>NW_021620842.1:2477269-2589165 GCF_004785775.1 Grammomys surdaster
TCCTTCCTTCCTTCCTTCCTTCCTTCCTTCCTTCCTTCCTTCCTTCCTTCCTTCTTTCTTTGTTTTCTATTAAATACAGTCTAACAGGAGTCAAACTGAAAAAAAGAAACTTAAGTTGAGAATGTGTCTCCATCAGATTGTCTACCAGGCAAAAAAAATCATTGAGTATTTTCTTAACTGATGATTTATTATTGCAAGTGCCATCCCTGAACAGCTGGAATAAGAAATCAGTCTGAACAAGATAGTAATTCTATTCCTTCATCACTTCTTCCTCAGTCCCTGCCTCAAAGTTCATGTTTGATTTTTTGTCCTGCCTACCATTCATAATATACTGTAAGATATAAGATGAAATAAACTCTTTCCTCTCTGAAAAAAAAACCAAAATAAAAAAGAATTACTGTCTACTAATAAAGCTTTATTTGAATCTAACATAAAAATAGTAAATATTTTCTTAATAAAAAATAGTAACTAAGAAGCAGTACTCAGAGAAGTTTGTTGGAGTTATGTTCTTATGCATTGTGTACAGATTGTCTCTGTATTATACAAATGCTGATATCTGGACTAACAGAGATCCAATTTTAGACTGGACTTTAGTATTGCTGAACATCACCTGTCTTAGTAGTTTGTAAATACTCTATCCATTCCCTTCTGATTGGTTTATTTAAAAAGCTGATAACTTTTAGCAAAGACAGGAAGTACACACTAGGACTTCTGGGAAGAGAATGTCACTCTAGGAAAGAGTCAGGTATGGGAAGATTCTCTAACCTGTCACAGAAGATGGGTGTATGAAACTACAGAGAGGAAACCTACCACATGGTAGACGTAGATTAGTATAAATGAAATAATTGAGTTATAGGCTAGTGGGAAATAATCCCTAGCTATAAGGCCAAGGACATTTTTAAGTAAATATATTCTCCATGTCATTATCTGGGATTGGGGCAGGCATAGAAAGAACCGAAGCAGTTACAAATGGCATCAAATGTAAGGGCTAGTAACATTCAAGCTTAGAGCTTGAGAAAAATTGCTGTGTGGAAAGGCAGGGAACAGGCACTTTCCAGAGCCAGACAAAGTTTTATAATTGGACAGTAATCTAAATCCCTCTAGAAGAGAGCAAGCAAAGTCCTATGAGTAGCAGGTAAAATGCCACAGAGCCTCAGTGCAGGTCCCACAGGCAAGCAGCTTCTTGGAGTTGGGGACAGTAGGCACAGCACCCTGATGGTTGCTGAGGGTATGATGGTCAGCTCTCATGGAAGGACAAACAATGCCTCTAAACCATTCCCATCAAGGGCAGGTGGCTAGTTGGAGCCACCAATTGGGCTGAGCTGACCATCATAGAAGCAAGCTGGCTAGAAGAGCCCGCAGATGCATAGAAGGACAGAAGGAAAATTTTGGTAGAGTCACATTGGGACAGAGAAATGCCAAACTTCTGAATTGGTAATGTAAAACTTGAAGCCAGTAAAAGCAAAAGAAACTGGGTATAAATAAACATAGAAAGAAATAATTAGTTTGAAAATAATAAAATGAAGTCTCCAAAGGAAAGAGTTAGAGATTAAAAGAAAAATATTTTCTGTGTTTAAAAAAATTGAAAACACAATAACAGAGAACATTTGGACCCCATATAGTTTTGTTTTGACTGTTAACATAGAAATAATTGTATGTTCAGTAATGATTGTAGTTTTATATGTTCTCTTTAAGAAAGATCAGAATAAAGCACACTAAGATAAGGAGAGGACTGAAAGATGAAATGCTAGGTTTCAGGCCATAGAACATATATTAGAGGATTCTTTACATCAGAATAAATAATCTTCAGGAGAATCCAATTTGATACCTGCAGTGACAGCAAAAAATGTAGGTCCAGATGAGAAGAAACCATAAAGGCTGTGGAATTAGAATCACAACCAATAGAAAGAAGATGCAATATACTGAGTTAAGAGTACAGGTTACTTTTGATGCTACCTTAGAACAATATCATAGAATAGATTACATGTTTCATGATATAAAGTTCAGAAAATTAAGATATCTACATATATTACTGCATTATACAATTGATAACTACTCAAGATTTCAATATGTTTCAGCCTTGAATCCTGAAAAAGCTGATTCTAAGACTATATATTTATTAGAAGTGATGGCTGTCTATGAAATGTCTTTGTAGATTGAAGGTGATAAAGCTTCAACATATGTATCCATGAGAATACAGCAATGTTTTAGACATTGTGGCATAGAACATGTTACAGATATATCTTACAATCTTACAGTTCAAACAACTGTAAAAAAAGATCTAACTACACTTTAAAAAATGTCCATAGAATGAAAAGAGGATGAGGGAATTTCCCATTATTTCCCAAATAATGCTTTGTGGACTTTAGAGTTTTTTTTATGTCAATGACAGAGAAAGCACAGCTGCTAAACAGCACTGGATTTTAGAAAGAACTGCTGAATTAAATCAGCATATGTATATGTATAGGTATACATTTGTGTATGTGTATGCACATACACACACACACACACACACACACACACATATATATATATATTAACTTCAGAATAGAAGACAAGTATTTTGTTGCTTTGGGAAAAAAATTTGTCTTTGGTTCAACAGGAACTGAAAAGCTATGCATTCCATCAAACATAATAAATATTGGATTTGACCAGGGGATGTATCCTGAAAATCTTAGATGCAGAAAGAAAGAAACAGGCTAAGAAGAACAAGACAGATGATTCCCTCTACATAGGAATAGCTGTGAAACTGTCTGAGACATGAATGTCACCAGCCAGGACTTCACCTATGCATATCCAATAGAGTTAGTTGACTACAGAGTCCTCAGAACTTATCATGTCATCCTTTCAAATGACGTGGATGTAGATTTATATTGCAGTTTGACTATATAGTCCAAATGAACTTAAAATGTTTGATGCCTTTTTTCTGCTTGAACATAGAGCAGAGATTCATCTTTAGCTGAATTGTTCACACTGCACATTCCTTCCCAAGTTTATATCTTCACAGAAAAAACTAGACACTAGTAAAGTTAAAGAGGCAGCAGCAAGATTCACTCTAGAAAATGCTGAAAAGGATGCAGAAGCAAATTTATTCTAGCATCCTACTGGATCCAACCTCAGACTGCCTTAGCTGCTGTTTCAAAAAAATGTGCTACCAGGACAGCTTCAAAGCAGCTGTTTCCAGTTGATCCAGACTCTGAGATTGTTCGAGAAAGGACTTCATTAAGCCCTGCACCTTCACATCATACAGAGATTGGACAATAAATGTTACAGATAGCTTTCTTAAAACTATCCAATATTACATATTTTAGGGCTTCCCAAAAAGAATATTACTACCACACATCAGAATCAACTTTAACAGAAGGACAGCCCATTCCAAAAAAAAAATGGGGTGGGTTGTTTTCAATCATTCAGTGGGTGATGCATGTTCACTGACATTTTAGGGAGGGTGGGATTGGTCATAAGTTGTTAATGGTCTTGCTAAGGGAGGAAAAATTTAAAACAGGTTAGATTCAGGGTTTCTTTCTCTCTTTCTTTTTTCTCCTCTATCCTGCTTTCTCTCCTATCTAGTGTTAGAGGGAAAAAGGAGAAGGGATGAAAAAAGTAGGGGAAATATAGGAATGATAGAATAAAAGAGTAAACTATTGAATCTACTTTTAGATTAATGGACATTAACCAAATATTTTACGTTTTGTTTGTATTTTGCATATTGATGCAAAATTAATGTCATTTTTTATTACAACTTACATTGTATATGTATCAACTCTTTTTTTAAGGTACCCTTGTAATATATTTAAAAATGCAACGTGAAGTTCTAGTCCTTTTGAAAGCTGCTATCACAAACTGTTTAGAAAAATTAAGACATGCAAGTTAGTAGTTAGTTCATAAAACTTATGGTCATGTTAAATGCTAGTATAGTTAATTGAAGAAATGTTTTCTAGGTTGAGCCATTGGAAATATATAGAAACAAGTAATTTTACCTATTCAGATAGAGAGTCTTCAAAAATCTTAAAGATCTACAGAAAATGGCATTTAATGACATTTCATTAATGAAAGCTCTTTTGACAGTGAGACATGTTAGCTCCAGGAAGCACTCCCATTCCACTTCATGGAAGATAATGAACATAGAAGAACTTCTATAAAGAGTTTGCCTTTATGTGGCTAGGGAGCCACAGAAACTGCCATTGCCTCAAGTAATGACAGCATGCTGTCCAAACTGAAAAATCAGGACACTGAAGAAGTTGACTGCTGAGCTTAGCAAGAACATAGTAGGCATGTCCTTCAAAATTTCCTGCTTTACAGAAAAGCCTGTCAGATATACTTGCCCAGAAGGCTGAAGATGACATTTCAGCATTGCAGAAAAATGTTGTATGACTCTTGAGGAAGCCATTTTTATAGTTTTGGAAGCCGCTTGCTATGCACCTCCAGTTGACTCAGGTATATTTATCCTTCTCAAATCTCTGATGGAGTTGAAGACTAGATAGCAATAGTCTCACAATTAAGCTTAAATTGTTAAAGAATTAAGATAATTTAGGGTCTAAGATGATATTTTTAGGTTGATAAATGTAAGTTATGATAGAAAGTGAATTAGGTACAAAACTTTGGACTCATCAAACAGGATAAATAGTAGAGCACTTTCTCCAAGGTTGACAATGTGAATATAATTCTTACCTGATAGCTTTTATAATTGTTCTTACTGTATATAATCTATTGATATTAGAGAATGAGCCTTTTATTGAATTAAAACTGGAGATGTTGGAGTAATGTTATTATGCTTTGTGTAAAGATTGTCTTTGTTGATTTCTTAACTGACAGAGATCTGATTTCAGGCTGGACTTTGGTATTGTTAAACATCACCTGCCTGGGTGTTTTGTAAACAGTCCCACAATCACCTTCTGTCTGGTTTATTAAAAACTGATAGCCTATAGTAGAAGCAGGAAGTAGAAATTGGAACTTATAGGAAGAGACTTGACTCTGGAAATAAGTCAAGTGTGGGAGGATTTGCTAGCAAAACATAGAGGAAGTTGGATGTTTGAAAGTGAGGGGAGGTAACCAACCATGCGGCAGACTCAAAATAATATACATGGAATAATTGAGTTATGAGCCAGTGGTAAACAGTGCCTAATTATAAGGCCAGTGGCATAAAAATATAGCCTACACATCTGTATTTGGAAGCTGGGAAAAGCATAGAAAAAGCTCAGTTACAGGGGTCTTCTCTTTGGTTTTTATTTTCCTTTCTATTAGCTCTTTGTTCCTTTGCCTGTTTTCTTTACTATTGCCATAGTCAGTATTCTTCTTCCATGTTGAAGTCTAGATTCTGGCTAGTTGATATAATTTCATTGTATATGTGGCTGTGGTTGACTTAATAGCTTGTTTTTATGCTTCTTGATATTGAAGTGGCCTCAGTTCATGGATGTAATATATGTTTGTGTTTTTATATGATATTTATTACAACTTAATTATAAACACTCATGATAATTAATTTTATTATAATACATATAAGTATAGTGTGCACTACAAAAATATTTTAAAACAACCAAGTAAATTATGAACTGTAGATAGAGATATAGACAAATTCTTATGCAAGGTTCAAGCAGTTGAAACAGAGATGATAACATTACCATATAGAGTTGTGAGGTTTGTGTCCTAAGCAACTTCATTGTATTTTCTGCAGTTAAAGTAGCTAGAAAAGCACCTACAGTTCTCTTCCTGAAGAAGTCTGTATCTTCGTGAAATGGAAGAGGTAAACAATATCAAATCATTGATCTAACACCTCTCTCCCTCTCTCTCTCTCTCTCTCTCTCTCTCTCTCTCTCTCTCTCTCTCTCTCTTTCTCTTTCTCTCTCTTCAGAATGCTTCAGATAACATTTAGGGTAATGATGACTGTATTATGAAATAGATAAGATATATCCCCAAAATGTGTATGTATATATAATATATAATTTAGTTTCTAATATAATAGTAATGAGAAGTGAGGCTTGTGGGAAATGATTGAATCATGACAACTCTGACATCACAAATGAAGAAACCAATTTTCGGATCCATAAGACAGTGAATTTTAAAGATGAATTTTGATGTTAAAAATAAGAACAAGAACAACAACAACAACCAGCTTTTTGGGGGCCTGGCTCCGAGGAGATGACCTGTCACACAGTCCTTGTCATAATATTCTGCCTTTCTGAAAGCCTAGGAAAGTAGAGAGTCAAGTGGCTACAAACAGGAAATGATCACCAATTATATATTATATACACATGCACATTTGGGGATATTTTCTGCCTCTTTGCAGCCTTGTTTAGGTATTTTGTTTCAGTGATTGAAACATTCCCTTTTGCCATGCCATGTTTAAGTGATTTTAGTTTGTTTAATTAGGTTTCATAAATAATATAGTATAATATATATCATGCAAACATTATCATAGATAAATTATTAGAATAGTACCATTCTAAAAATTATGTAGGTTGAGGTAGAATGCTAGGCATAATCCACAAGAATATGTATAGTATTGTATAAATTAATCATCCAAAAATGAATATGGAAAATGTAATTAAAAGTCTTGAGCAAGTTGCCTGAGTTATTCTGAAATATACCAAATTTAATCACATGATTCTTTAAACTTCTTATTGGCTCTTTGTGAGTTTCACATAATGTACCTCAATACCACTTATCTCCCCCTCTCTTTTACCTGCCTTTCACTCTTGTAACCTGCCCTCAAGAGAAAAAAAACAACCCTACTTGTGGAAACTCAAGTGTGTTCTACAGTATACCTTTTTGTTCACACGTTTTTGTTTTGCAAGTGTTCATTGCAGTGATGTGTTAGTCTGGTATGAGGCCTCTAGCTTTTACTACTCTATCAAAACTGGAGCCTCAGTGGGACTCCTCTAGGATATGCTCTTGTTGCACTGTATAATGGAGATCCTGTATTTTTGGATCCACAAGGCTGGTCCATTTATGTATTCCAGAAGTTCATAGATGGGGTAGATGTTGGGGTGGGTTAATTCAAAGCCCTGGATCTGGGCCTGAGAGGTATCTGAGCTGACCAGCCTGATGGTTCTCCCACTCTAAGGTCCTCAGGGCTGGCTCACCAGCAACCCCAAGAATCAGGGCCAGCTCTTCCCTGCTGCTGAGGTGAGGTGCAGGGTTCCCCTCTTCGAAATGCTCAGATCAGTGAAATATGGGGCCTGTTCTCCCATTCTCATGACCATGTGACCCGTTCTCCCACTGCTACAGGTTGTGAGGGCCAACAAAGGAGAGGAGGGCATCTCTCCCTCATCCATTTGTGCTCACTACCAAACTGCAGACAAGAGGCAGGACAAGTTGTTCAGTGGTTACTAACTGCAACACACACACACGACCAGGGCCAACTCTACTTTCCTGCACAGGAAAGTTGCAAGACTGTAGTAGGAGATCGACAGGACCAGATCTCCGGCTCTCATTCTGCCAGGGCTAGTTCTCTCATGAGGCCAGTTCTGCACAGCCCTCAGACACTAACATGTCCCCTGGAGGTAGCCCAGACTAGGGTCATTCATCTTCGCTATTTGTGTTAGTAAAGACCTGCTGCTGCAGGTCTTGACCCTGGAAACAGCACAGGTAAGAACCTTGCCATGGTTCCAGATGACATCACTAGCTACTAACACCAGGCTCTTCCTTACTACCAGGAAGTCTCCAGTTCTGCTTCTTTTCATTGTGTCCACACCCTTCAGATTCTCGTTCTCTTCCATTTCTCTACAACTTGCTTTTTTTTTTTTTTTGACACCGAGGGTCTCTAAATGTCATCTCACTAGTGGTCTCAGGAGTGTTATGCCCTGCTCATGCATTATGGCGTGGGGGCAAGTGTCATCTCAGGCATAGTCTGACCCCTAGGCCTGAGGGTGCTGGATAGGTGGCCATCTTGAGGTGGTTTCTTGTCCAAGCCCGATGGTGCTGCTCTGGTGGTAGTGTTAGGCTTAGGCTTCTTTCTCACCAGGGATCACTGGAGGTGCCACATGGGAGTATTCTGACTCCTGCCGGGTCTGTGGCCCAGATAGGGTTCATCTAGTCTTCTAGTCACTCCTTGCCCTGGATGCATGTTCATACCTGTGCAGTTCAGTACTGGTGTCAGCATAGCTTCCTACTGGACCTCATAGTATCTTGGGAGTGGTTGTTGTCTCAGGCTATTTTTCAGTGTTTATTTGAGTGTTAATCATTTAGGTGTTTATAGGTCAGAACGCTGAGGGTCATCATAGCTTCTCTCCTCTCTTGCCACCTATTGATCCACCTACTGACACCACACCTGTCTTGCCTATAAAAGCAGTTAATCACAGGATTCTTAAAGGTAGTGAATACTTCCCTGCTGTGCACAGAGAAAGATGTGAAAACAGAAACATGAGAAAGATGATGTACTTTTGGCTTGGAATAAAGGAAATGAACACAGTCCCATAAGACAAGCAAGAAAAGACAGGGAAAGGGATCTTTCCTGTTAGTAGACATTTTTGTCACTGTTATAAGAATTTTTGAGATAACAACTTAGGAGAGAATTTATTTTGGCTCATAGTTGATTTCAATCTGAGGTCTTATGGACCAATTCTTTGGCTTGAAAGACAAATGCTATCCAGGTGGCAGAAAGGTGTTACAGCTGATCTTATTGCCCCTAGCTGTCAGGATGCAAGGCAATGGGACAAGGCATAAGTTTCCAGGGCACACTGCCAGTTACCAGCTTCGTCAATAACATCTTACCTCCTAGCTTGACCTTCTCCCAATAATGCAATCACATTATGAATCTATCAAGGGAGTAATCCACTGATTAGATTAGAGCCATCTGGATCCAATCACTTCCCAACTGTTCAAGTGCTACCAATTACTCCTTTAACAAGAGCATTCTGGGGCTACTTCACTGTAAATCTGCACAGTTCTCTAGAATAGAGCACAGCTGATGCTTTAATTCGAGTCAGTGCTGGCAGACTTCTGACTTATAGGGCTATAGCTCTAAGTGTGTGCAGCTTTTATGCCATGGAGATCCTCTACTCTATTTGTGAGGTCACAGAATAGATGGGATAGGAACAACATAGAGGTAGGTAGCCCTCTTCCTCACTCTGTCCTTCTCATACACCCCCCCCAAGTTCATATACTTCTTCCAATAGCTAATTGCATTTATATATCTAGAACAAAAGAGAATGGGTTAAATAATAAGGTTAACAAAATGATGAGAACAAAATTATAAGTAGAACCTGCTTAGAGTAACAACAAAATATCTACAGAGTAGGTGTGGTTTATGCCAAACAAATTATTTACCAACACAGGAGATTGCTTTCTCCATAGCAGTTTGTAGAGTTCTTCCCTTCCCAAATTGAAAAGCTGCCCTACTGAAAAACGTAGTCATAAAATTAACAGCATCTATTGGACCTTAGGTAGACATGCAAATTGTTAGGCTATAGTGAAAGTCATCTGCATATATTCAACCTAAGACACATTGCTTTAAAACAAAATATTCTGCGGTTGTTACAGAATTATCAGAACACACTTTACTAATATCCTTGGGTCTAGCTACAGAACATCTATAGAGTAAGATGTTTGACAGATTTTACACTGCCAAAGAAAAGACGGGAGCATTTGCTAAATATCTGCTCTTGTGTACAAAACTTTCAGATTTGTGACATTATGAGTCTCCATAATGATTCTTTAGGTCATGGTCCCCATTTTTTGGTTGTAGAAATCGAAATTTATACAATTCTGTGATGCCTGAGCAAACAACCAGGTTCAGAGTCTTATGTTCTAAAATATCTACTTTTAACCACCATTTTAATTCCTGAAACAAATTGGCACCCAGAAAGCTTTTCTGTAAATGCATTTATCCCTTATTTGAGTCTCCAAAGTGAGTAACATCAGGATGAAAGCATGTCTGCTTTCACTTTATATCTTTCTCCTTTGCTTTGGCCCAGACTCCTGTATGATTCTTCACAAAGGTGATGAAGTTTAAGGATGTACCCTCTACCTAGCCTGTTTCATCATCCTTTAAGGTTGAAGACAGCAAGATAAGTCATTATCTTAAATTTATAGTTACATTGGATTCCAAGAAAAACAAAATCTAGATATGTTCCTGTCACTAAACCACATGAGGCAAAGTATGATGCTTTGCACTGTTACTCAGGTCTTAGTGACAATTTTAGGATTAATGGCTGAGTCTGGCTTTATGGGCTGCATAGTGGAACTGAAGCTCTTAAGAAATAGTTCAGCTTACACTAGGGCTTATAATTTTATGTCTAGAATAACAGTTATTTCTTTTGGTTTATAAACAATTATTATAGCTGGAGTTCTTGACAGAGTTATGAATTGGCTACATTTAATTAATTGTAGCTACCTTGCCTCCGCTCTCTCTTTCTCTAACCAGCCATCACAGCCATCAAAAGACAATCTGATAATCCAAATGGGTTGAACACAGTATCCCAGAGGACAGTTTGGGAGGCAGGGAGTCCTAGAAAGACATTTCAAGATTTTTCACTTTCTATAGAAATGTTAGAAACCATATTTTATTCAGAAGTAAGTTCTATTAATGTTGGTCGACTGATCCTTTCATTATGAATATCCAGTTGAATAGAAGATGTAACAGATCACTCTGAACCCACAAGTCATATTCCAGCAGATTTGAGTATATAGGTGATAACAAAAATTAGATTCCCATATCCAGTGAAAAACTTTTGCAGATGTATGTACCCTCGAAAAGGAATCTTCCCTTCCTGGTGAAGCTGAAAGCTGAGAAACCTCAGCAATCTTGTACAAGTATTCTACATCTAGCAGGTTGGACTCTGTAATCCCAGGTGTGTAGTGCACCCTAAGTCTCTGGCAGTCATATGACATTCCATAAGTGCCCTGAGTAGTGTTTTCTTAGTCTCTGGTCATCGTTTGGCCTTCAGTAGGTGCAGCACTAGTGTACAATAAGTCTCTGCTGCTCATCTAACCCTCAGTGGGTGCAGTGACTAGTGTGTCCTGACTCTCTTGAGTCATTTGACCCTCAGTGAGTGTAGGCTCTTTTCTCTTTACTGTTCCTTTAAACTTCAAGAGGGAAATTATCATTTTTCCAAAGCTCTATCTCTTTTATTTGGCTCATGTATGCTTTTGTTAAAAGGAAAGCACACTGAGGAGCAAGATATTAGAAACCATACTTTGGTCTCTAGATGGCAGTGGAGACATGCTGAATTTGACTAAATTTCACTTCTAGATTATTAGCATAGAAGCCACTGTTCAAAAGAAAACCTGACCCAGAAGAGTCAATACTGAGGCCTAACAAGTATCCAACACTACTTGTTCATTAATAGAAAAAAATATTGAATTTCACCACCAGGTTGGAAGCTATAACTACTGCTTGGCTGTTCTACTTGATGATAAAAGTGGATAACTGTACCACAGAATGAAAAGTTTCACTAAGATGTTGCTTTACATAAGAAAGATAAGAACATGGCTTTTTCAAATTTCTAAAGCCACCTTATACATTTTATATTTCCCTATACATTTTTTAATCAAGAAAAAGCTGCATGAGAAGTCTTGAAAGCAGAAAATAATTTGATTGCAGTTTCTTAAAAAAATAGTGAAATGTACCAGCCATTTACAGAGAATAGTAGAAGCAACTTTTGATTCACTGGTGTTTCTAACAGATGTGTTAACCATGGAAAGTATACCAGACCTGCTTGATGCTTAGTTGGATCTTCCTTGAGGTAGAATTAAGGAATTATGGAATGTTGATCTGTAAGTAATATTTGTTCTCAGTTTCATTCAGTCTTCTTATTGTAAAGATAATAAGGCCAATACAGGTACCACTCAGGGCCCAGAGACTGTGTGACTGGATTGATTCTACATGACCTGCAAGAGGGACTGGACTTATAGCCACAGCTTGTTTCCAGTCGTGTGAAACAATGTGAAAAAGATAGCTTTGTATTAAGTACAAATTGAGATGTCTGAAAACTCACTTCATTTTTTTGCTCACTGTGATACTTTAGTGATTTTCAAAATACAGTCACTAGGCTATGCTAGAATAATTTTGAGTGTTAGAGGGCTTTACTGGATGTGCTGAAATGAATGCTGACAGGATCTCATGTTTTTATAGTGGAAGAAATTTTAGAATGGGGACACTACTGTGCAGGAGATGACATCATTGCGAGATGCTTCCCTAACTCTCTGTGCTCCAATCTTTAGCTGTAGAATTATGAAAAACACATCCATTCTGTCTTGCTTTATGACTATATTATGAAACCCAAGTTCTAGAAAAGGGATAAGTGTGTTTTCTAGAGAGCCTTGTACAGCATAGTTACTAAGCCAAAATGAGGCAGATCAGAAAGAAAGAGATAAAATTTTACCCCAATTTAAGAAATCTCTAGAGCAGGTAACTCCACTGAACTAGAAAACACAGTTGTGATTTATAAGGCTGGAGAAAGGCAGGATGATGGGGGATGATGGCTCAGGAAATGGACTTTTTTTGAGGTGAAAGAAAAGAATTTGAACCTAAATAAATCTAGTGGTGGTTCAACATTATGACAATACTGAATGCCAATGACCTGTTATCTTTAAAGCTATTAATTCTAATTGTATGTGAAACAGAAAACAGCAAAGTCTGGGAATAGCAGGGATGTATTATGACATTGCTTTAGAAAATTTTGTTCAGATTATTTTGCTAATGAAATTTCAAACTAACAGAATAATTTTGTCCTTTATGACAGAGTGTCTATAGAGTTTACATTAACTGTTAGTTTTTTCTTTGAGACCCAGATCATCAACTTTTAGCCACACAAAATCCCTGAGTATTATTCAAGGACAATGTATTCATTGAGAGACACACATGCTTGTACAAACATTCTTTGGACTTCAGGGTCCTATGATTAGGTACTGTGAGAGACATTGAGGAAGAGATTTGAGAGGGAGTTTCTCTTCAGTCTTATTTCCAGTTTAACATGGCAAGATATAAAGCATTATTTAAACTAATATCTGATGCTGACCACCACCACCACCAATAGTTGGAAAATATTGAAGTTCAAGTGCATAACTCTGCTGAGTAGACCTCTCTTCTGAGCCTCAGGGAATTCCTGCTTCTTGGCATGAACTGTATCACATTAAGGCAATGCCTTCCCTCTTTACAATGCCTTTACTCTTATTCCTATTTGGATACATATGCTGGTTTCCGAAGGTTGCCTTTATTTGTAGTACAAATTTTAGAAACAGGTGAAGTGTCCAACATATCTCTATTTGAAGTTGTGCAATGAGATACTCCAAACACAGTTGGAGCCACACACATGAAATCATATATTCACCTGAGTTTTATTTTTCATGATTTTTTATTATATTGGAGGAAATGCACTAAATAAAAACAAAACAAAATGTAACTGAAAACCAAAACTACTGTAAGCTCTATATTGAGCATATTAACTTTCATTCATGTATCTGACTGATACAGTCATTCTGCAGTTTCAATTATCAAGTCATGAGAAAATCATTTGAAAATATTCAAGGTAAGTCTTTGTGTCTTCTACATGACTGATTTTAAATCATAAACTGATAAACCTCTAATCTTTGATTTTAGTCTGCTCATAGAGTTTTCCATCCTAACCTTTGTTGTTAATCTTAAATTTCATAGTTTTCATTACCTTATATTTATGTATGTGCCTATGAGAATGTAATACTTAAGTGAAATAAAACATACCAGGTGTATAAAAGAGAAATTAGGATCACAAATATCTCCTCTGCAGTTCATGGTTATAATGATGTAGTTATAATGATGTATTGAATTGGTAGTCAATAGTTAGCAGGATTGATTCTCAAGCTTTATATCTCTCAGTACTAAATTTTAATAACAAAACGTGAACAGGAAAGTTGAACTATGGAGACTAACTTTTCAGTAGCACATGGCATACCTTACAAGAATACTAACAATAGGGAAAAAAAAAGAAGCTGCCTTATTGTGACCTTACCACACATCTGTTAGAGTTGCTGTCATTTAATGTCTACTCTTGAGCTCCAAGAGAACATCCTCTGTCACACGTTCCATGATTGTCTTCTCTGTTTCCCTAATGCTTGAACAGGCATTTTAGAGAATAGGTCATTTTACATGAAATTTGTGTTTGTCTTTCTAGTTTTCCAGCTAGTCTGCAAACTGCTTTGAAGCACCTGGTGTGTAACTAGGCTCTTGCATATGCTGAATGAATAGAAGAATGTCTTGCACTGCTGCTTCCAAATAGATAAAAATTAAAAAGGTAAATCATATTATTAAGTGGGATTCCCTTAGCAAGGACCACAAGTTTTTAGTGTATAGTCTCACTCAGTTTATTGCTCTCCTTAATGACATATATTTTGTTTAATAAACCAAGGATACTAAACCATATGTCCTATAAAAATACTGTACCTTTTCAAAAGGAAATAAAAAGCTTAATTTATCTTCATATATATATATATATATATATATATATATATATATATATAAAATATTGTTTGCATGTGTTCAAATTAGTACATTCTGTTTTGCAAAATGATAGTTTTATATTGTATATTCATGGTTACAATATTTGCTGCTATAAACATCTCAGTGGTTATAATCAGGAGTCTTCAAAAATGTTGAAAACAGAAATATAATCCAGTAAGCACTAATGCAAAAATTTCTACAATGCTACAAGTAATGAATATTTGTAATAAAAATCTAACTTAGCAGTTTGAGACATATAAATTCTACTCTATTTTGTTTTCATATGTTTGTAGACATGTACTATAAAATCTTGGTACCAGGAACATTTTTCAATATAGTTGCAATATGAGTGAAGTTATCATCTGAATAGAAATGAATGTAGATCAGGAAAGCACTTGTAGAAAATGATAACTATTGCATTGTACAATAGGTCAGTTGCTTCCATGAGTCAGGAGTCTTCACCATTGTGCACTTACTTGTCTATAGAAGACTTGAATGTTCGAATGTGCAGTCATGAATCCTTCTGCCCGATTGTTTAGTGTAAGTTCTATCCATATACATATGTATATAATTGTGTCCTATAAAAATCTGTCCATCCTACAAAATCTTGTTTGTTTCTTTGTTTCGCCTTCCTACATGAACTGAAAACAAGTGGCTTTCTAAGAATCCTTAGTCCTTCAAAGCCAGGTAGGAGATCTAAGAGACCTGTTTCAAAGATTGTGCAGCTTCAGGATTATCCACTTCTCCAGTGTGAAGACAGCCATTGTTGAACTACACAGATGCTATCTATTATCACAACAAATCTAATATTACTATTTTGAATTTATAGTCATTCTATAAGTTTCTTTTCTCTATAAAATCTTAACTAATTCATATTTTGGTACAAAGATTAGTACTACAGATATTAAACTGTAAAGATGAATTTCTTTAATGTGCTCAGTGATGTGTGGATCTGGCTCTCCTACTTGATGAAATTTACAGTTCTTAATGACTGCCTTAGTAGTGTTAAAAACACTGAAAATTCCCAATGGAAACTACTAAGGAAGTACGCAAGACAAATGCATCTGATGCTCCTGTTTCACTGCTTGGGTGGAACAATAAATTTGCTGACCCTCTATATAAAAGTTTTGAACTTTTATAAGAAATCTAGGACTATAGTGTTGTTAAGTGGTTGCTTTAAATATATGAGGACAAAGTAACAGGAAAAAGAATGAGCCCAGAGACAAATTACCTTTGTGGATGCACACAAACAGTATAAAGATTTTTTTCATAGAAAATTCTTTTTTTAAAAAAATAGCATCCTGATTTTTAATGTACTCTGAAAGAGAATCTTCTGTCAAGTACATGCACAGTTCAAGTAGCAATAAACCATGGCCAAGCTATCATCATAGAACTGGATGACTTAAAAAAAATGGAATTCTCAATCTAGAAGATGAACAGCTAAAGTAAGAACAGAACACTGAATGAACAAGTAGGATCCAGTTACATATGATAGAGATGAATCAGAGGATCTTCTTGAGGCTAAAAGCATTACACTTTCAAATTTTTAGCAATCCCTTTTTTCTAGGTAAGTAGTTGTCCCACAATTACCCCAGAATCCATTTTCAATGAAAACTTTTCTTTCTATGCTGATGAAATTAACTCCGTACTGTTAAAGGAATAGGTAATTACCTCCCCTGATGAAGATATCAAGACAGTCAATGCTGATGCCCTTCAGTGTTGTCAGCTTTCATTCCTATAAGCAAACTCAAATTTAAGGAAGACCCTAAAGGTAGGGTAGAAAATGTGATTCATGAGATGTAGTTCACCCACAATGAACTTAATGAGTTTTCCAATTCATAAAAAAGCTCCAGAGAATAGTAAGGGAATAGATTTTTAAAAGGGTGCTATAATGCTGAAATGACCATAAAATAGGTAAATCTAAGTTTATCAATCTGTGCCAATTGCAACAAAATTGTCTATCTATTACTTTTGCTTGGACAATTAAAAAAATATACCAGTAGTTTATTTTATTGGGTGAGTGAAGTATGATCAATAAATGGTCTCTTGGAAGTGAGTTGCAGATGGCTTATACTATCTCTTGTCTTATTGTTGCTGAGACAATTCAAAAGCTCAAGGAAATTGAAACACTGAAATGGATTGTCATTTTATACCTGCTCCTCCATAATGGGGTAATCCTAAAGACTAAGCTTTTACAGAAACCATAGAAACTGATGGGAGAGTCAGCAGCAGCTGTCATTGTTCTGTGTGCTTGAGAATTAACATCAGAGACAAAGTAGCTCAACTGGATGACTTGCTCCAAATGAGTTTAATTAGATCCCACAGCAGCAAGAGTCAGATGGAAGTACATAACTCACAAAGGCTATGCAAGCATATTCACATTTATGTTCAGAATAGGCAAAGTAGTGTTCATAGCAACCTGACTTGTATAGACTTTTGATACTAATTAATCATGTTGTAACAAGAAATGGATAGAAATCCTGGTATTACTATAAAAAACATATGAAAACAAAAACTCCAGGACAAAAAAATAAAAGAATATCTTGAATGATAGCAAGATAAGATCAAGACTTTTCAAGTAATTTTTAGACTTGAGATATTGTACAGACTCAGAACCTCACATAAGAAGCAGAGTCAGATCTCCTTAAAGAGGGCATTTCTATAAGCTGAAACATTTTACTATTATTTTCTCCCATCCTCCAAAGGAGATAGCTATATATTGGGCAAAAAGAAATAAGTGGACCACTCAGAGTCCACCAGATACTACCTCTGAACTAATATTGATTTGGAGACACATGAAAAATTATTGTGGCAGTCCAGTTACAGGAAAGATGATCAGAGGAAGCAAAGCCAAAGTCTGGCTTACCATTGGTCTCGATGACTACCATATTCACCTTGTGTTTATTAACCCATATTCAGAAGCATCATTGGCATATATATGTATATATATATATATATATATATATATATATATATATATATATATTACAGAATTCACAAGAATCCTCATAGTGAATCCCTGACCCATGGAGTGAGGACTATCATTGAAAATGCCATATAAAGGCCACTGGCACTACCTTTGCTAGAAAAAAATAGGGAAACAATCATATATTGTATACAAGAAGGGTTTAAAGAAATTAGTACCACCATGAAGAATATGAAAGACACAGAGGTGTTGTTTCCTATCACACGTTTGTTTAATTTTCCCATTTTTTTTTTGTAGATGGGTAGACAGATAGATGGATGCATTGAAGCATGGATGGTTGAATGGATAAATGATAGAGAATAGCAATTGATTGTTATGAATTAAGTCATGGCTCCTGTAGCAGATACAGTGTCCTTACTTAAACAGATAAACACATTTGTTGTTACCTGATATTCACCTTTTGGTCCAGAAAGAGATTTCTGACCCCCACCCCCATAATAATAGTCTCTGGGAACTACTAGAAGCAATCTGTCATCTGGCAAGGCCAACATCATACCTGGACTGTTCTACCCCAAAGGTGTATCAGTTCTCAAGCTCTGTGTCATGACTTTGTTAACAATAACCTTGATCCCTTCCTGCCTTTTTTTTTTTACAATGTCTCACACTCATCTATTGTATTGCTAACATTATGCAAATTGGATCAAGTCAGCAGGAGGGAGCAATCACTCCAGGCTTGCTGATATAGCATGTACAATGAGAAGGTGGTAAACAAAATTCAAGGGTGGTCTACCTAAGTAAAATATCTTTGAGTCTAGGCAAATGGAGTAGACAGATATAATCTTTCTGAAGTGAAGGTTAAGTTGTAGGACCCTGTCCCTCCTAATGCCAAGAAAGAAGCATAAGACTTATCATGCTTAGATAATATTTAATTTATTTTGCCAACTTAGCAAAGTATAGGATCATGTAGAAATGGAGTATCAATAAAAACTGTCTATGTCAAGTTGGCCTGTGAGTAGGACAATAGGGATTGTTTTGATTATCTTAATTATTGTGGAAAGACCCAGCCTGAAATTAAGTGGCATTTTTTCAGCTTTTAAGCCCTAAACAATATGAATCCATTTTAAGCACTGGACTGTATATATTTATTTCCTTCTACACTTGACTGTTTAGCTGTTTTAATTTTTATTCCCTTGACTTCCTTTCTATGATGGACTAGACTGTTGAGCTAAAATAAACCTCTTCTCCACTTAGATGATTTCTATCAGCACATTTTACAATAGCAACATAAATACAACTAGGATAGTCTGTTATTTCAGGCAGCACATTCCTCAGTTGGGTATGTTACTACTGGCTCTACCTACCAAGAAACCCTAAGAACTGCTAGTTTTGTATAGGCCTTGTTTTTACCAAGTCCAGGATGCTCAGCCCCTTCCCTGCCACTTCAATAATATGATTCATATGATTGATAGTACTCAAGATTGATAGTATGATTAATTCATATGATTAATAGTATGTATGATGTCAGTGTCAGACAAGTACTTTATTTGTAGCATTTGTTTAGCCTTAAAGTTTAATCAAAAAAGATTTCATTGGCATTTGGGAGTAAGGACTTGCCTTCAGGACTTGCCTTTGTCTAGTGACAACTATTCTACTTCTGAGAAGAAGACTGGCCTGAATAGAAATTTAGTTGGACAATGGTTGACCAGGTTATCATGCAACACAAGCTGGAATAGCTAAATATAACCTGACACACCAAATCATAAAATGAGACATTCATAGAAGGAATACATAAGCAAGTGAAAATGGTGTGTATTTGATTATTTCAGAGCAGGCCCTGAATGTGCAAGAAAGTAACGTGAAGAAGTTCCCCTTTGTTTCCTACTCCTGGTATAAAACCTTCTGTCAAAAGTATACACCGATGCCTCATGGCAAATGTCCTGTGATTAGTGTAGTGATGGAGATACTCTTAAGGCTTAGCTTAGAGTTGAGTCTGCCTGCTGAAAGGTACCACTTAGGAAAGGACAGTGCAGCACTACAGCCTTTACCTGGGTGTACCAGTTTGGCTGGTTATGAAGTTGAACAGTCCTCAAAGGGAGCAATGAGGATGATTATAGAAAAGTCAGCATGTTAGTTTTTCCTTTATTAGCATAAATACTGTATATTGATTTGCCTTTTATGGACTTGCAGATTGCCTTAGATATTACACACAACATGATTTCTGAGCAAGGAATTGACTTGACTAGAAAGTCACCGGATAATTTGGAAGAAACCACATATACAAAGATTCTTTGATCTCACCAGATTCCTCATCATCCTCAAGGAGTTTACTTGATAGAAAATTGGAATGGCTTTCTAAAGACACTGTTACAGTGTTACCAACTTGGTAATAGTCTCCACTGGGAAAAAGTCCTCTTTCAGTCTAAAAGACTGATTTGCATATTCCAAATCAGCATCCAATATATGTCACTGTTCCTCTCATGGCCAGGATTTAATGAATTCAGGAATCAAAGTTTGTAAAATTGAAATGGTCCCACTCACTGTCAGCACTGATGACCCAGCAATAAGAGTTTTCCTTCTTTTTCTAACATTATTCTGCTTTTCTGGCCTATAAGTTTTAGTCCAAAAGAAGGGAGTGCTTATGTCAGGAAACCAAGTAAACATTCCATTAAGCTGCTAGCTGATGCTTCCCTTTGGACACTTCAAGCTCCTGATCCCCTTGAGTCAAAAGGTTAAGAAAGAAGCCAGTATTAGTACGAGTGACTGATCAAACAAGAAAAGAACTTCTCCAAGATGGAGGTAAAAATGAATATGATTTTCTTACATGGGCCACTCAATATGTACTCTTTGGTTGGTGGTTTAGTTCCTGGGAGCTCTGGGGAGGTGGGGTCTGGTTGGTTGACATTGTTGTTCTTCCTATGGGTTTCAAACCACTTCAGCTCCTTCAGTCCTTATACGGATGGTTTGTTAAGCATAACCACACATACTATACTACTCTTGGGCATGTGTCCCAAAGACTCCCCACCATATTACAAGGACACATGCTTCACAATGTTCATAGCAGCCTTATTTGTAATAGCCAGAAGCTAGCAACAACCCAAGTGTCCCTCAACCAAAGAATAGATATAGAAAATGTGGTTAATTTACACAATGGAATACTATTCAGCTATTAAAAATGAGGACATTATTAATTTTGCATGCAAATGGATGGAACTTGAAAATATCCTGAGTGAGGTAGCTCAGACCCAAAAGGAGATGCATAGTATGTACTCACTGAGAAATTGATATTAGCCAAAAAGTACATAATACCTAGGATACAAACTACAGATCTTAAGAAGTGTAATAAGCAGAAAGGCCCAAGTGAGGAGGCTTCAATCCCACTTAGAAGGTGAAAGAAAATAATCACAGGAAGGAGAGGGATGAAGTTACCTGGATAAGAGAAGGGGCAGGGAAGGAAAAGGGAAACAGAAAGACTTATGGGGGCAGGAGAGAAGCCCAGAGAGCCAACAGAATGAATAAAATAAAGAAAATTTTAAAGAAAGCATACTCATACATAAGCTTGGCTGGGTAAGAAAATAAGCATGAATTTAAGCAGACTCATTATGACAATGTATTAATACCCTGTCTTGAAATCAGTTATAACAAGCTAAGATTTCTGAATTAACCAGAAACACTTTTCATCACCATCTTTTCCTCTCTCTCTCTCTCTCTCTCTCTCTCTCTCTCTCTCTCTCTCTCCCTCTCCCTCTCCCTCTTCCTCTCTCTCTTAAGAGCGTGCGCAAACACACACACACACACACACACACACACACACACACACTTTCTAGCCGAAAAACTTTAGTTATTTCAGAGACATGCAGAAGGATAGATACATTTGCATTCTGCCAAAAGATGCACTGAAGATTTGTTTGACAGACATCAAAACTCTCCTCCAAAACAGCGTAAGTTTGGAGGAGTTTTTTTTTTTTATTTCCAACCCAATCAATATAGCATTAAGGCAGCCCATTCATTATTATGACATTAAGGTGCTTCATAGCCACGTGGTTACAGGGCTGTAGGCACTGATTCATGCTAACAACTTCCTTGTATTGTAAAGATAGTAAAAATAAAACACTTCAAATGGGCTTCTAATGATCTTCTAAAATGATATTTCTTCTGATTGCCTAACAACTTCCTTCTTTTCTTCTTATTTTAGTTCCCAGATCACAGGTCCTCTTCATTATGGTTATGAACATTTGAACTTAGGCACTGAAGTGTTATTGTCTCCTGCACTTCCACCCGTTGATAACTTTATCAATGGTCATAGCAAAAAGGTTGGATGGGAATACAAGAATTCACTCACCAGGTGAGTCAGATATGACTGTGAATTTAGCTGAACTTGAGATATTTCTCTTTGAATCAGCAGGAAGAAATTGTTTTGTGTTCTATGTTTCAAAACAAATGGCAAAAGAAGATACTTGCAAATTTAGGTTTTACACTTAAGTATATGTTGTAGACCAGAATGGAACAAATGTACAACAAGAAATAATGTATGCAAAAGCCATTAAATCTGACACGTTAAAACCTTGGATGCCAACTTGACTATATACAGAATCTGGTCAGTTGGGTAAATAACTTCTGGTAAAAAGAAAATCCTCAGATTTTCTCTACATTAACACCAAATACTAGGAGAAATATAATTGTGAGCAATCAGGAGCTACATTTTCTTTTCCAACTTTCTGGTTGAATCAATTCCAGCAAAGAAGATGTTCTTTACTAGAGATCTATTCCTCAAATTACACCAGTGAAGATGGTGGAATGATGGACATCTAGTCACTTTCTGTACTCATTTCTTGTTCTTTCTGCAATAATAATAAGGAACAAGTTTAGTATCCATTGATTTTTTATATATTTTACTAAAAGAGTTTATTTTCTGAAAAATATATATCTTTAACTAACTTCCTATATGTAAAAACCCTCCATTATATTTTCTAAGAATTTAGAATTTTCTGTCAAAATTTTAGACAACCTTTTCCAATAGCTGTGGACAAAAAGGAAGCTGCCTTTATCATCTATCATTTTCTGTTTTGAACCTAAAGATAGAACATTTACTCTAGGAAATCTCTTTTGTGAATACAGTGTGCACTTTGCTATGTTTTATCTTCTCATAACAATTTACTGGACATTAGTTTTGCTATCACCCAAGCACATTCTATTGTAGAACATGTCAGTGTATTTGTAAATCAGCCAGCACTTCCTAAAACTTAATGCATACATATATGGGAGAGGAGGAGTACAATAATACTACTGGATGCTAACAAATGTGGAGGAAGATAAATTTAAGTTTAAAATTTTGAACAACACAGTTTTTTTTTTTCTTCCTGAGTGTTTTACCTTTCAGGTCACTGCTTTCCACAATTTCCTGCTGTCTTAACAACATACAGGATATTTTTAAATTTAGCTCTTATGCTAGAGTGTATATTAAATATTTGTTCAGCAGAGTAAAACAGTTCTACATTTCCTTAATGTTTGAACAGTAAACAGTTCATTGAAAAGTGATATTTTTTACATTCATATAAGCTGATGCAGCTACCCCTCTGAGAAGTGAGCTTGTGATATGATGTTGCTCAATTTATTCTCCCTAAACACCATTGTTAGACATGGTTATCTTCCAGAAAGGGATAGTCTAGGTCTCAAGTAGACGGCCAGACCGAGGGAAATGAACAATGGACACAGAAGAAACAGAGTAAATTGAAAGCAGAGTAAAATTTTCATGCTGATGAAAACATTTATTTTAAGAAGAAACATGGAAACTCTAAGGAATAAAGACAGTCTAAATATGGTTTCATGGGTACCACTCCCTGACATTTGTGCCCTGTTTTATTAAAGCCAAAGTTATTTTGATCCCTGAGAAAGTGGGAAATATTGAGATTACATTGAATTGTGATAAATAAAAGGGAGATTTCACAGCAATGCCCTAGCTTTGCCATTTGTATGTGAGTCAAGGAAGAAATGGACACACCTCTTTGATAAATAGGACCATGTCCTAGTCAAAACGCTCTTACTTGGGTGACTGATATTATGAAGGTTGTTAAGGCACACAAGCTATAAGAACTCTCAAAACATGTCTTTGCCAGTCTTGAATGACATTTTTTGAGTTCACCCAACATTTTCCCAGAAACATATTTGTTTTTTTCATCTTTTCTCTGTACCTTCCTTCATCATGTCTTTGGAAGGCTGACATTATGCTGGGACTTTCTATTGACACATCTTTCAATTCAGTCTTCATACTTCATCTTATTTCTGCTCATAAACTTAGTGCTGCCTCTAGTGGTAAAGAGCTCTTATCTTTAGTTTGAGCACATTCTCTCCTTTTAAGTGTGTTATTTCTATAACAGCAAAGCATCAGAGGGAGATTAGGTAATTTATATCTCAAATACCTATTGCACGTTGTTTACTTCTTAAAAATTGCTTTATACTTGCAATAATCAGTATCTTGTTTTCATTTAAATAACTTTCTATTAGAAGTTGTATAACTAATTCAGAATATAAATCAAATACATTGCTTTGTGTGTATAAATGGCTGAGATAATAATGGAAACTTGGCAACCTACTTATTAGATCTTCGAAATAATCTAAAATAATACAAAACAAACAAATAAATAAACAAAAAAAACTTGCTTTGACAAAATCCTGAGTGAAGGAAGAGACAACATGAACAAAAAGGATGTTAGAATTCACATGACAGGAGTAGCCACTATTCACCACTATTATTACTTTTGAGCTATACTAACTTCCACAGCTTCAGAATTTTTCCACATTGCCAGAGATGGTATAAGTCTCAGTTTTATCTCTATTGTTTATAGTGAAACACTGTCCAAAAATAAATTGAAGAAGAAATGTTTATTTCATCTTACACCTTATTTATTTCCAAGGTAAGACATGGCCAGAAATCAAGGCAGGAACCAGGAGGCAGGGACAAATACAGAAGCCATAGAGGACAGGCTTATTGGCTTCTTCTCCCTGACTTCTTATATTTTTGGTTGTGAGCCTAGTCTTTAACGGCTGAGCCATTTCTCCAGGCCTCTCGCCGATTTCTTAAATCTCTTTTCTTATACACGACACAACTATTCACCAGGAGTAATTTTGCCTAAAGTGAGCTGGGCCCTTGTACATCAGTAATCAATCAAAAGAATGCCCTTCAGACATATCTATGGACCAGTATGGTGGAGACATTTTCTCAATCAGAATTCTTTTTTCCCAGATGACTATGATTTGTATCAAGTTGAAAAAAATCTAAGATATTATAATTTTGCTCCATGAAATATTATAAACTCACATAAGAATACAAAAAACAGAATAATGAATATAAAAGGTCCCATAGCCCAGGCTTGGTCAAGATGCCTCTATTTAGACAGCAAGTCTGAGAAGTCATAAATTTGGGACTTTCTTCCTTGTGCAAGAGAACCCCACAAACATGGCTATGTGTGTAAGTCAACCATTTTAGACATGACTTACTATATGTTCAATATAAGAGTTATAAAAATCATTTCCTTCAAAGGATAAAAAGAACAACAGCACCATGCATAGAACAGACCTTATTTTGGCCTTGTAAGCTGAAATGACCTGTGCAAGGAGCCAGGTTTGTCCCCTAAACAGAGAAGAAGCAGCACCATACTCAAAGTTGTCAAGTTTCAAGCTGTCTTTGACAGGCCTAGACTCTGGAGTGACTGGAACTGGGAAAGTCAAAGTCATCAAAAAAAAAAAAAAGTAAACTTCTATATTCATGAACTTATTCCTGCTGGCAACCTCTAATAGAATAATTCTCAGCACCTTGGAAATCTTCAGAGAGATGAGTGGATGCTTAAAGTATCAAAGGAAGCTAAAGAATGGTCCAGTGCTATAGAAGTTACTCTGCTTCCCCATGAAATACAGTGTGACCACTTGCCTCATTTGCTTTACATGAGTGCCTTGATAGCATAATCTCTTTACAATGCCTCTTACACAATTTTTAAAAGAGAAGGTAACGTTATATGAGTGGAAGCATGAGATATTTATGGTTAAATACAAACGTACTTTGATAAAGGCCAATTAGCAGGAAGGAGATGAGGCTGGAGATAATTTAAACGTGTTATTTAAAGAATAAGAATAATATGTTTGAGGAAGGTTGGAAAATATCAATCACTTCATTATAATAATAGTTTTTACCAGGTAGAGCTATGTTGGATTTAAACTTCAAAGTCTTTCAATAAGTGGAATTTATGTGAATGCTGCCTCTAACACCAACTCTTTCCCTAAAAACAAAGAAAAAAAACAAATAAAAATGCAAAAACACAAATGACAAAACAAAACACAAACAAAACTATAAAATAGAGAAAAAATAAACCTGATTTTTGTGAACTTGATTTGAGTGCTTGTTGCATACTACATCTGAAATAAAATCTCAGATTGTACTATCTCTGATAGTTGAGATAAAATAGTGCACCCTCTTTTTTTCCAAAAAGAGAAAAGACAGGGTGTGGTAATGGGATTTCCTAACCAGCAATGAGGTCATTACTAGTCCCCATGGAAGGAAATATAGGACTTGAGGCTCACAGGGTCCTTGAGCTGTCCAGAGGCTTGAAAAATGGCAGCATTTCTTTCTATTTCTGTGATTGTCTTCTTTCACAGATTCCATCTTGAGTGCCAGGTTTCTGATCTCTTTACACATGCAATGGAAGCAAAGACAAGTGGCCATTATCTAACCCAAGGCATTTGCACTTATGTAGTTATATCCCCAGAGAAATAGACTACTTTATACTTTTCTCACAAGTTTCACTGGCTCATTGTTTTTCACAGAGGTAACCTTTAAAACATTTGATGCTTATTTTAATAATTAAAATTTGCTAAATGATACTAGGGAATAAAAGTAGCACAATCATAAAAGTTTGGAACCCGGAGGTTCAAGAGTTTTCACTAAGATACAACATAGCATTAAATGCACAATAGGAAATGAAAATATCGTAAACAAAACCTCAACAAAGTTGTCATCTAAAAGTAATATTATCAGTAGAATGTAGACCACTCATAAACTAATGTTCTTAGAATAATATTACACCCTAGTTAAGATGCTACCATGCTGATTGGCTGATGAGAACTTCCTCGTTACACAGAGTTGGAATATTGCAAATATGGACACAAATTATTTTGGGTTATTTTATCTCCTCAGTAGTCATTCATTTCCTATCTCTGTGTTGTAAAAACACATTTGTGACTATTAGGTAAGTTACTATAAACTATAGTAACAAATCATTAGCTGCCAGCAACGCAAAATCGATGAGTGTCATCATATAGCATTTGAAATCTAAAGCAAAGATTTTTCCCACTTTGCTGTAACCAATCTACCTGATGTTCCTACCAGGTATTTGAAAAAGTAACAGGATATAAGATACTTTGTTGTTGTTCTTTAATTTGTATCTATGTGTAGTTATAGATATGCAAATACAAATGCAGATGACAACCCTAGATATAGTTGCTGGGAGATTTGGTTACATTCCATCCCAGCTACTCTTCATACTTTGTCTTTACTAACTTATTCTACTGGTACTATTTCCTTTCCCTACACTTGCACTAATGGCCTGATGTTTAATTTGTACCAAAATAGAAATTTGAGTAGTACTAATGTCAGCAAAGTTTGAGAGATATGAGGCTCCCATACTCCCGCAGGTAGTTTGAATCTCTGGAAACAGACATTTACAGTGGAAACATACACAGACTCACAATTGTATCTCCCTAAGTAGGCATGGCTTAAATAGGAAAACAACTTAGAAATAATGAGTGGGTAGGAAAAATATTAAGGAGTTTTTGTCAAAGTAACAAAGAAACAAGAAGCTAAAGCAGAGCATGTTACATATTTGGCTTTATGTTCATTTTGAATGAATATTCAGTTCATTATTACAACTTAACCTTTACATGAGCCTTTCAGTGGTAAGACCAATAGTTCTGGAAATGCCAGCTGTGAGGAACAGCCTATGACTATGAGATGTACAGAAAAGAGAAGGTGAACTATGTATGACATCCCTTCTGTCGCCTCCTGAAGCATAAAATTGACTGCATGTCAAGTTTCCACTCCAGCTAACCTGAGTCTTTAGGCACAACATTGTAGACATTTATGACAATCAAAGCAAAAGGATTTAGCAGTAATGGATAAATAGAGAGAAAATTCAGCTATTTGTTGAGATACAGAAATGTAGCCAGAGAATATCTGGCTTTCTGTTCTACTTCAAGTCCATAGTTAATTTACTAGAGTAATTTAACCCTTTCATAATCATTTGCATGATAAATTCAACTCATAGATTTGAAATGCCAGCTATAAGAATGACTCATTGAGTATTGAGTAAAATTAAAAGATGGACAAGAATAAATCCTTCACTTTTATCATAGAAAGGTAAATTAATGATGTTGGTTGAGGAGACATATCTGATGGCTAGTTGTAAATTGTCAGCTTTAAAAGCAAACACTGTAGTGATTTGATTACATTTGTAAAGGGGATTATTGAGGCAACTACTATTGATACTTTTTTCCTTTTTAGGTTAAAGATTATTTTTAATCAAGATCTAATGAACAGCTTTCAGAATACATATATTACTTAGGAACAAATGCAACAACAGAAGTAACAGTAAATTATCTGTTGTTTTGGCAAGTATTTGTAAGAAATGTAGTCATGCATGGGACAGTAGTGAGTTTTTCTCCTCTATTCAGTGCTTTTGTGAAAGATCACAGAGTCTGAAAATAGTGGAATAGAGTTTGGGAATATAAAGACACAGTGTTGGACTTTCTTAGCGTAATTCACATTCACACAGTTTCATAATATCCTGCTGGTTTCTTCTATTCATATGAATCCAGTGTTTAATAGAAAAAAATAGAGGAAAAAAAGCAGTTGTTGAAGGGAATAGTATAAACAAGGTATGTTATATAAATTAACCTAGTTTTCCTTTTTAAAATGTGACACATTCTATTTCCAACTTACAAGTGGAAATTAAGACTTAATAAATTTAAAAGAAAAAATCTTCTCAAGGAAATATCTAGTCAGAGGAAAATCTCAGATAGAAAATTGGATTCATCTGTATCACCACACTGATAGTTCAGCAAAGATGTGTTGGCAAGATGACCTGGACTGGCAATGTGCTCTGAATGGGGTATTCAGACCCTCATGATCTTCTGGTCATCTAGCCCATTTGCCTTGACAGTGAACAAGTTTTCATTTCATCTGTACTTGCCTCCT
Source organism: Grammomys surdaster (assembly GCF_004785775.1). NCBI lineage: Eukaryota > Metazoa > Chordata > Mammalia > Rodentia > Muridae > Grammomys > Grammomys surdaster. The sequence continues at coordinate 2,505,851 of NW_021620842.1, forward strand.
TGAGAATACTTACTTGCTTCTTTAGTCTTATCTTACTCTTACTTTATTTTTAAAATTGTTAGACAGGGTGTGAGTGTACAATTCATAGTGAAGACTTGGCAAGCTCAGCTCTGTGATGGTCCTTAGTTACTTTTTTCTCTGAATTGTCATGTCTGCCTAAAGAATCTTAGAACTGAATGTTGCTAATCCTCAACTTGGCTTCTGTCTTATGGGATATTTGTAGCTACCTTGTCCAGTGTAACAGTGGCAGACATTTGACAGTTTCTCAGAGGCCCACACTGTAAAGTGGGCAGTTCTGGCCTACATTTAGTCAGGTTGCTATCCATTGTGGCTGCCTGTTGCAAGACTCAGCTAATAAAAATTTAAGGCATCAACTAAATTTTTAATTTCATATAGACAACTCTCATATTCTATGTAATCTCTAAAATTCAAATTTAATGAGTCAACCTATATTTTTATGCTAATTCAGAGCTTCATAAGCCTGAACAACAAAGCTTTTTAATAAAGAAGTAATTTTACCTAAAGTAAAGCTTGACCTCTTCCTAAAAGGTAATTTCCAGGAAAGGTTTTTCATTTTATTATTTTTAAAAATATGTTAACTTAGGTCACTATGTATGGACAATGCAACTATATGACTTGTAAAAGTTTCTTGGCTGCCTACTAAACTACTAAACTAAAACCCCAGCTCTGCCTCTGGAGAAAGCCTGAAGATGAGAGACTACATATATTGGCAGCCAACAATAGGTATGAATGAGCCCAGAAATTGGCATTTTCTCAGATGGTAGTAGTCAGTGAAAACTGTCATACAAAGTTATGGAGAAGAAATAATGCTACCCCTGATCCTACAAGGTGGATAAAGAATCTTCTTTCTTTGACACTCTCTTAGGTTCTGATGGATCTTTTCTTCTTTCAGCTAACTTTAAGTTACATCCTTCCCTGAAATGAAGAATAACTGGATACAGTGGCCTTCAATGGGTTATACAAGTCCTTTCATGAAAATTTTAAAAGAAACTGTGGTCTTTGAAGCCCCTGAATTTGCAAATGGCATCAAAAGTTAAAGCAGAATTCTGTATTCTCTATCCTCTAACTTTTACATCAGAAACCCTTCTTCCTGTGTTTAGAAACTAAAGCATTCTTGCTTGTCACTCCCCTCTTGTTTAGCTTCTTTGGTTCTAAGGAGTGTAGTGTTGATATCCTGTACTTTATGTCAAATATCCACTGATACCTGAGTACATGTCATGCATGCCGTTTTGGGACTGAGAATATCAGGATGATATTCTCAAGTTCTATCCATCTGTCTCCAAAATTCATGATGTCCTTGTTTTTAATGGTTGAATAGTATTCCATTGTGTAATGTTTCACTTCTTTATCCATTCTTTAGGTGAGAGATATCAAGGTTGTTTCCAGTTTCTGACTATTTTGAATAAAGCTGCTGTGAATATAGTTGAGCAAGGGTCCCTGTGTTATAATGGGGGCATCCTTTGAGTATATGCCAAGAAGTGTTATAACTGGGTCTTGTGGTAAAACTATTTTGAGGTTTCTGAGCACTGCCATTGATTTCTAAATGAATTCTAATTGATTTCTACAAGTTTGCACTCTCAAGAGCAATGGAGGAGTAGTCACTTGTGGGACTGCATAAGGGTATTCTGGTTCCTGCCTGGGCAGGTGCCTAGAACCCTGAGACTCTACATGAGAACCGGCAGGAGTTCAGTGCACCCCCAAAACCCAGGGTACTGAAAAGCAGTCTAGTCTCCATAGAATTATATTATTCAGTCACGTAGGCCAGCCATTAGAGCCCCTCCCAAAGTGCACTGGAAGAGGGCATGACAAGAGGCCTCAGCCTCTAGAGATTTACATACTAATGAAGGCCAGAGGGTGGAACAAATTAAGCATGCCTCTCCAGATCCCCTGATCCTCCCCAGATCCTCCCCCTTTCTCCCTTCCTATATAACTCGGGACTTTCCTGAGTTTTACGGGGTTACAACCAGATCCATCTACCATCCGCTATGACAATAAACCCTTTTGGAACCAAGGACTTCCTAGTGTCATTGGGGCCTGGCACCGGCAAAGCCTCCAGGCTGCTGAAACCTTAGCCCTCCTGCCGCATGTGGGACCCGCCTCAGCATGGAAACCCCCAGGGACTCCACTGCTGTGGTGGCCCTCTATTTCCTTCCCCCTCCCCCCCCCTCCCGCCCCCGGCTAGCTAAGTTGGTAGAGCATGAGACTCTTAATCTCAGGACCGTGGGTTCGAGCTCCATGTTGGGCTCTAAATGTTGGGAAAATTATAGAGGCCTTGGCAGTGGTGTCCCGGAGGCTTTCCATGCATGCTGTGGCGGGTCCCACATGCAGGAGGAATGTTAAGATTCCAGCAGCCTAGAGGCTTTGGCAGCAGCAGACCCCAATGACACTAGGAAGTCCTTGGTTCCAAAAGGGTTTATTGTCATGGCAGATGGTGGATGGATCTGGGGATACCCCCATAAAACTCAAGGCAGTCCCGAGTTATATAAGGAGGGAGAAAGGGGGAGGATCTGGGGAGGATCAAGGGATCTGGGGAGGCATGCTTAATTTGCTCTGCCCTCTGGCCTTCATTAGTATGTAAATCCCTAGAGCCTGAGGCCTCTAGTCACACCCTCTTCCTGTGCACTTTGGGAAGGGCTCTAATGGCTGGCCTACGTGACTGAACAATATAATTCTATGGAGACTAGACTGCTTTTCAGGACCCTGGGTTCTGGGAGCATGCCAAACTCCTGCCGGTTCTCATGTAGAGTCTCGGGGTTCTAGGCACCTGCCCAGCCATGACCCAGAATACCCTTACACAGTCCCACAGTCACCTTGCTCCACATCCTTGGCAGCATGTTATCTTTCAAGTTTTTGGTCTTAGCTACTCTGACTGGTATAACATGGAATCTCAGGGTCATTTCAATTTGCATTTTTTTGATGACTAAGAACATTGCATATTTTTTTTTAGTTCTACACGGCCATTTGAGATTCCTCCCCTGAGAATCTTTTGTTTACCTGTGAACTCCATTTTCTAATTGGGTTATTTATCTTTTGGAGTCTAACTTCTTGAGATATATATATATTTATATTAATATATATATGATAATAGCCCTCTGTCAGATGTAAGGATAGTGAAGATCCTTTTGAAATCTGTAGGTTGTGGTTTTGTCCTGTTAATAGTGTCCTTTGCCTTACAGAAATTTACATTTATCAGTTACTGATCTTAGAGTCTGAGCCATTGATGTTCTGTTTAGGAAGTGGTCTCTTGTCCCAAGACTATGAGTTCAAGACAATGCTCCACTTTTGGTTTTACGAGATGAAGTGTATCTTATTTAATGTTGAAGTCTTTGATCAGCTTGGACTAGAGCTTTACACAGGGTGATAGATACATACTTATTTGCATTCTTCTACATACAGCACCATTTGTTGAAGATGATTTTTTTTCCATTGTATGGTTTTGGCTTCCTTGTAAAAAACAAGTGTCCATAGGTTTGCAGTTTATTTCAGGCTCTTTGGTTCCATTCCATTGGACAACCTGTCTGTTCCTATACCAATACCATGCAGTTTGTTTGTTTGTTTGGTTTTTTTTTTTTGTTATTACTATTGCTCTGTAGTACAGCTTGAGGTATGGAATTGTGATACTTCCAGAATTTCTTTTAGTGTTCAGGATTGTTTTAGCTATCCTGGGAATTTTGTTTCTCTGTATGAATTTGAGAATTGCTCCTTCAATGTCTGTGAAGAATTTTGTTGGAATTTGGATGGAAAACTCATTGAGTCTGTAGATTGCTTTTGTTAAGATGGCCATTTTCACTATGTTATTCCTGACATCCATGAGCATGGGGGATCTTTCCATCTTCTGAAGTCCTGCTTGATTTCTTTCTTCAGTGATTGAAGTTCTTGTCATATAGTATTTTCACTTGCTTGGTTAGAGTTATACCAAGGCCCAAGAGAAGATACTTGAATCTAACTTAGAATGGGAAATAAAATAGTCATAGGAGGCAGATGGAGGCATGGAACTTTGTATTAGAGGGGACAAGGAGTGGAATGGGTAGTGGAATCAGCTATGAGGAGAGACAGAAGGGAGGGCTAGAGGCCAGGAGAATGAATGGGAATCTGCATCTGGCAGAGTGGGGAAGCATCCCAAGAATCAATGCTAGTGAGACTCACAACATTGGTGATATGTAACCTGAAAAGGCCACCTCTTGTAACCAGACAGGAACTCCACTGGAGCAATAGGAACACCAATCCATACACAAAACATTCAAACCTAAATGTATCCTTTTTACAAGAAATGCAGGGAGAGGGTTGGAGCAGAGACTAAAGAAATGGCCAACCAATGACTGGCCCAGCTTGAAACTCATTCCATCGGCAAGCACCAATCCCTGACACTATTAATGATGCTCTATTATGCTTGCAGACAGGAGCTTAGCATGACTGTCCTCTGAGAGGCTCCACCCAGCAGTTGTCCAAAATCAGATGCAGAGACTAACTGCTAAACACTGGATGGAGCTTGGAGACTGTTATAGAGGAATTGGGGGTAAAATTGAGGGTCCTGAAGAAACTCAACAGGAAGGCCAACATAGCCAACTTGGATACTTAGGGCTGGTCAGAGATTAAACCACAAACCAAAGAACATACATAGGCTGGACCGAGGCCCCTGAACATATATAGCAGATGTGCAGCTTTGTCTTCAGGTGGATCTCCCAACAACTGGAGCAGTGGCTATCCCTAAAACTGTGGCCTGTCAATGGAATATGCTCCCCTAAGGAGGAAGCCTTGTGGGGCCTCAGTGAGGAAGGATTTCCCTAGCCATGAAGAAACTTGATGTGCCAGGAAGGGTGGATATACCTGGGGAGGGGTTGATTTACCCTCTCAGAGGAGAAGGGGCGAGACTATGTAATAGGGAATCTCAGAGGAAGGCAGCAATCAGGATGTAAAATGAATAAATTAAATAATTTTTTTTAAAAAGCAGTCATAGTTATAATCACTCCCAGTGCCAATGTTGTTTCCTTAAGTAAAATAAAATAAAATAAAATAAAATAAAATAAAATAAAATAAAATAAAATAAAATAAAATAAAATAAAATAAAATAAAATAAAAGAGCTTGCTTTCAGAGAGAGGGAGAGTGAGGGAGAGGGAGAAGGAGAGGGAGAGAGAGAGAGAGAGGGAGAAGAAGAAGAAGAAGAAGAAGAAGAAGAAGAAGAAGAAGAAGAAGAAAAAGAAGAAGAAATTGCCTAAGCATGGAAAATCTAGAATCACCTGCCAAATTAGTCTATGATATAATTCCAAAATATGTGATGAAAACTAATCTTGTTCTCTGCCACTGATGTAACAGAGGACAGAGCAGTAGCCACAGTGTAGCTGTTGGGGTCAGTGCACAAAACCTGTATTAAAAAGTCTGTTTAATACACAGGAATATGAAATCATTTCTTTTACATGTTGGAGCTGGAGCTGTGGTGAGCAGAAATGAGACCTATGTAGGCTTTACTAGGGCTTTGTACTCTTGGTCTAGTTAAACAAAAAAAACAAGAAGAAAGGAAGAAAGAAAGAAAGAAAGAAAGAAAGAAAGAAAGAAAGAAAGAAAGAAAGAAATAGAAAGGAAGGAAGAAAGGAAGGAAGGAAGGAAGGAAGGAAGGAAGGAAGGAAGGAAGGAAGGAAGATTCCTAAGGTTTGCTTACTCTGACCTTCTTTGTTCTATTATACAATTTAAGGCAGGTCTGTACTTTCTACTCTCCTTCTTTGCTTGGCACAGCAGTAACTTGATATTTCATTATATGGACCAAGTATGACCATATAGCTCAGAAGATAGTCTTAACAAACAAACAATAGCCATAGTTTTAACTTCAGATCTTTACATGGGGATTCACTGAACCTTCAGCCAGCCAATATCCTGTTCTGAATGAATCTGTATTCCCCCTGAACACCCAAGCTCCATTGTCATCCCCTTCCCCACGTCCTGCCTTTCTGTGTTTATAACCCCTGGGTGAATGAATTACGATCTGAAAAAAATAAATAAATTATAAAAAAAAGAATCGAAACCCAAAAAAGGTTCTCAATTCAAAGAATACATATATAAAAATAATTAATAGCATTATATATTTCAATTTCATAAGCTTCAAATATGAAAATGATGGAAATATGGTGTGGTAGTTAATACTGACTCTCAGACCAGTCTCTGTCAATGTCTATGAAAGCATTTTTAGACCTATTTGTGTTTAGTAGTGTCACCTGAAACATAAGCAGCACCGCTGCATAGACTTGTATCTTGGACAAAATGAAAAAGAAAATGTGAGAGGGACTGGTATTCATCACTCTGTTTTTTCACTAATATGATATGATCAACTACCTCATACTCCCACTACTACAGTCCAACAATCATACACTCCTTGCCACAATCTACTGTATCCTCCAGTTCTGAACTAATAAAAGTAAATAAATAAACCCTTTTACCTTAAGTTGTGTAATGTATTTTGTCACTGTAAAAGAAAATTAGGTGATACAGAAACTTAGTTCCAGAAGTGGGATCCTGTTTTATGATAGATTCAGTCATGTGGTTCAAAGGCTGCCTTTGGAACTGTTTGTGAAAGCTGTTTGAAAGAGTTTGGATCTGAAGGCTAGAAAAGCCCTAGAAAGTTGTTAAGTGTAATTAAGCCATTTCTTGTGGGAGTTTGAGAGAATAATGTTAAATGAAATGTGAACAGTGGAAGTTTATGACCTTTCAGATCAGAAAGATTCCATCATGAACTGAGGCTCAGACCATTCATATGATGTTATGGGAAATAATCTACCTACATTCTGCCATCCCCTGAGAATTTGAACAAATCTAAACAAAATGTTATTGACTATTTTCATAAAAATAATTGCCTTACCGTGTATCATTCATGTTGTGTCATGGTTATTACTCAGTGAAGCTGTATAGAACTATTATGAAAGAAAAAAAGTGGAATAGAAAGTTATTAAAAGTTTAATGTGGAAAGACATAAAACTAAGTTTAAGCTCACAGTTAAGTTTTTAACAGATATATGATGAGACAGTAGAGCAGGTGCTCTGAGGTACCTATCAATGACTTCAACTTGTGAAAATGGACATTCATCTCAAAGAAGAGAACCTGAAATAAGACTACTTCTCAAGAGGTTTCCTAATACAATACAGCTTTATAGAGAGATGTTTTCTCACATTCAGCAGCCCAGATGCACAGAATCTATAACAGGTGCTATATGCTGAAAATTAGGCTACATTTCGAGGTAGTAGAACTTGGCAATGTTACTTACATTATATTGAGTTTATAAACATCAAAGACACAATATTGAGGGTGTTGGAAAGGTTTACACAGAGTTTTAAGACACTGAGCATAAGGCTATGTATTTCTGGATTGGACTCCCATAAGAGGGCCCTGAAAACTACTGTGCTAAGTGGGGAAAGATGGATTTGAAGTTGCAAGAAATACTCCCTGGTATTGGAATATCAAAACTAGAGGATATCTAATAATAACAAACACTAGCACAAAGTGGAACCACCTAAAAGAAAGAGTTTTAAATATGTAAGCAGTTAAACTATAGTGGCAGGGCTTTGAGGTTCATATGATTTAACTATATTTCTCAGATGTCAGACATGAAATTAAAGGATATGATGTTTCCTCAAGGCCTTTGTCTTCTTTTGGTCTACTTTTTCCTTGTACCAGTTTTATGTCGACTTAAGACAAGCTAGAGTCATCAGGGAGGAAGGAGCCTCAAATGAGAAAATGCCTCCACAAGACCATGCAGTAGACAAGCCTATAGGGTGTTCTTTTAGTTGGGGATTGATGAGAGAGTTGTAGCTCATTGTTAATGGTAGCATATATTGAGCTAATGGTCCTGAGTTCTGTAAGAAACCGGACTGGGCAAGAAATGAGAATTAAACCAGTAAGCAACACTTCTCCACGACCTCTGCATCAACTCCTAGCTCCGTTAATATATTTTCAATCTATCTCTACTTTTAACAATAAACTGTTGTAAGGGTATGTGAGCCAAATAAACCCTTTCCTAGAGATATTGCTTTTTGTCATTGTGCTTCATCATAGTAATAGTAACCATCACTAAGACAGTAGTAAGAGATTGAGTTTTAAAAAAGTCTTTATACATACACTTTTGGAAATTTTTAGAACTGTTAAGAATTTGATGAATTTTTGTTTTTTTTTTAATTTTTTATTGGGTATTTTGTTTACATTTCAAATTTATCCCCTTTCTCCAGTTTCCCCTTACCCAGAAACCCCAATTTCCTCCTCCTCCTCCTCCTGCTTCTATGAGGATGTGCCCCCACCCACTTCACCTCCTCACCCTTGAATTCCCCCATACTAGGACATCCAGCCTTCACAGGACCAAGGACTTCCTCTCCCACCTATGCCCAACAAGATCATCCTCTCCTACATATACAACTGAAGCCATGGGCCCCTCTCTGTGTACTCCCAGACTGGTGGTTTAGACACTGGGAGCTCTGGTTGGTTGGTATTATTGCTCTCCCCATGGGGCCGCCAACTCCTTCAGCTCTTTCAGTTTTCTCTCTAACTTCTCCATTGGGAATCCCATGATTTTATGTCAATGGTTAGCTGTGAGCATCCACCTTTGTATATGTCAGGCACTTTTACTCTTAACATCTGAGCTAGAAAGAAATTTGGCATGTATTAAGTTATTTTTGTTAAAAAATGTTTCAGGCAATGAGAGAGTAACTAATACACAGGGTATCTTAGGATCATGTCACTAGAAACATTAAAGTCTCCTTACTGGTGGAAATCTCCTCTCCTCCTCATTAAAAGTTTCCTCACTGGTGATGCTATGTAAACTACAGGGGGAGAAAGGTGATCAATGGTCTTACCCAGAGGTAAGGTCAATATTTATTGAGCCCAGATTTCAATAATGAACACTGTGGCATGAAGTGCCCATGGAAGCAATATAGGCATGAATGTTATCTCTACAACCAGTCAGTTTCTGTTTGTTTTTACAGCCTAGTCCATGGAAGCAAAGCCATGTCTGTTATCATGAATATGATCAAGAACTAACTCTTGGGGAGCTAATTAGATCCCAAGTTGCACTTGCTACTTTTATTGTGATAAATGGTCATACTATCAAAGTTTCTTCTACATATATAGGTTAGTGAAGCTACTTTACTTCTTCAAAAGATTTTGTTTGTTCTATGGAAAGTGATTAGTACAGACACTCACAACAGGCCAAAATGTAAAGAGTAAGTATCTGCAGCATCCTTAACCACAAATGAAATTATCACATAAAATCTGTCCCAACAAGGCTTAAGGATCATAGCAGAAAAAGGACACATCCTCATAGAAGCAGAAGGAGGGGGGATGGGATAGGTGGTTCCTGGGGATGGAGGGGATGGGATAAGGGGATAACATCTGAAATGTAAATATAATATCCAATTAAAAAAATAAAAAATGAAAATACTTTCCATGAGCTTATTAAACAGTAACATTATTGTTCATGTTATGTGTTATAGCTATTTATTCTAATTTATTAATACATATTTTAACTTTGTTTAAAATGCCAGCAAAACATTTTAATTTTTCTACCATTAAATTTGACTTTCATGTTCAAAAAAAAGGTCAGAAATGCTGTAACAGCAGAGTTTGGAGATGAGTCTGTCAGAGTAGTATCTTTCAGATGTGGCAGGATTACTGTACTCGTGAGCTCACAATTTCTGTGTTTGCCTGCTTATAACTGCACAAGATTAAGCTACTCAGCATTTCAGCACTAAGGGGCTCACAAGCCTTCACTCTTACCCAAAGAGCTATTAATAGTTTATGTCTTCTAGGGTACCACGTTAAATTTTCTTTTAGGAATGTGGTCTTTAGTAGATATGTTCTGGTTAAACACATGATATATAGACTTATGAGTATATGGACAACACAAGTACGACATGGTAAGTTATGAAATAAAAGAAGATGTGAAGTTATAGAATAAGTGGAAGGGAGTAGTATATGTGGGGATAGTTAAGAGCAACAAAAAGACAGATGTGGTCAAAATACATTGCATGCTTGTATTAAATGCTCCAGAAATTAATGAAAGTATTTTATTTTAAAAGCAACTCAACTATTTTATCTCCTTTGCTTTTCACTTTGATTCTTGAAGGGGGCTGGAACTGGAGGAACACTGAACATTTGTTCGTTATATATGAAAATGGTAGGAGATTCACCTGTTTGCTCTTGCTTTCTTGCTCCTCATTTTCTGTTTGTGACCTAAGAATTCCATCATGTGCACATTTTCAGCTCCTGCTTTTCCCCATTATAGTCCTAATCTTTATGGGGAGAGGAATCACTAACCTAACAAGGCCAATTATCTGACTGAGATGGGGATGTATTTGAGACAGGGAAAAAGAACAGAAAAAGTGGCTGCTTTATAGGAAAAAAATTTAGTGCATTATTTCTGAAAGCTTACTGCCGGAAGAGTACTGGGCTTATAAAGTGATTCCAAGTACAGGACTGAATGCAAAAGGATGGAACTAGGATTCAGGAGGAATAAATAAGACACTCTATTCTGAGACATCATTGCCTCTGATACTGGGGGTGCAGTGAAAAATGTATGTCGTGGGCCTACTGAAGATTTAAATGAGACTGTATGTACATACTAAACATGTTAAATATATGTCTCAGTTAGAATGACTGATACAAAACCTCATTAATTCTGCCTATTCTACGACATGTATGTATGCTGTAGCTTTTAGCAGAGAAGAAAGATAACCAGTCCTAGAGAGGTGGTGGTGGCAGTGGTGGTAGTGGTTGTTGTTGTTATTTATTATTATTGTTATTATTATTATTATTATTAATCATTAATTCTACTTTGGAAGTAATTCTGCATCAGAACCATTTTCACTGTCACTTAGAAAATGTCAACAGGAACAAATTACAAACAAGGTGGTTACAACACTTTTATATGAAAGAAGACCAGGCTAATATTCTCTAGATATAAATAGTAGAGTTAAAACCAGAAACCACAGTCAATACCAAAATCCAGCAAGTATTTGGCTTTGTGCACTACCAAATTAACAATTAAATAATATAAAGACAACATTCACACAGACTACCCCAAAAGTCATCTCACTCTACAGATTTTGAAGGTAACTTCCACCTATAAGTTCCAAAAAACCCCACAAAAAACAAACAAAAAACAAAACAAAAATAAACAACAACAACAACAATCAAAAAAACAAAGAAAAGCAAACCAAAATTGAAGTGTGAATTATTTTAAAGGGGAGAAATTTTCAGTATTCATAAATGATGAATGTATGAAGGAATCTGGCAGAAAATGTGTTTTAACTCTCATTTAAGTGTTCTCTGTCCTCTGGTTATATCTAAAAGCTTCAAGACAATTTCCAGTTATGTGGAGACAAAGCAAGTTCTTTGTAGGAAAATGCTCAGAATGAGAACTCCTGGGATAAAGCTGTGTCACAAAAGTCTGATTGACACTAGAATTCCAGTAGGTGAGCAGGTTAAAATCTTACAGGTCAGGAGTATGATTTCAATTTATCTTCAAGACCTTTAAGTAATCTTTGCTTGCCTATCTTTGTTGGACCTAGACATATGTTGCATCTTGTGACATAAAGACCCTTTAGGATATGTGAACAAAACCTTAGTTTCCACCAATCAATGGCCTAAGAATGTGGTAAAATGTAAAACTGTGGTTGAAATTTCTCTGCCCTCCTGTGAGCTACCTCTCTGACGTTAAAAATATTGGAGAGATCAGGAATTCAAGGCCCACACCTAAACATAATACAAACAATATACAGCAAACCAACAACCAATATCAAATTAAATGGAGACATACTTGAAGCAATCCCACTAAAATCCAGGACAAGACAAGGATGCCCACTCTCCCCATATCTATCCAATATAGTACTCAAAGTGCTGGCTAGAACAATAAATAAGACAACAAAAAGAGATCAAAGGGATACATATTCACAAAGAAGAAATAAAGGTATCACTATTTGCAGATGATCTGATAGTATACATAAGTGACCCAAAAAACTCCACCAGAGAATTTCTCTAGCTAATAAACAATTTCAGCAAAATGGCCGGATATAAAACTAACTCAAATAAATCAGTAGCCTTCCTTTATACAAATGATAAACAGGCTGATAAAGAAATTATGGAAACAACTCCCTTAACAATAGCCACAAATAATATAAAATATTTTGTAGTAACTCTAACCAAACAAGTGAAAGATCTGTACCCCAATAAGTTCAAATCTATTCTGTATTATAAAACATTTGTGAAACTCTGGCCATTTTGGAACTTATGATATGGCAACCAGGATCTTCATTACCAGATAAAGTGCAGTCAAACTTGTCTACAGAACATACTATCTCTTAGACCCGTCAATATGAAGGTGCTGTTTTTATATGAATATGGTAAAGATAGATGGGTGATGGTGACAGCAGTGAGGAGAGGGGTGTGTCTGTGGAAAGAGAGTAATTCTACTAGAGTATCTGTATTGTCTTATCCCTAAGTCTGGTGGCCTTGTGTGTGGTTTCTAACTAACCATTGTGGTTGCTGGAACTAATGATACAAGCTGGAAATAACTGCAAAGTTCCAGTTTCTTTTAAGCATTTACATTGTAGGCTAAATATAATATATCCAGGGAATCAAAACCTCACTGTCTTTGCAATGTTGACACAATGTATATGGGAATATCCACTTCTGTTACATTTGGTTCTTGAACTCTGACCCCTACTGTGAAGTTTGGGAAGAATGCTTCTTAAATTGGGGATTCCCAAAGTCTCCGACACATATGAATATACAGAGATGATATTTCTTCATTCTACTCCACCCCCACCACATTATATTTCATAACACATACTGTTTATTTATCATTAACTTCTTGGCTACTTTCCATTGGTTTGATCAGGTTGGCTCACACTCCTTTGGCTTGGGTCTTTGTTGTACAACAAGCGTATGGAGGGCCTTAGTTCACCATTTTGCTGAGAGCTCTTCAAGAGTCACAGCTTTAAGATCTTACCTTTAGAACTAGCTATACCCCGCACATCTAGAACAGAAAAATAAAAGTGAATAACTAAAACTTACATATTTTTCTGAAAAGGCTAAAAGAATTATTTTTAGAGCCTAGTAAAATTTACAATGAAGGAACTATAATCACAACTTTTTGTATTTACTAATGCATTAAAATATACTCATTTTAAATTTTACTACTGTACATGTATGTATATCTTTCCATTTGTCTGCCAGGCCAGAAGATGGTGTGATGTGCCCTGGTGATGAAGTTGCAGAAATTACTTAGCTGCCCAACATGAGTCCTGGATATTTGGTACATCTCAAAGAGAACTGAGCTCTCAACTACATCATACAACCTCTAATCCCTGATAAAGTATTTTAAAAGACAGTCACAATTGATTAGATAAATTGCTTAGCTTCATTTAAACATTATTCAAAGTTTTATATTTTTCTCTCCAATAATATGTATACATTTTGGTTTTTAGAAGATTTGTTTTTAAAAGTTAAACTAAGAAACCATGTGCCGCTGTAACTGACTCCCATTATCATTATTATCAACTTAATAGTTAAGTTCTAATTATTTGTAATTATACTACACTGTGTGAACTTATGATACACTTTTAAACATGTACAATTACATTTTAAAATTAGTGAATTTCAAATTTTCTGTTCTTTTTAGGGGAGCGTACCTTTGTTTATATTTATCTAAATAAGTGAAAATAGCTGTATTATTTTCCAATTTTATTGTCTAGAAAAAATTAACTCTTTCCAACTTTTAAAAATGAGCTGTAAACATGAATATTTTCAGGATCTTTCTCCTTAATAATGTCTTCAAAAGCTTTTTAGCAGAATTTTATATATGTAGATATCATGGAAGAAGAAAGAGTTGCTCTGATCTAGAGGTTTTCCATATTTTGAATTTCATACTTTATCTTTCTTTCAAGCTATTGTTCAAAGACAAAAAAGAAATGGCAAGAAGAGTAAGAGGTCTTGGAAGTGTTGCCCTTTATCTTCTTAAGAACTCACTTTTTATTGAAGAAGAGACGCAAAGCTATAAAGCTGTCTGTTTTCACAGGGCACCCAACCAAAGCAGTTGAGACAAAAAATATGATATCAGATAGATAACTAGAGACAGAGTATGAGGTCAAAGGAGAAAAGAAAGCTTTTTTCTAAAAAGGATATCATCTATGTTTGTACCATGAAGAATTATGTAGAAATTTACTTACAGAATAGAATCCTATGACATTACTTCCTATTTTCAACAATGCTGAAAGATCTGATTCCTGAGGAAACAGAGTAGGAAAATTGCCTCTCTTACATTTCTCCTCTGCACTGAGGAAAGTGCTAGATAGTAAACAGCTCTTTTCTAATGAGCGACAGTTCCTTAGAGCATGTCCAAACAATTCACTAGCTCACATTAGTCAGCAGCTTCCTGTGGGAAAGCTTCACTTTGTCTTACATCATAAAGCATATCACATTCCACAGTCTCTGTAAATATTTAATTATTCCCCATTGATGCACAAAGTACAAATACATGGAAAAGTTTTCTGTTTTCATTGTAGCCATAAGATACTCAACCAGTTTACTCCATTGGTGTGATTTAAATGTGTTTCAAAAGTTTATGTTGTGTTTTACTTTTATTTAGTTTACTTTCATTTAGTTCATTTTTTCCATTATTCTTTTCTTGACTCATTAATCATTCAACAACCAGTTGTTTTTCTACCATGAGTATCTATATTTACTAGAGATATGGTAGTTGTCAATTTTAATTTTTATTGTACTGTAGTAAAGTAGTATGCAATGAATGAAGTCAGTGTTTTAAATTTGTAAAGATTAGTTTCGTGTCACAGAATGTGGTCTATTTTAGAAAAGCAGCCATGTGCTCTAGAGTAGAATGAGTAAACTTGGGTATTTGGATAGAATACACTCTAGATTTCTGTTAAGTCCATCTGATATATTATGTCAATTACTTCTGATGTTCTTCCATTTATTTCTCATTCAGATGTCTATAGGAAAGAGGGATATATTAATACTATTAATGGGCTTGTGCTAATCTGTGTCTTTAAAGAAGGAAATATTTTTTTAAGTAAAATAGGTGCCCTAAAGTTTGAGGCATATGTGTTAAGAATATTAATGTTTTCTTGGTTAACTATTCCCTTGATTAGAGAGAAGAGTCCCTCTTTTTGTCTTTTAGTTTTAGTTTCAAGTCTATTTTCTAAGATACTAGAATAGCAGCACCTGCATGTCTCCTAGTTCCATTTGATAAAGTATAATTTCCTAACCTTTTACTCTACTACAGTGCCAATCTTTAAAGCTGAGATATGGATTTTGAGCGTAAAATAAAGAGGAATTTTGTTTCTTGATCTGTACAGTAAGCCTGTGACTTGAGAAATTTAGACCATTAATATTTAAAGTTATTTTTGAATCATGTAAGAGTGTTAATTTGCATCATTGATTGTTTATTTTTGTATGTTTATATTCTTTTTTAGTTCTTTTTTATTATTTTTATTGGATATTTTATTGAGATTTCAGATGTTCTCCTCTTACCCCCCTATCCTATCCCCCCTCTTCCTGCTTCTATGAGGATGTGCCCCCTCCTAATCCCCCCACTCCTACCTCCTCACCCTTGAATTCCCCTTGAAGGCTTCCAACCTTCATGGGACCATGGATCGCCTCTCCCACCTATACCTGACAGGACAATCCTCCCTTGCATATATATCTGGAGACATGAGTCCCTCCCTAAGAGCTCTCAGGCTGGTGTTTTAGACCCTGGGGGCTCTGGTTGGTTGGTATTGTTGCTCTCCTCATGGGGTTTCGAACCCTTTGAACTCCTTCAGTATTCACTCTAACTCCTCCATTGGGAATCCCATGATCAGTTCAATGGTTAGCTGTGAGCATCTGTCTCTGAATATGTCAGACTCTGGCAGACCTCTAAGGACACAGCTATGTCAGGCTCCTATCAGCATGCAATTCCTGACATCCAAAGCAGCATCTACCTTTGGTGACTACACATGGCATGGATACTCAGAAGTAGTCTGCAGACAGCCCCTCCTTAAGTTTCTGTCCTACACTTTGTCTCCATATATGCTCCCTTGAATATTTTGTTACTCCTTCTAAGAAGGACTGAAGCACCCCCACTTGGTCTTAATTCGTCAGGAGCTTTATGTGTTCTGTGAGTTGAATCTTGGGTATTTCAAGCTTCTGGGCTAAAATCCAATAATCAGTGAGTGAATACCATGTGTGTTCTTTTGTGATTGGGTTACCTCACCAAGGACGTTATTTACTAGTTCCATCCATTTACCTAAGAATTTCTCTAATTCATTGTTATTAATAGCTGTGTAATATTCCATTGTGTAAATGTACCACATTTTTTGTGTCCATTCCTCTGTTGAAGGACATCTGGGTTCATTTCAGCTTCTGGCTATTATAAATTAAGCTGCTATGAACGTTGTGGAACATATGTCCTTGTTATATGTTAGAGCATCTTCTGGGTATATGCTCAGGAGTGGTATAGCTGGGTCCTAAGGTAATGATATGTCCAATTTTCTGAGGAACTACCTGACTGATTTCCAGAGTGGTTGTACCACCTTGCAATCCCACCAACAATTGAGGAGTGTTCCTCTTTCTCCACATCCCGACCAGCATCTACTATCACCTGACTTTTTATCTTAGCCATTCTGACTGGTGTAAGGTGGAATCTCAGTGTTGTTTTGATTTAAATTTCCCTGATGACTAAGGATGCTGAACATTTATTTAGGTGCTTCATGGCCATTCGAGTTTCCTCAGTTGAGAATTCTTTGTTTAGCTCTATACCCCATTTTTAAATAAGGTTATTTGGTTGTCTAGAGTCTATTTTCTTGAGTTCTTTGTATATATTGGATATCAGTCCTCTATCTAATGTGGGATTGGTAAAGATCTTTTCCCAATCTGTTGGTTGCTATTTTGTCCTATAAACAGTGTCCTTAGCCTTATAGAAACTTTGCAATTTTATGAAGTTCCATTTGTCAATCCTTGATCTTAGAGCATAAGCCTTTGTTGCTCTGTTCAAGAACTTTTCCCCTGTGCCTAAGTATTTGAGGGTCTTCCCCACCCTCTCTTCTATTAGTTTCAGTGTATCTGGTTTTATGTGAAGGTCCTTTATCCACTTGGACTTCAACTTTGTACAAGGAGATAAGAATGGATCAATTTGCATTCTTCTACATGTTGTCTTCCAGTTGAAAAGGCACCATTTGTTGAAAATGCTGTCTATTTTTCCACTGGATGGTTTTAGCTACTTTGTCAAAGATCAAATGACCATAGGTGTGTGGGTTCATTTCTTGGGTCTTCAATTCTATTCCATTGATCTTCCTGCCTGTCTCTGTACCAATCCCATGTAGTTTTTAATCACTATTGCTCTGTACTATAGCTTGAGGTCAGGGATGGTGATCCCTCCAGAAGTTCTTTTATTGTTGAGAAGAGTTTTCGCTATCCTGGGTTTTTTCTTATTTCAAATAAATTTGAGAATTTCTCTTTCTAACTCTCAATAATGGAGTTGGTATTTTAATGGGGATTGCATTGAATCTGGAGATTGCTTTAGGCAAGATGGCCATTTTTTACTATATTAATCCTGCCGATCCATGAGCATGGGAGATCTTTACATTTTCTGAGATCTGTCTCGATTTCTTTCTTCAGAGAGTTGAAGTTCTTGTCATACAGATCTTTTACTTGCTTGGTTAGAGTCCCACCAAGGTATTTTATATTATTTGTGACTACCGTGAAGGGTGCCATTTCCCTATTTTTTTTTGAACCTGTTTATCTTTCATGCAGAGAAAGGCTACTGATTTGTTTGAGTTGATTTTATAACCCTCCACTTTGCTGAAATTCCTTATCAGGTTTAGGAGTTCTCTGGTAGAAGTTCTGGCGTCACTAAAGTATACTATCATGTCATCTGCAAATACTGATATTTTGACTTCTTCCTTTCTTATTTGTATTCCTTTGCCTTCTTTTTGTTGTCGAATTGCTCTGGTTAGGACTTCAAGTACTATATTGAATAGGTAGGGATATAGTGGGCAGCCTTGTCTAGTCCCTGATCTTAGTGGGATTTCTTCAAGTTCCTCTCCATTTAGTTTGATGTTGGCTACTGGTTTGCTGTATATTGCTTTTACTATGTTTAGGTATGGTCCTTGAATTCCTGATATTTCCAAGACCTTTACCATAAAGGGATGTTGATTTTTGTCAAATGCTTTCTCAGCATCTAATAAGATGATCATGTGTTTTTTTTTTCTTTGAGTTTGTTTATATAGTGGATTACATTGATGGATTTCCTAATATTGAACCATCCCTGCATTCCTGGGATAAAGCCTATTGTTCATGATGGATGATTCTTTTGATGTGTTCTATGATTCGTTTCGGTAGAATTTATTGAGTACTTTTGCATTAATATACATAAGGGAGAGTAGTCTGAAGTTCTCTTTCTTTGTTGGGTCATTGTTTGGTTTAGGTAGGAGTGTGATTGTAGCTTCATAGAATTAGGTAGTGTTCCTTCCATTTCTATTTTGTGGAATAGTTTAAAGAGAATTGGTGTTAGGTCCTCCTTGAAGGTCTGATAGAATTCTGCACTAAAACCATCTGGCCCTGGGCCTTTTTTGGTGGGGAGGTTTTTAATGAATGCTGCTATTTCTTTAGGTGTTATAAGACTGTTTAGATGGTTTATTTGCTCTTGAGTTAGCTTTGGTACCTGGTATCTGTCTAGAAAATTGTCCATTTCATCCAAATTTTCCAGTTTTTTTGAGTATAGGCCTTTGTAGTAGGATCTGATGATTTTTTTTAATTTCTTCAGTTTCTGTTGTTATGTCTCCCTTTTCAGTTCTGATTTTATTAATTTGGATACTTTCTCTGTGTCCTCTGGCTAATCTAGCTAAGGTTTTATCTATCTTATTGATTTTCTCAAAGAACTAACTCTTGATTTTGTTGATATTTTGTATTGGTCTTTCTGTTTCTATTTGATTGATTTCAGCCCTGAGTTTGATTATTTCCTGATGTCTACTCTTCTTGGGAGTATTTGCTTTTTTTTTCTTGAACTTTCAGGAGTACTGTCAAGTTGTTAATGTATGCTCTCACCAATTTCTTTTTGTAGGCACTTAGTGCTATGAGTTTTCCTCTTAGCACTGCTTTCATGGAGTCCCACAAGTTTTGGTATGATATTTCCTCATTTTCATTAAATTCTAAAAAGTCTTTAAATTCTTTCTTTATTTCTTCCTTGACTAAGTCATCAGTGTGTAGACCATTGTTCAGTTTCCACATGCATGTGGGTTTTCCATTGGTTTTGTCATTATTAAACAACAGCCTTTGTCCATGGTGATCTGATAGGATGAAAGGGATTATTTCAATCTTTTTCTATCTGTTGAGGCCTGTTTTGTGACCAATTATATGGTCTATTTTGGAGAAGGTACCATGAGGTGCTGAGAAAAATATATATTCTTTTGTTTTAGGGTGAAATGTTCTACAGATATCTGTTAAGTCAATTTGGTTCATAAGTTCTGTTAATTTCAATATGTCTTTGTTTAGTATCTATTTCCATGATCTGTCCATTGCAGAGAGCAGGGTGTTGAAATACCCCACTATTATTGTGTGAGGTGCAATGTGTGCTTTAGTAAAGTTTCTTTTATGTATGTGGGTACCCTTGCATTTGTAGCATAGATGTTCAGAATTGAGAGTTCATCTTGGTAAATTTTTTCCTTTGATGAGTATGAAGTGTCCTTCCTTATCTTTTTTGATTACTTTTGGTTAAAAGTCGATTTTAATTGATATTAGAGTGGCTACTCCAGCTTGTTTCTTGGGACCATTTGCTTGGAAAGTTGTTTTCCATCTTTTTATTTTGAGGTAGTGTTTGTCTTTGTCACTGAGGTGTGTTTCCTGTATGCAGCAAAATTCTGGGTCCTGTTTATGTATCCAGTCTTAGTCTGTATCTTTTTATTTGTGAATTGAATGCATTGATGTTAAGAGATATTAAGGAAAAATGATTGTTGCTTCTTATTATTTTTGTTATTACATGTGGAATTTTGTTTGTGTAGCTATATTCTTTATGGGTTGTTGGAAGATTACTTCCCTGCTTTTTCTAGGTTGTAGTTTCCTTCCTTGTGTTGGCAATTTCCTTCCATTATCCTTTGAAGTGCTGAGTTTGTGGGAAGATATTGTGCAAATTTGGTTTTGTCATGGAATACCTTGGTTTCTCCATCTATAGTGATTGAGAGTTTTGATGGATATAGTAGTCTGGGCTGGCATTTGTGTTTCCTTAGGATCTGTATGATATCAGTCCAGGATCTTCTGGGTTTTATAGTCTCTGGTGAGAAGTCTGGTGTAATTATTATACGTCTGCTTTTATATGTTACTTGATCTTTTTCCCTTACTGCTTTTAGTATTTTTTTCTTTTTGGGGGGGCATTTGATGTCTTGATTATTATGTGTCGGGAGGTATTTCCTTTCTGGTCTAGTCTGTTTGGCGTTCTGTAGATTTCTTGTATGTTTATGGGCATCTCACTCTTTAGGTTAGGGAAATTTTCCTCTATAATTTTGTTGAAGATATTTACTGGCCCTTTAAATTGGGAATTTTCACTCTCATTGATATCTATTATCCTTAGGTTTGATCTTCTCATTGTGTCCTGGATTTCCTGGATGTTTTGGGTTAGCAGCATGTTAACTTTTGCATTTTCTTTGACAGTTTTGTCAATGTTTTCCATGGTATCTTCTGCACATGAGATTCTCTCTTCTATCTCTTGTATTCTGTTGGTGATGCTTGCATCCATGACTCCTGATCTCTTTCCTAAGTTTTCTATCTCCAGGGTAGTCTCCCTTTGAAATTTCTTTATTGTTTCTATTTCCATTTTTATATCCTGCATGGTTTTGTTCAATTCCTTCACCTGTTTGGGTGTTTTCTTATAATTCTTTAAGGGATTTTTTTGTGTTTCCTATTTAAGGGATTTTACCTGTTTACTTGTGGTCTCCTGTACTTCTTTAAGGGAGTTACTTGTATCCTTCTTAAAATCCTCTATCATCATCATGAGAAGTGATTTTAAATCTGAATCCTGCTTTTCCTGTGTGATGGGGTGTCCAGGGATTGCTATGGTGGGAGAACTGGGTCCTGATGATGTCAAGTAACTTTGGTTTCTGTTGCTTGTGTTTTTGCACTTGTCTTTGGCCATCTGTTTAACTCTAGTGTTACCTACGCTCACTGTGCCTGACTGGAGTCTGTCTTTCCAGTTATCTTGCTTGTATCAGAATTCCTCAGAGTCCAGTGGTCTCTGTGTTCCTGTGTTCCTAAGCTCCTGTGTGGAAGAACTCCTGGGACTCAGACTGCCTCTGAGATCCTGAAATCCTGCTGCTTTGAGTGCAGCAGCTCCTCTAGGATGGCTCAGGATAGTGTGTCTCCACAGGAGCAGACCAGATAGGTGTTTGCTCCAGCCAAAAGGACCAGGAACGGGTTGGAAGGGAAGTAGTATTTCAGAGGGTTGGGATTTGGGTGCCTTATGGTTCCTGAGCTCCCCTGGCTCCCAGTTGTAACTCTGCAGTGTGGGGTACTGGGCGAGGTTTCTTACCCTCTGCTCCAAGTGCAGTGGCTCCTCTAGGATGTCTCAGGATAATGTGTCTTCATAGGAGCAGACCAGCTAGGTGTTTCCAGGCACGGGGCATGTTTATATTCTTAAAGTCATTTTGTGTTTTAATAAACATGACTGTGTCCCTTTTTCTGTTCACTTTTGTATTCTCATTCCTCCATTCAGCCTGATATAATTGTTCCTCGTATTTTTGTTATGTTTACTTTTTATATAAAAATTTAAAGGGTATTTATATTGTGGAAATTTTTTCTTCTTTCTTCAGTTTTGCTGGGTATACTAGACTAGATTGACTGTTACAATCTTTTAGGACTTGGAATGCATTGCTTCTGGCTTCTAAAGTTTCTGTTGAGAAATCAGTTGTCTTTTTGATCACGTTTACTTTATATGCAACTTGGGTTTTTGTCTGTTATGCATATTTGTTGTTTTCACTATGATATGCTATAGAGTTTTTTTTCTGGTCTTGCTTATTTGTTTTTCTCTATGCTTCTTAAATTAGAATGTTTGTGTCTTTCCTTAGCTTGAAAATGTATTCTTCTAGGTGTCCTATGAGAGGGTTTGGAGGGAGTAAAGCGAGGGAAAACAAATAATAGTATTTTGTAATCTCAAAAAATGAAAGCTTTGTTTTGTTTTTAAATTTCAAACACAATGTCATAGGTTGAAATTAGGGTTCAGAAATGTAAGGCTATTTCTCCTAACTTCAAGCTCAAGGACCACGTCTATTTGCCTTAATATTAAGATGATGATAAAAAAAAGTAAAGAAAAAAATAGAAAAAGTATTTTTACTTCTACGATTGTATTGAAGATGTGGTTTATATCATGCACCTGCTAATCTTTTCCCTTACCTATGAATTTAACTCAGTAGTTTAGCATTTTCAGAAAAAAATGTTTTCAATCTTTTTGTATTTGTAAAGATTAGTTTTGTGTCCATGAATGTTGTCTATTTTACAAAAGTGTCCATGTGCTCCTGAGTGAAATGAGCCACATTCAACCTTTCTATCCAGCCATGTCTACTCCAACACTCCAGATTTAGGCCAGGGAACACAACTTGTACATCAAAGCTAAAGAATTTGTTTTATTCCTTCCAAGTAAATTGCAACTTTTTGGCCAGTCTGCTGGCACATCTATTCTGCTTCAATCGTCTTTGACCATTTAAGACAGAACTAGCAAAAGTAAGCTGTTATTCTGATTTTTCCTTTGTATGAGACTTTAGTTTTTTTCTATTGAAGCTTTCAATACCATTACTTTGTTATGTATACATAACATTAAATCCTATATTTCTTGTATATTTCCCTCTGCTGTACCACCTCTCTCTCTCAGCATTGCTGTATATACCTTACCTTTTCCTGGGAAGATACAGCACACACACACACACACACACACACACACACACACACACACACATCTACTCATCTCAAATATGGAGACCATGACAGATCCTACCAAAATCCAATTTTGTGCACCAAAATGTTTTATTGGGGTTACTTATAGGAACAAGGATGAGGGGTTACTTACAGGAGATGAAATGACTCAAGGATAGGTTCATCACCAAAGCACAACCAGCACAAATGACAGCTCACAAAACTTTGGAACCTGTAACACACTGCACAGTCTGGTAGTGGCTCAGTTGGTTCAAACATCTTCTAGGGACCTCTGATGATTTCTGTTTCTTCCAGGGAGCTGGTCTCTTTTGACAGTGTGGTAGTAACTTACTGTTTTCTCTTGGGATGGAGGGTTTTAGTGAATCTGGTCAGATTTTCTGAGGCTATTTTGAGTTGTTTAACTTCTGGCTTAAGGAGCTTCCTGTTGAATGGAATGTTTCAATATAAGTGAAATCTGCTACACAGGAAGCATTCTGAAAATCCTTTTTCTCATAAGATGAAGGTGAAGAAAAATGCTAATACATTGATAGCATGTAAACAGACTTACGTTAAAATAATGAATCTGAATCATCCCTTAATTAGGAGAACTCAGAACTTCAGGAAATGCTGATGGGGAAATATCTCTTACATGGTACAAGTGTTATCTTCAGCTTAGCTTTCTTCATGACAAATAGATACCCGTAAGGCTCTTTAAACTTCCTTCATTAAGCCATCTAGAGATGGGCCAGTGTATGTCCCAGTTTTGCTATAAGTGGTGCCTTGCTTTGGATAGATATCTCCTTATTCAAAAAGCTGAAATGCCTCTCTCTGAACTAAAGACATTTCCAGGTATTAACAATTATGGAAAGATATCTGAGGCTGTATTTTTATTCTATGGCTGGAATCTTTTAGACAATTATCTCTAAATTGCCACTACTTTTGAACTGTGATTCTTCCTTGGAATATAGCTGTCTATCATTATGGATACAGAAGTAACTCTGGCATAGAAGGAACTATAAAAGGTTTTATCTTAGCTATTTGTTACTCATCTTTGGAGACCTAGTCCTTCCAGAGAAATCCAGTAGGCAATTAACTCATTTCTACTTTGACATACTCAAGCAATAAACTGGTAGATTTTTACTATTTTAGCCAGGAACACAATCTTCAAAGACAAATCTAGCACAAAGATATATGTTACCTCTTTTCTCACATTTTGTCTTCTAAACTTTAAATTGTAGAAAATAAATCATATCAGCATGAAATGAAGTATTCTTTAGTATTGAGTGTATTATAATTTTTATTAGCTGTGAAATTATGTTATAGAAGTTCCTAATAATCTGCAAGGATGTTTAACAAAATCCAGAAACAAAAAAAGAAAGAAAGAAACTGAATTAGCTACTTCAAAAACCTAGGTGTGAGTTTTAGAAACATAGTCATAGCTTTGTCTTCCAATATCTCCAGAATAATGAATGCCAGAATTTTACTCTAAGGAATGTTTAGTTGGTACCTTGAATTCTACTACCAGATACCTAGGGAGAATCCAAATTATATAAAAATATATCTTCTTCCCGAGATGGTCGACATGATCCATCATAGGTTGTAGCTTAACTGAAAGGAGAATGAGTCTCAGACATTTATGAAACTAGTCCATGTTTGTTATATTTTTGAAGGAAAAATGAAAAGATAAATATGAGTTTGGAACCAGCTAGATAATATATGACACTTTCTAAATTAATATTGGAATAATGAGAAACCACAAATGTCAGGCTAAGTTAGAAATGCATTATTATCTCTGTATCTCACTTTTGTTTCAAAGATATTACATATCATGGTTAACCTTCATTGTAAACTTGACTGGATATGTAATTGCTTAGGAGATTAGTGAGGCGTGTTTGTGATGACTTTTCCAGAGATACTTAACTGAAGGATAAGCGTCACCTTAAAAATAGATGGTATCATCCCATGGGTTGGAGGTTCCTGACAGATGGATGAAAACAAAATAGAGTTCTACACCTGCACTTTTGTTTTACCAGAAACAGTGTGGTATGAATGACTGTCTTCTGCCACATATCCAGAATACTGAGGCATTCTATTTATGGATATAAAACTGAGCAACTATGGCCTAAACTTTTAAAACCTATAAGCATTAAGGATTTTAGTTAGGTATTTGGTTAGCAGCAACAAAAAAGTAGCTGATCTAGGATATGAATAGGACAAAGATCTTCTTAAACAAAGTAACAATGCCTCTGGCTTTGTTATCCAATGTGCATTAGATAAATATATAATGGAAAGATCTTGGGATTTAACATTAAAGAGCTCTAACTTTATCACCTGTCTTGGCAATGGAGAATAAAAATTATGTGTATGTTATACCACCCTCTTCGAAGCCATGTGAGAAAACTATAAGCAAACTATTGAATCTATGCTGTGATCCTTCTCAGTAACAATACAGCTCCGGTTTCTGTCCCAGGGGCCGTCTCAAGACCACCCCACCTGAGTATCTATCCCATGTGCAATCACCAAAGGTAGATGCTGATGTGGAAGACAGGAAGTGCATGCTGATAAGAGCCTGATATGGATATCTCCTCAGAGGCCTTCAAGAGTCAGACATATTCAGAGGCAGATGCTCACAACTAGCCATTGAACTGATCATGGGGTTCTCAATAGAGGAGTTAGAGTGAAGACTGAAGGAGCTGAAAGGGTTTGTGGCACCATGAGGAGAGCAACAATACCAACCAACCACAGCTCCCAGGGTCTAAACCACCAGCCTGGGAGCACTTAGGGGGGGATCCAGGGCTTCAGCTGAATATGTAAAAGTGGAGGGCCCTGCTGGGCATAGGTGGAAGAAGAGAACCTTGACCTCATGAAGGCTGGATGCCCCAGGGGGTGGGAATTTTGAGGGTGGGGAGGTGGGAGTAGGGGGGTGTAGATAGAGGTTACATCCACAGAGAAGAAGGAGGAGGGGCGAGGGGATTGGGGGTTCCGAGGGGGTGGTGGGGGATGGGGTAAGGGGACAACATAGGAAATGTAAATAAATCATCCAATAAAAAAAATAAACAAAACAAAACAAAACAAAAACAATACAGCTCCTTTTCTTTGTACCAGAACATTGTATGGTGTGTTCCTCTGCTATCGCTTCCTGGAAATATAAATTTCTATGTTTGAAAAAAAATATTCCAGCATTACTTTCCTGAGTTATGAGCGTAGGACAACATGTATGTACCAAGCTACTCATGTGCATGAAGTCAGGCCAGAAGAGCTCACTGGAGAACACTTAGGAGTAATCCAATTTTTATGTTTATAAATGTTGTAATAGATAAGTGTTAAATATAGAACATGAAGCACTATATAAATTCTTCCTCCTCCTTCTCCTCTGTCTCTTCCTTCTCCTCCTTCTCCTCCTCCTCCTCGTTTCCTCCTCCTCCTCCTCCTCCTCTTCCTCCTCCTCCTCTTCTTCTTCTTCTTCTTCTTCTTCTTCTTCTTCTTCTTCTTCATCTTCTTCTTCATCTCCTCTTCCTCTTCCTCCTCCTCCTCCTCCTCTTCCTCCTCCTCCTTC
Organism: Grammomys surdaster; assembly: GCF_004785775.1. NCBI lineage: Eukaryota > Metazoa > Chordata > Mammalia > Rodentia > Muridae > Grammomys > Grammomys surdaster. The sequence continues at coordinate 2,532,349 of NW_021620842.1, forward strand.
TCCTTCTTCTTAGTCTCCTCCATCTCCTCCATGTCTGTCTCCATTTCCATCTCCTCATTATCATTCTCATTCTTCTCCTCCTCCTCCTTCTTTTTTCTTGGGGTGGGGGGTTGTTTGGAACTGAGCAGACTCTTGAAAAAGTGAAAGTGCCAAACTACAGAAGGCTATCTTGAATAAGTATAAATGTACAATTTATATTGTAGATAAAGAAGGAAACAATATGAGGAAACTAGAGAATGAATTCCTGGAAACAAATGTACATCTTGGTCTGGTAGTCTGAGGAAGTTCAAAGCACTAGGAAGTAACCTTTATCCATTAACTAAAACAAAGGTTACAGGGGTAATATTTTAAAAAATTGTAATCAGTATTCTTTTTTACTCCAGATAACATATTTTGAGGTAAAATAGACTTTAAAAAGCAAGAGCAGTTAATTTATTAGCTCATGTTTGTCAAAATGTTCAGGACACGCAACGTCCTGACATATCCAAACTCCTCACATTTCTGGCTGTCTCTATCAGGTTCCTCTTAGTTGACCAGTTAAAGTCAAAGATGACTTTATCCCACCCTAAAAACAGTAAATATTTCTTATTCTAGACATTTTTATTGGTTATTCTGGTTAACTGTGCATTCACTCCTGTTAACTCTTTGCTTAGACACAGGTCATCCATTTATTACTGTAGCAAAGGTTCTAGATTCTACTCTAGTATGTAGCTTACAGGAAAGGACTGACCAAAGTAAAGGAGGTTTTCTTAGTGTAGGGTCTGCTGAGCATGTGAAAGCGTGACACATCACCCTCTTCATTCCAGATTGTTTTTAGTCATGTGAAGAACATATGAGTATGACATCTCTTCTTATTCTACTTTAGAGGTGACAGAGAATTATTATCACAATATTCTGTTCCCTCTCATCTTTTCTTTGCAGTTTTCTTCCTGTTCCTCTCTCTATTTCCCTTTTTCCTTTGTCACATGACTATTGTGTTCCCAGAAAGGAGATGACTGATGGATATAGGTACATAAAACATTGGCCACAAATTCTTGTGGGCCTATATAAACCCTAAAACTGGTAATATTTGCTAGTATTCTTTTAGGCTAACTATGAGATTTTTATAAATCATATGGAAATTAAGTAAGTGAATAGAAATAGATTTCTGTGTATGGCTGCTCCCAGCCTCACAGGAATTTTCTGGCTTTTATTTTACGGTGAATTCTTGGAGATAAAACAATACTGAATTCAACAATGAAAGTTTGTGCTAAAGTTCATGTTTGAACTACTGGGCTATTCAAAAAAATTTCTCCCATATATATGATAATTATTGCTTATTTTCTATGACTCAAATTTCTAACTGTGCTCTGTATATACAATACAATGGTAGCTTTCTTGAAGTTTGTTAAACAATTAAATCTTAAATGACATTCATTACACATAACAAACCAAACAACAAAACAAAAATAAACAAAAAATTAAATGCACTCATTAGATAAATAAGCAATCTTATAGTAAACTGAGTCAGCCTCCTGAGTTATAGACATAGGCATAGAAATTGGAAAAAAAAATGTTTTTAGTTTTGGTTTGGTTTTTGTTATTAGTCTTGAAGAATTTTATGGTGAGAATGAGATTTTTTGATTTTTATCTTAATCTCATTTCATGGTCACACATAACCTTGACTCTTGCTCAGTAATAATCTCACCCACTACATTTCTTTCATTTATATTTGTACAGCATGTCAGCAGGAGAATAGTTAACATTGTCATCAGAAATGGGAAATTGACAGATGCTATGACAGAGTAGGGCAAACCAAGTTCTTTCAAATTGTAGCCAAAACACATCTACAAGACAATAACACAGGACCCCTGATCTCAACCTCTAAAGGTGTCTGGTTCTTTGTACAAAATGAGATAAGCAGTGTATTCATGTGGCCACTCCTGTTCAGTGCAATGTTCTGGAATGAGAAAGTGCCTTCTGTTTATGTCCTGCCATATGATGACCACTGTATGCATGTCATGCAACTAGCAGGTAGGACTACCGAATTTAACAACTTGTATTTACTGTACATATTTTACTGAAATAATGAAATTAATCACATGTGGTCAGAGGTCATCAGTCTGTACTGTCTTTCTCATTTCATATACTAAGGTTTAGTGAAATCTTTGTTGTCTCTGGATGCCTGCATTTAAAAGTCTCTTTGAGATTCCAAATCTATTTTGTTTCCTCAGATACTGAAGTTTTCCATTGAGCTTTCTTATTCAGGTGAAAGAAAAGAAAATATCTGTGAAAACAGCAAAACACTGAAGGGGAACCCAGAGCTTCTTACCAGGGTTCTTGTCAACTGAGCACTCAAGCAGAATATATTACCTCCTGTCACTGGTTCTGTGGTGAAAGCTGAAGACAATCTGTAATATCCCTGGGCTATTCTGGCCTTTCTTTGAGTCTCCTCTTATACAGATCATCATTTCCAACTAATAACAGACTCATACCTTTGAAGGAACTGCTTATCTTACACAAGATGACTTGGTAGTTCAAATTACTAGTTAATGGGATGAATGCAGATACCTCAGTCATATGTGGGAGTATATCCAAAACCAAGAGGCTAAGGAAGGGGTGGTCATTTTTAAAGTGATGGCTTGAGTCTGTGCTAGGAAGTACTAATTTTAGTTTGCTAGTTGTCAAGTGTCCTATCCAGCAGGACATTAAACAGGGGTCCGGGGAGGTCACCTAAAAGAGAGCAGGGGGAGCAGGCAAAGACTAAAGGAATGACAACCTGTCTATAATCTGAACAGATCATAATTTTTACTTTTGCACACACAGGTTATATACACAAAAAGGCAGGAGGTGGGGAAGGGGATGACACAGGAGCGTAGGTGTTCAGGAGGAGTACAGATCTCTTCCAGAACAGAGGGTCAGCTGGGTGAAGGTTCAGGGGACAGACCACTATGACTCCACCTATGATTCACTTGTCTTTATCTAAGTTGGTACTATCCACCAAGGTTACCCATCTACAAGGCCTTATGACTAGGCTTGGCAGCCTTCCACCAAAGCTGTCGGTTTACAATAACTCCCAGCTATCTGTTTCAGTGTTTTTCCACAGAGACCCAAGATTTGGTGCCAGCAGGCATGTATGTCAGGCCTATTGCTGATTTTAGGCCTATGGCTGATTTTAGGCCTTCAGTGTATAAGCAGAGCTGCTCCCGACAGTCAAGTATTAATTTGCCCTGGTTAGTCTCTATTTTGAGGAGCTGAGGCTTTTCTCAGGATTATAGTCCTGTGTCCTGCTGTGTACAGAACATTTGCAGTATCAGAGGATCAACATCCTGGAACTGAACCCTCATTACCTTGTTCCCAAGTGGAAAACTAGCATTTTCACAAACTTATAACTTGAGGAAAGGTTTATTTTGACCCATGTCTTCAGAGGAGCGCTTGTCCACAGACATAGGGAACGTATGGTGGAGAACTTGTCTCATTGCATAGAAGCAATATCTACTCAGGGATAAGCTGATAGCATTGAAAACAGTTTGGAAACTTGGTTGGGTATAACTTTTAAAGCTCTATCCCTAGTGACTTACTTTTGCCAGTTAGCCTTCAATTATAAAGATTCTACCGCCTCTGAAAGCAGCATAACAAGCCAGGGAACAAGGAATAAATACACAAGCTGGTGGAGGATATCTCATGCTCAGATCATGAAAGTTTATCGGGATGTTGCTGAAATAAGATACCTAAACAGACATCTGAGGCTTGTAACACCTACTTTGGAAAGGAAGAAACACACACCAAGTAAGTCTTTGTTATCCAGCAAATGGTACAGGTTTAATAGTAAAAAAAGACTTTGGTCAGACCTAGGCTATCAGTCCCTTTACTACATTCCTTGGGATAGTCCCCCTTCACAGTTCTCAAAGTCTATATCTCATATGATGGATAAAGAAGTAGATAGGATAGAAAAAAGCACCAAACATCAAGCATAGGGTCTGATACTGAGTAAGTATTCAGTACAACCAGGCCTACAGTAGCTAATTTTTATTATAATTATGCATTGCAAATTAACACACCAATAAAATCAGAGCAATGAACCACTCTGATTTTTATTGGTATCTGTTTATGTTCATGAAAAATTTAATTTCACTCCATCTCTTTTTGCTTTTGGGAGACCAGGAGGTGTGCAGGATGGGAGTGATAAGTAAGACTCCTGGGACGAGAGATAACTGAAAGTATATCATTGTTTTTACCTTCGTTTACTTTCAGCTGAAGCCTGGGAATTCATGTCAATTGATCATAACACAGCTTTAAAAATAATGATAATAATAATAAAGGATCCAGGTTAATTCTAGCTTTTGACCCTGAGGGCAAAACTTATGTGGGCAAAAGGGGATTCTCTCCAATGCTGGTATTGATTTCCATATATATTTTTTTCTTTAGAGGGTCTCCCCTTCATTGCAACAAACACCAAAGTTATCATTCTCTTCATGATCATCCCTTCAAGTTAGACCCAAAGCCAACTGTATAATAAAGAAAAATTCCAGGAAGGAGAGTTTTGTAGAATACTGTCTTCTGATATGAGCAGAGGGCTCTGGGACAGCTTCAAGCATAAAATGCTAAATGCCCTAAAGACAGATGAGACACAGAGTATATAGGAGTGAGCAGTGCTTGGAATATTCCCAGGAATGGAAGTAAACTAAAATGTCAAGAATGAGCACGTTCTTCCTCTTCTTCTCCCTCTTCTTCTGTGTCTCCCTCTTCCTTCCTCTCCCTCTCCTCTCTCTTCTCACTTCCTTTATGCATTAACACCAAGCCTATGCATTTTGCTTCCCTATCTCAACTGCTTCATGCCTTAAGGGTCCCTGGGCTCCTCTGAATGGATCTGTGCCCCTCAATAAGCATATACCACCAGGGAAGCTCTCAAATATGACATTACATATTCTGTCAACCAGATCTAGATACTCATCTGGGAAGAGTTTGTGACTGTAGGCTAGAATTATGTTATACTGGATCATAGCAATAAGTCACAGGCTAACCGTTAGCACATAATATATTGTCGGGCCAAATTAGATGTGCTGCGTTTTAAATATGATTCAGATTTTGTTGATTCTACCAACCTGGTGTTTAAACCAATAGAAAAAATACTGTATATGTGTGTGTGTGTGTGTGTGTGTGTGTTGAACGTGGACTGACTTTTTTCTGGTCATTCATCTATAAACAATATCGAACAACTATTTGTGTAGTATTACATTGTATTCAAAATTGTAAGAAATGTAAAGCCTATTTGAACTATGCAGTTGGATGTGCATCTGTCCCCGATAAAGACTATGCCATTGCATGTGAATGACTAGAGTTTGCTTCTGAGTTGCTATGCCCTGAAACCTATCCTCTGTATGCTGAGACTTGTTACTAATACATTATTATATCTCACATCATGATTATTTTGTTTCTCTTAAGTAGCTACATAGGGATAATCTGAAAAGTAATAGCTTGTCCTCATTGTATTTTTGTTGGACTGAGTCAGTATAGATCAGTCCGAGAATTAACTGCATGGCTATTTCCAGAGAACTTATTAGGACTATGCCTTCTCAGCCCCACCATAGTGCTTCTTCACTAGCTGTGAGTATAGAACTCTGGTGAATAGATGCTTCAGAATTTGGATGACAGGGATTATATCTTCAGATGGTCATTTCTCCTTTCCCTTGTCTCTGAAATGAAAGCATTGGCGAGGGTGGAGGGATGTCCTTCTGAAGATTTAGGATTTGCTACTCCATTCCCACCACAAAGGCACAGTTAGTTCCGTTCTTGGCTCTCTTCCTAGTGCCTTCCTGATGTGGTTCTCCTTCCTGCCTACCAGGAGATATATTTATTCAAAGGGTTCAGTCACCTTGCAAAATAAAAACACCACCGTTTAGCAGGCAAATATTGACTCAAGCTGTTACGCTTGTGTATTTCAGCAACTCCCAGTGTTTGCAGGCTCAGCAAGCAAACAAAAGCGGGTACAGGAAGTTATTGTGGTGTTTGAAGCCCTTGTTTGTTTTGTGCGGCTGATGCCTGTTGCCTATTGTGTGAGGCTAGTTTACTAAAGAAGCACTCTGCAGTTGATAAGGCCAAAGGCTTTAATAGAATACAAATGCATTTTACATTTCCACTTGAAGAGTTTATTTTAATTGTGTTTTGAAATATATTGTACCCTAAAGGCCTCTTTTTACCCAACAACATCCTTCCTCAAAAATCAAACCTTGCAAATAATAGACTTTGAAATGGAATGCTGTCTAATGTGTAGGTTTGAATTAAGGAATTCAGTTTGAAGGAGGCTGCTTGTCACCTTCTGTATAAAGTTAAATTGATCTCCAAATCTGAGCCGAAAGATTGTCAAGAGTTCCTTATATGTCTTTGTCCTTTTTGTTGATTTCCTTGTTTTAAAGAAGATAGGGTATAATTATGTCGCCCTGACAGACCTAGAACTTGCTACGTAGAACAGCCTGATCAGAGATCCATCTATGTCTGTCTTCCCATTCTGGAGTTAGAGTGGAGAGTCACCATGGCCAACTGCCCATCTCCTTTTGCATTTTCTTTACTTAATTTCTTAGCATAGTCCTCATAGTGAGCACCAAAAGGAAGACTTTTTTTTTTTTAACCCGGTGTGCTGAAAGCCATGGATTTATTTTTTTTAATTCTACCCGGAGGCATAGGTATATGATGAAAGTTTATATGAGTCTGGGACTAGATGAGAAGAGCATAGAAAGACCTAGTGATAAGAGCCTAGAAATGTGGGAATAGGCAGGCACAAGGGCAAGAGGAAGCCAGTATTCCCAAACTCACCTCTGCCTGTTTTTTTCCCACTGCCCTCATCTAATTTTCGTTGCTTGTGTGTCTTATTTTTTTTGCTTTCCACTTTTCTTGTCATTATTTGTAACTTTCTTACCTTTAAATCCTTTTTTTTTTCTTTCTGAATAATGTAGCCAGGAAAGCAATTAAAAAAAAAACTGAAGAGATTCATCTCCCAGCTAAATCATGTCCTGGTACACACCTCTGTACTAGGCAGTACATTATTAGCACATCATACAGATTATATATATGCATTTAAAGAATACAGGAAGATTCATTGGCTGTCTACTGGCAAAAAATGTGACACAATATGTTTTCATCCAAGTTTCCATGACCCTGAAAACATTAAAAACTGGGTGATTTGAATTCTCCTACCTGAAACATTCATGTAGCAATGATGAAATCAGTTCTTATGTAAGTGCTCAGAAAAGTCTGCATTATTACTGTTTTCAGGGTAGAGGTGGTCAGCATAAAGCATTCTGAATTTGAAAGAACTATCTCACTTGTATCCTGTAGCCTTCAGTGAAGAGACCACAACAGCAAAATCTTAACTAAACTGGTGCTTTATTTGTTAAATAAATTTACTAAACTAGTGTTATTCTTTTAACTGTATAAGTAACTTGCACAGGTTATCCTATTTTGTTCACAGTACAGTCAAAGTGGAAGTGTTATGAAAGATATTTCAATATAAGCTTAAACAGAAAAGTTAAAGAGAAACATATAAAAAAGTATCACCGGGGGATGGGTATGTTCTTCTCATAGAAGAGAAGACAAAAATCTTCAAGTATGGATACTTAGTAAGGGGATAATGGGGTTTCAGTGACCATTAATTCATGGATAAAATAGAGATTTGTTGACTAACTGGAAGTTGCTTAGAAAACCTAGGGTTCCACTATTGTGAACAGGTCTAATGTCAAAGCACAGTGAAGAACATAATTCTCTATACCAATGTGATCAATACTAGCACATGATAAAATATAAAGACAGGTTTTCTTCTTGTATAAATACCAGTGCTACAATTACCCACCTGACTCTAAATATTACTAGGAACATACTTTCTCTAAAATAGCATCTCCCCAAATGACTATGGTATGGAAAGTCTCTGAAAGGTAGGAGAACCTACCTATCCCAAAGACTACACTGCTAAAGACAGTTAAAGGAGCCACCTGTGACACAAGGAAGGCAAGCCAATAGAGTAGAAACAGTACTGAGGACACTAAACGATTGTCCAATACAGATCCTGTTTCATCATGAATCATAGTCAAAACGATGGCTCACATTTGCTCTGAGCCCTCCCATGTGTGCCCTCTCCAATGTTGAGGACTCAGAACTTTGTCTTTTTTTTTTTGCCTTGGTCCTCCTTTTATATTGCTTTTTGTGGCATATGTACTTTATTATGCTAAGAAATCTCAATAATTTTAGATTGCATTTCTCAATGTACAGACATTTGTGGATGCACATTCTATTACCGGACAACTACTCTTCTTTTACTTCTTTCTCTCCTTTTCTTTTCAGTATTTATTGCTACTATATTTTTATTTTTTGAGGTATTTTGACCTGAGAGTTTATTATATTTTTATTTTTATATGAAGGAAAATGTAAAATAAATACAAATTCAGAAAGGGCATTGAGATTTTGGATAAAATTAAAAATCTTGGTCCAGTTTTTATTCCATTTTGGAGTAAAGATCACAACTAAAATCAAGTTGAGGAGAAATGATTTTATTTTGTTTTTTATCTTTTTGTTTTGTTTGTTTGTTTGTTTTAGCTTATGACTTACAGCCCATCATAAAGGAAGGGCAAGGCCAGAACAGAAGCATAATAGATGTGAGAACGATGTTAAGGACTTGCTCCCAGGCTCATATTCAGCTACCTTCTTATACAACTTATGCTTACCTGCCTAGGGATACGATAGTGGGATAACACTCTCTGTAAAGCAAGCAATGCAATTGGAAATGTACCTAGCATGGAAGATGATTCCAGCTCAGTTTCTGGTTCATTACTCTATGTTCTATAATTAAAGGATATGGTGTCTTCAGCAACCATCTGATGTTGGAAGGCAAAATCAATGGCAATAGTTTCCTGTTGGGAACTCTAGGGCATAGTTCACCTCTGGCACAGTATTTCCATTTATTAAGAAGTAGTAAGGCTTCTGGGACTGGCTCTGTTGCTTTTGCAGGGTACCTTCCTTGAAACTGCTTTCACTTATTTCATTTTTTCTAATAGATTACTATATAGCAGCTTTCATTATAGCCTTTTAATATATGCTATTTTGGTGTGCTGGACGGTTTTATGTCAACTTGATACGAGATATAGTAATCTGAGAGGAGGGAACTTCAATCGAAATGTTCCTTGGTAAAATGAGGTTGCAGTCAAACCTACTGTCCATTTTCTTAATTAGTGATGACTGAGGGCCCAGCCCATTGTGTGTGGGGCCACCCTTGAGCTGATAGCCCTGGATTATATAAGAAATCAAGTTGATCAAGCCATAAGAAGCATGCCAATAAACAACACTTCTTGGCCTCCGTAAACAGCTCCTGCCTCCAGGTTCCTGCCCTATGTAAATTACTCCCCTAATTGCTCTTCATGATGAACTTATATGTACCTATGTCACTCACAATTCCATATAAAAATAAACCTTTTCCTCTCAAAGTTAATTGAAGTCATGGTGTTTCATCACAGCAATGATTACCCTAACTAAGACATTTGGGCTAATGCTCTCCACTCTTGTCTTCATCTTCCTGCTCACTATTCACAGTAAGCCTTTTAAACTCCAGGACACTTGTTTCCACTTTCATAACACATGTGATTTAATACCTTCCTTCCCTACTTCAGTCCCTGATCCCATAAACTCATTTTACCTTCTCACATGTGCCCTTTCTGTCTCTGTATGCTCTATATGCATTCATTTATATAGAAAACTCACATAAAATTAGAAGTTATGAGACAGAATACACAGTGCCTTCTTTCTTAGCCTGAGGTATACCCCTTAATGTAATATTCTGCTGTTCATGTCTTACATATATAACCTCTATATATTTCTGCCATTTTATAATACTGAAATCTCATCACTATGTTTTGTCTGTAATAAAAAAAATCCAACAATTAGATAGCAATTGATTAGTCATTGTACTGGTGCCTCAAGTCAGGGTATTTAGTAAGGAATAAGGAAGATATTCCCTATACTTTTAAACAACTCGGGTAAACAGAGGCTTCAGAGTATATACCTGGTGGAAGAGTGGAGAGTGGGGAGTGTAAGAGACTGTGGGGACTAATTTTATAGCACTGAGAACTTTCAAAGAAGGGCAGTTAAATAAGATCTTTAGTATACACTGCGCGTCATCTGAAGCATTTTAGTTTGTAGTTAAAAAAAATATGTTCTATGTCTTGCATGTTCTTATAAAGGAATCTAAGACTATTGAAAACTATCAATCTGTTTAAAGTATAATATAGGGCAGGGCAAGGATTATAAATATGATACCTGCCAATAAGTGTCTATAAAATACTCCTCATTATTTTCTAATCACCTATGGTCCTTCAGTGTGTTGAAGAGACTTATGAAGTTTAAATAGCAGATTCAAAATGCATCTATTTCTGTTAAGAGACTCTAAATTGTCTGGGAATCTTCAAAGTGCTTCTGAGCTCCTGTGGTCTCTATAATTTTTTTTCTCTGGCCTTAAAAGCATGCTCTATGGATTCTCTGGACATTTACTTTTTGTAACAAATTTCTTTATTCAACCAAACCTTCTCCAAAGCTCAAGAAATTTTGAGCAGCAAACAATGTGTACTCATACAAACCGGTAGAGAGGAAATTTAGTGATTGGGGGAACTACTTCTGTTGTTGACAAAATAATCGGAAGCTTTTGTTGTGTGTTTGCATGAAAGACTTCTCAGGCATAAATAAACACGGCAGCACTAACTCTGCAAAAAGGAGAAGTATAGTTTTCACCACCCTGTAAACACTCATTACATTTATTTCCCGGTTTTCTTTGTTATTTATTTCCTGTTAGAACTGGAGCCAGCACAGTTATGGCTTTGCAGCTGAAGCAGGAGGCACTGCCAATCAGCAGGAAATATAATACAGATAAGATTCAAAGAAACTCTTTTGAACTAGTAAAATCACTAGCTGGGAAGTGGATGTTAAGTTGTTTGCATTTGGCACAAGAAGAAAATGTTCCATTTTTAAATTCAAAGTCTCTGCACCTTTGTAAATGAAAACAAATCACATGGGCCCTGCAGTATTTTGGTCTGCTATGGCTGCAGAAGCTGATGAAAGCTTTCATCAATCAGTAACTTTATCTGGAACTTGCTCAATTGAGTAGGTCCCCAGATAAAAACTTTGTGGACCTTGTGCCAAGACTTCAGAAAGATGACACATCAGCAGTTGGCTCTGAGAATCTGCTAGGAAGTTTGACAAACAGTAGTAAGTGGTTTACATGAGAATTCAGAAAGCTCTAGGGAGAAATGCTAGTGAATCTTTTTATTCAATGTAGATCTTTCCTAACTCTTAGGAAGATACAAAATGAAGGGTTCAGAGGTGTGGTCCAAAGACATTAGCACTGTGGAGGCTTCCACCTTGGCAAGCACCATATATCTATCTATCTCTATCTCTATCTCTATCTCTGTCTCTGTCTCTGTCTCTGTCTCTATCTCTATCTCTATCTATCTATCTATCTCTCTATCTATATCTATCTATCTATCTATCTATCTGTCTATCTATCATCTATCTATCATCTATCTATCTATCTATCTATCTATCTAGATCTAGATATAGCTATAGCTATAGCTGTAGCTATAGATATATATAGAGAGAATACCATGACAAAACCCATTAGCTTATATGCTAACTTTAAGTAATAGAAGAAATGGCGTGTAAAACATGGATTATTGAATTCTACAAGCCATAGACTGATTAATTTTTACATTGCCTGAATTTTTTCACTGTTTCACCAATCTTTTCTTAGACTAATGCAGATTTCGTTTTACGAGATTTCAAAATAGTGACATCTTCAAAGTCACAAGCCCCACATTGAAAAAAATACAGCTTTATTTGTTCATGTTCTCCTTTCTGGTTGGATCAAAGCGTTCATTTTTGGAGAATGACTCATTGGCAAGATGTCAGCTAGCTCCAGTCTCTGCTTGGTTTTGTATTCACTGCAGAAAAGAGGTCTGACAACAGACATTTTACTCCCTGATGTCTACTCTCTCGGTTAGCCAGTGCCTACAGAGTTCGTTTCAGTGTTGGGAATAGACTGAAGTTGGCAAATCAAGGTTAGTCTGAGTATCTTACCTGCTTAAGTGATGTTTAAATGATAATTTGATGTCACAGAGCTCAAAAGGGAAGTATGTGGAAGTTGTAATTTTAACGAAGAGGAGAATTTTTCCTTTCGAAGCAAACTACCAGTATTTTCCTGGATATTTTCAGGTCTTCTGGTGCTACCACAGGGTGGCAGTATCTACTGATGAGATCAAATTAAAGTAACACCCACATGAATGCTTATGTTGGCACTGCTAAGGAAATCATCATCAGTACTCAGTGGAGTTTGCCAGTCCATAAGCTAGCAGTTTTGTCTCATACTTAGTATAGTTTTATTCTAGAATGTAGTATAGCCTCCCATTCATACCAAACTACTACATTTATTCCATTTGAGGCAATCATGGACAAGTTGAACTTCTAGTATTGAAATCAAGATAAAGGGATTATTGTACGTGCTAGGCAGATATACATGCTCTAAAGGCTTATTTTTCCCCCAGTGAAAGATAAAACCACACTTTCAGCAAGGATTAAAGGAAATAAAGAAATAAGATTCATAGAATTAAGGTTTCTAAGCTTAACAAAAACCCTGGAAAGTATTGACAATGTTATTGGGTGGATTGATACTGTATTTTTCACACAGAATTTCTATTTTTGTTTAAAGAGTTATGGCAAGAAAGAAAGCACTGGAATTTTAAGTAAACTCCTTAAAAATATAATTTGTGATAGGCAAAGTGTGACAGCTGCTAAAGGTGTTTGCTGACATGTCTAATGACCTGAATTCAATCCTCAAGATCCACATGATAGAAGCAAAGGACTTCCAGAAATTTTCCTCTGTCATCCACATATATTGTATGGCAAATTCATGCCCCAACACACAGTACTAAATAAATAAACAAACAAATAAATAAGAAGGAAAGAAAAGTGAAGAGAAGAGTTTCAAATTTTATTAGCAATAATGAATTTATGATTCCTGGTATTGATGTACTCAAAAGAATGTGATGGTAGGTCAAGAACAACATGATATATAGACTCCCTTTTCAGGCCCAGCAACATTTTTCTGTGAAACACAGAAAACTTTCCTCTGTAGGAATTTGAGGCATCTGGTGACAAAATGAATAGAATATTATTACGGCATAGCTCTACTAATGACTCTTGGCATCAAGTTTAATAAAGGTTATTGGATAACAGGTGTTTTTCTGATGGCATGACAGCTCCTATAAATGAGGAAAACATGCTTGAATTTTGTCAGGGGAAAATGTGAGGAAATGAGGCTGGCATTGTAGTTTTTTTCTGGTATTTACTCTGTAGCCAGAGGTAGAGTAATAGCCCTTTATAATTTCATTCATGTTTTGGATGTTACAGTAAGATTCTGCTTCTGAAGTTTGTTTTCTGAGTCTTTTCTTCAAAGTCAGTTCCTTCTGGGTAGCTGCTGAGATTCTTAGTTTAGAATCATCAGAAGCAGACCTTAGGCAAGGATATGAATATAAGCAGATTACTTGGAAGGAAGTCATAAGTAGGGTTCAGAGACTGAGCAAATAAAACACAGACATTCTGTTAACATTTGAAATGAGGAAATATTTTGAGTATAGGTTACATAGTATGCAATGTGTTGTATATATACTAAAAGGGTTATTTTTAAACCACATGAAATTCAAATTTAGTTGGACATACTGCATTTTAACAACATGTATTCCCGATTGCATGAAGCTCAGCTGAAGGTATGATTCAAGCAAGAGAAGAATATCAGTGTAGAGCTCATGAATGAATAACTCATTGGTAAAGCAACCACACAGCATAAACCAAGATATTGGCAATTATAAAGTGTTCTACCTCCAGTGAGCCCTTGGAGGATTACTGCAACCCAGTTCATACAATACTGAGGAGGTAAGAACACACCTCCATAGTGGACTTCTCTTCTTGAGGTTCATTCTAATTGTGTCACACTGTTTTATACTATATATGTGCTGATTTCCAGAGAGAACTTTTCCAGAGGGAGATTTTCTTGGCCTGGACAGTGACTTCCAAAATAGCTAGGTTGCAAATGGAGTAGACACTTTGAAATGGCTGATTTGGAAACTCAAATAAATTTGTAGTAGGAAACACTTAAATAAAGTGTTTGTAGGAAATAAGCAAACAAACAAAACACAACTTGGGAAATTGCAGCTCTAATTAGTACCCAAGAAAGATCGTAAGTTGCAAGAGATGCTGCTGCCACTGCATAGCTAAAACTGTATGGCAAAGAAAAGTTCAGTCTCCTTGATGGAAGAAGGAATAGTAGGCTGGATCTTTATGCTAGGTATAAAGACCTCCTTCCAGGTATCTACAAGCAGAAACCTGAAGTCAAAAACCATAGAGAAACCGTTTACTGGCTTGCTTCCAACCTCACAATCAATTAAAAGCCTGTGCTCTAAAGATGGAGTATACTGGCCTGGGCCCTCATGCATCAACTAACAAACAATAAATTTTTCAAATATATGCCTACAGACCAAGCTGAGTGAGCTAATTCTTCAATTGTGCTTCCTTTTCCCCAAATGTGTCAGCTTGACAACCAAGATCAATTATCACAGAAGGTATGCTAATTTTCAGAAAGAAAACTAATTTCAAAGTATTTCATGAAAATTATCCACACACCTGGTTTGGGGAAATAGGCCTATGGCAAGCTCAGTAACAGACAACAATCAACTGGGCATTAATGTTACTCAATGATCCCTACTGGTAAAATAGCTAGAGTCAAATGTCCTAGCAAAGTTTCGGTTCAACTGCTTCCAATCTAGAAAAACCTTAAAAATCTTGCCAAAATAGTCCTATAGTAATAGTGCCTTTCAAATATGAAATGATGTAGATAAAAAGGTAGGAGATCTCTGATAAACTTAAGACAAAGATTTTTATTGCAATTCTGAGCTTTCTGGAAGTTAGTGTAAAATGGAAAAATATGTTTGGGATTTTGTGTTTGTTTATTTGCTTGCTTGCTTTTGTTTTTATAAATCTCAACAAATTTTGAGTATATAGAAAGCATGCACTCATAGCATTAAATTTTGAAAAAAAAAACCCTAACAACAGATATCATGAATTGTTAAAAAAGGAGGAAATCAATGACACTATTTACAGTGTATGTCTTGTTCCTATCCCTGATCCCTCAGCTTATGGATCTATGTAGAAAAGGAGAAGAGAAATTGGAAGAGCCAGACATGTTAGATGACTCCAAGAAAAGTGATTTCATATGCAGATTCATATATAAAGTCATATGTGCATACTCATAAGCATACAAAATACCTGCTCTAGTTATAGACAGACAAAAATCTCAGAATGGTGGAGCAGAAATGGATCTAAAATTCCACCAACAGCCCAGGGGCTAGTCACAATTAATAGTTGCTTGGAGAAGGAAGTCAGTTTTGTTCAATGGGGTGACACTGTGTATATCACTAGATAACAAAATTCAGCCTCCATGTTTTGAGGGATTTTTAATTTTGTATTGTTTTAGGTTCAGTTTTCATTTAAAAGAGAGAAGGAAAAAAAAGTTGTGTCAGTTGGATGAAGGAAGCATCTGGGAGAAACTGTAGAAAAAAAAGGAATATGATCATAATATATTACATTCTCAAAAGATGAATTGAAATATTAAAAATACTTTTGTAAAATAATAGGGTCAAATAGTTTTTCTTTCAGCTAATAATATTTACAACTTATTCTGAATATTAAAATATAGATAAGGTCATAAGTGCAAAATGAAAATAGAGGCTTCCTAGTTAGTTTCCTTCAGCAAGATATTTCTGCCTGGTTTACGGTAATCTGAAACAATCCTGACACAGATATTAGAGGAGATACAGGGTACCACCCCTCCATTCAAAGCACTATTCAGACCATAAAATTTCTAGAGACAAACATGCTTTTATGAGACATTACATTGTTTTCATATGGCATTTCATGTCTGAGTAAGTCCATGTTCAGTTGGTTACATTAATTTGTCATTCTAACATTGGGTGTATTTCAGAAGATTTGGTACAGAATACTGTCATCAGTCATTATCAAGCCATGAACATAATCTAATCCCATATTTAAACTGTCTAGCAGAACCATAAAAATATGGATACCTAACAGCTAATATTTTACTTCTGTAAAAAACATTCCATATGTCGCTCTATAAAAATCAAGCAATTAAAAATAAGCAATAAAATGTTGATAAAATCCATACTAGGATTATTTAATATTTAATAATCCATATTAGGATTATTATTTAATCCATCTAGGATTTATTTAATTATTTATTATACATATTAAAAATTAAAATTTTCACTTGTTTGCCATGATTTCCTCCTCCCTCTCTTCCTCCTCCTCCTCCTCTTCCCTCTCTTCCTCCTCCTCCTCTTCCTCCTCCTCCTCCTCCTCCTCCTTCTTCTTCTTCTTCTTCTTCTTCTTCTTCTTCTTCTTCTAGTTCTTCTTATTATTTTTATTCTTCATTTTTTCTTCTTTTCTTAATTAACATATTAACATTCATGTGTACAAACCCATGGTTGTCCTTGGCAATTTTCAGTTCACCGGTGTTAAAATTACCAAAAAATATTTAAGTACTTTGTAGGAACACAAAGTATATATCTAATCCTTTTTGTTGTATTCCCCAAATACAATCCATGAATCTGTACTAATTGGTTGCTCCCTTTTCCTATAATACTTCATGTAGGATGCAGGGTGCATTTTATTAAGCTACACAGGATTTAAGAGCTACAGAATTCATAATATAAAGGGAAATCATGAGATAAGAACATACCTAAATTCTTTTCATATTATTAGTCGATGGTTCAGAGATAGCATTCTGTTCTTATTGCTATTCTCCAAAATTACATGTTGACTGTGATGGTTATAGACACTTCTGTCTTGTACATAAAGTCAGCACAACTTTCTCTCACTCTATTTTCCCTATGGACCATCTGGTCTATGAGCACATGTCTTCTTGTAGCTTGACACATTTCTGTTTTTTTCTCTCCACTTTCTGAATCATGGGATGAGATATTCCGTCATCATATTGCAGTTGTCACTCTTTATTGATAGATGTTAAGGACATTAAACCATTACTGAAAATTGATAGGAATACACATAGTTACATAAATGTCAAGTAACAAATATACTTGTTAATATTATCTCATTGACCTACTAGTACTTAATTATGTCTTGTGAAAAAAAGTAATGTGGACCTTACAATGCAAAGTCAGAGTGACTCATTTTAATCAGAAGCTCTTCTAGACACAATGATCAATTACACTGTCTTCAGACTTGTGTACGTAACTTGATCTAGACATCATTTTAAATTTTTGTCCAGAAAATAGCAGTTAATAGTATCTTATAAAAGTATCTCTGATGTTCTCACAGCTTCTGTTTACTGTGAGACTTTCTCACAAGAGCCCTAAACTTAAAACTTTTGCTTCTGTAATGCAAAAGACACTATCAAATAGACAAAATGGCAACCCACAGGTTGGGAAAAAAATCTTTACCAATCCTACATCTGATACAGAGCTAATATCCAAAATATACAAAAAACTCAAGAAGGTAGACTCTAGAGAACCAAATAACCCTATTAAAAAGTGGATTGCAGAGCTAAACAGAGGATTCTGAACTGGGAATCTTGAATGGCCGAGAAGCACTTAAAGAAATGTTCAACATCCTTAGTCATCAGGGAAATGAAAATGAAAATGACCCTGAAATTCCACCTCACACTAATCAGAATGACTAAGATTAAACATGCAGGTGACAGCAGATGTTGGCAAGAATGTAGAAAAAGGAGAACATTCCTCCATTGCTGGTGTAACTTCAGGCTGGTAAAACCACTCTGGAAATCAATCTGGCTATTCCTGAGAAAATTGGAAATAGTTCTACCTGAATATCTAGCTATACCATTACTGGGTATATACCCAAAAAATATTTCAACACATAACAAGGACACATGCTCCACTATGTTCATAGCAGCCCTGTTTATAATAGCCAGAAGCTGGAAACAACACAGATGCCCCTAAACAGAAGAATGGATACAGAAAATGTGGTACATTTAACCAGTAAAATACTATTCAGCCATTAAAAACAAGAACTTCATGAATTTCATAGGCAAATGAGTGGAAGTAGAAAATAACATCCTGAGTTAACCTAGATGCAAAAGAACATACAGGGTACGTACTCACTAATAAGCGGATATTAGCCCTAAGACTCACAATGCCCATGATTCAACTCACAGACCATATAGAGCTAAGGAGGAAGAAAGAGCAGAGTGTAGATGCTTCAGTTTCACCTTGAAGGGGGGAACAGGATCATCTCTGGAGGTGGAGGGAAAAGAGGACCTGGAAGGGAGAGAGGAGAGGGATAGTATAAGGGGGTAGTACCAGGTGCTGGAGGATATGTGAGAGAGGTACAGAGGGTCACAAATCAAATAACAATATGTAGCAGGAGAGATGAGGAACCTGGGATAACCACTGGAGGATCTCAGACATCAGGGAAATGAAAAGCTCCCAGGACCCAAGTGGGATGACTTTAGCCAAAATGCACAGAGAAGGGGAGATAGAACCTGCAAAGACCACCTCCAGTAGGTAGGAACGACCCCTGGTTGAGGGATGGGGCACCCACCAATCTAGAGGTTTTTAACCCAGAAATGTTCCAATCCAAAGGAAGAAAAGGGACAAAAAATGGAGCAGAGACTGAAAGAAGGGCCAACCAGAGACTGCGCCACGTGGGGATCCATCCTGTCTACAGACACCTAACCCTGGGATAACCACTACGCAGTTGCTGTGGTCAAGAGGCTCTTGCTGACAGCAATCTGGTTGTAGCTTCTCCTTGAAGATTTGGCTAGCAACTCAACAATGCATATGTGGATGTTTAGAGACAACCATCAGACTGAGCTCAGGGATCAAATGGGGGAGCTGGTGGAAGGACTGGAGGAGCAGAGAAGTATTGCAACCCCATAAAAAGAACAACTTCAGCTGGCTGGACCACCCAGTGCTCCCAGAAACTAGACCACCAACCAAGGAGTGTGCAGGGAAGGATCCATGACTCCAGATACATATGTAGCAGAGTGGAATCAAAGAAAAATAAATAAACAATTACTGGTCATTAATATTTTCCAAAATCAGTGGACTCAATTGTCTAATAAAAAGATACAGACTAGGAGAAAAGATGCAGGAACAGGATCCATCCTTCTACTGCAAAAAGAAATACACTTCAATATCAAAGATAGATCCTACCTCAGAGTAAAAGTTTAGGAAAAGACTTTCCAAACAAAAGATTCAAGTATCAAGCTGATATAACTATTCTAATATCTAACAAAGTCAACTTCAAATCAAAATTAATCAAAAGAGTTAGGGAAGGATACTTCATACTCATCAATGGAAAAATTAGTCATGAAGATGCCTCAATTCTGCACATTAGTATCCTAAGTGCAAGGATACCCACATTTGTAAAAGAAACATTATTAAAGCCTAAATAGTACATGGAACCACATAAAATAACAGTGGGAGACTTCAATACCTGACTCTTACTCAAAGACAGACCATCCAGACAAAAATTAAACAGAAAAATAGTGGAGCTAACAAATGGTATGACTCAAAGAGACCTAACAGATATGGACAGAACATTTCACCAAACATAGAAAAATACATCTTCCTCTCTGTGTCTCACAGAACCTCAAAAACTGACTACACACACACATTAATAAAGTAAGTATCATTTGATACAAGGATATTCAAATAATCTGCCATATCCTATCAGACAACTATGAATTAAAGCTGAATTTCAACAACAGAAAAAAAGAAAGCCTATAAATTCATGAAATCTGAACAGTTTTCTTCTAAATTACACTGGGGCCAGGCCAAAATAAAAAGGAAAGTTAAAGACTTTCTAGAACTCAATGAAAATGAATACAAAACATACCCAAACTTATATGACACAAGATAAAACCAGAGGGAACATTGCCAAATTAATTTTATGAGACTACAGTCACACTGATGCTCAAACCACACAAAAATTCAACAAAGAAAGAGAATTACAGACCAATTTATCTCATGAACCCTGATGCAAAAATACTGAATAAAAAACTTACAAACCTAATTTAAGAACACAACAAAAATATCATCCATCATGATCAAATAGGCTTCATTCCAGAAACGCATTCATTGATGGTTCCACCTACGAAGAGTTGACAATGTAATACACCATATAAATAAATAAACACACACACACGCACACACACAAACACACACACACACACACAGCCATTAATCCAAAAAACTCACATGATTATCTTTTTAGATACTGAAAAAGCCTTTGACAAAAATTCATGATAAAATTTTAGAGAGATCAGGGATACAAGGGGCATACCTAAACATAAAAAAAGCTGTTTATAGCAAGTCAATAGCCAACACCAAGAGAAACTCAAAGCAATTCTACTCAAATCTGGAATAAGATCAGACTCACTCTCTCCTAGTTATTTACTGCCAAACATAAGAGATCAGGGAATCCTGTGAAAGAGGAGGAGAAAGGATTATAGGAACCAGGAGGGGAAAATGCACCACGAGGAAACCCACATAATCAACTAATCTAGGCTCATAGGGATTTGTCTAGATTGATTTGGTAATCAAGGAAACTGCATGGGTCTGACCTAGGTCCTCTACCTAAATGTTATGGTTGTGTAGCATAATCTTGTTTTGGGACTCCTTACAGTCAGAACAGGGGCTGTCTCTTTCTTGCCAACTGTTTCAACAACTTGTTGGACCTTTTTCTTCCTATGGGTTGCATTGTCCAGCTTTAATATAAAGTGAAGTTCCTTGTCTTATTGCAATTTGATATGCCTGGTTTATTTGATTTTCTTGTGAAGCCTCCCAAATGTTTTCTGAAGGGAATGGTAGAGGAGTGGATGTGGCAAGAGTCAGGGGAAGAAGAGTGAGCAAAAATTGCAGTAGCGATTTAATATATGAGAGGAAAAATAAAAAATATAAAAAAAGCAAAAACATAAACAAAACAAAACACAATACATTATTTAAAAAATAACAATAACTACAGATATCTGTTATGTGAGTAGAATTGTGTTCTCCTTTGTCCATAATTCTCATGATATATATCAAGTCTTGACACATGCTCAATCCTATAAAAATATGACAAGCTATTTCCATTGCTTCTATTTGGATTATAGATGAATATGAGACATTATTTTAGCACTATTTGAACAAACTTTATACTGTTTTTCAAATGTGGAAGAATTGATTCGCTATAGAAGAGCTATTCTCCATGAGTTATAGCTTCATCTACAACTCTTCAACAACAGCAAAAGAGAATGGATATGCAGGAAAGTAAAGAACAATGATACAATTAGAAAATAGTTTGTTTTAATGCACCAAAGAAGTTGAAGATGTTTAATATAAAGCTTATGGTATATGAGATAGAGGACCTACAGAATATGTGATATAAGATGTCTGATACTTATAGTATAAAATATATAGACTGTGTTATGTAAGATCTATGGAACACCTAATATAGGATGTAAGGAATATGTAATGTAGATACATAAAATTAATGGTGACCAAAGGACCATTGGAGACAGACAGGATGTCAGAGTAGGATCAGACAGCAACCAATCAGTACACTAACAATTAAAACATTGTCTCTTGTGTTTTCAAAAATATGCACATTAGGATATTTTTAGAACCCTTTTCCAGGCTGGACCCCATTCCAGTAGAAAACTTGAAATCAGAGTGTGTCTAGACTCTTTGTAAATCCAACCTTCTAATTTTCAGACCATGTTACTAAAAGGAAACATGGGCTCCACTGGTGACTTATACAAGGGCATTAAAATATAAGTGTTTTAAAGAAGCCAGCCTCCTCCTTGAGTTTGCAATCAGTAATATTATTTTTCTTCATGTCAGTGTTGTGAGTACAACTGCACATTCTTTTGTGATTCTCCAACTTTCATGTAATTTGAGCCACATTTTGGCTTCAAACCAAAAGCTTATACAATTTCTGTTAAAAAAAAATTTTTGGAGTAACATATCATCTCTGACTATCTCATATATTTTTATAGAAAATGACATGGTGGATGACTATACCTTTTGAAAAATTTGCCCCCAATTGAAATTAATTACCAAAGCCTTCAAATTAGTCAACAATGTAAAAATGCTTCCCCTTGGACAGGTTAGTTTAAAACATTGTTGTGTGTTGAAAAATAAACTAAATTTCCATGAGATGATTGTTATCTACGTTTCCCATCTGGCTTGCTCTTACAAACATTTAATCTCCTTTTTGCTGCCAATGTTTCCCAGAAAGCCTTATAATTGCTTGAAATTTGTATGAACAGTTCCAGTCTGGTGCACGATTAGGGATGCACTATAAAATTTTCATTGCTTGATTTAGTTGAAATTATAAGATGCATAGGGAAAAATAACAAAATACTTGCAGACTGTAAAATTACTACTAGAGATTTGTGAATAATAACAGATTAAAATTTCAATGTGTAATTAGAAGCTCCCAAATAAAGGAATATTACATATGAGCATAATTTCAAATGTTTTAATGAAAATCTTGAAATTTGACCTATTCAGGGTTCATGTGGAAAACATAGAAGACTGTTGTCCCGTGCTTTTGCTCAGAACAAGCTTTGCTATAAATCCTTAGCGTGATGTTACTACTCTCTGCTCCTCTATACCTAAAGAAACATATAGGCATAAAATCATGTCAACGGCCTGCCAAGATTTGGATGATTAATCCAATTGGCATCTGTTACTGAAGTAAATTGATAATATAAAAGAGCTTTCTGCCCCACTGTGGGCTACAATTTCCATGATATTCATAGTTCTCTGGGCTTCCAAACTTTCCTTTCATTGACCATGATATTTCAGCATTTCAGTATATCTAATAATATGATATAATTGGTTCTGTCAATTAGTATCAGTGAGAACTTATGTTGTCAGCAGCTAATTGAAAATTATTACATGTCCCCATATTTTCACCTCAAGTATTTTAGCTCCATGGATATATTAAAAAAAAAAATAGAATAGCACTTCTAGGTCATCAGCCTAATGTAAAGTTGAGTGGTGGGGCCATGTGAAATGTAGATAATGAAAAGTGAAGTAAACTCAGACCTTTTTTGAAACACTTGTTCTGTGAATGATCTGGTGTGACAAAGTCAGAAGCACCCTGGGTTCCAAAGACAATGAATGCTATTGTAATTACGAAGTTTATCTCTTAATCTCTATCTATCTATCTATCTATCTATCTATCTATCTATCTATCATCTATCTATCCTTTATCTATTATCTGTCTGTCAACCATCTACTATATAACTATCAACCATCTATCACATATCTATCTATCATCTATTTATCTATCATCTATCAATCATCTAACTAGCTAGCTAGCTACCTATCATCTATCATCTAGCTAGTATCCTATTTCTTTTCTTTTTTTTTCCTTCTGATCTCCACCTGAGTACTGAACAGATCTTGGGCCTCAGCTCCAACCTCAGCAGCAAAACCCATCCCAAACAGTTCTGACACAACCTGGATAATAAGAAAGACAGGCTACAGTCAGAGACAGCGCAGATAGCACAAAGGAGATCCAGATGGCAAAAGGCAAATGCAAGAACATAAGCATCAGCAACCCAAGGTACTTGGCATCATCAGAACTTAGTTCTCCCACGTTAGAAAGTCTTGAACTCCCCATATCACCAGGAAAGCAAGAGCCAGATCTAAAATCACTTCTAATGATGATGACAGTGTACTTTAAGAAGGACATAAATAACATTCTCAAAGAATTTGAGGAGAATGCAGGTAAAAAGGTAGAAGCCCTTAATGAGGAAACAGAAAAATCCCTTAAAGAATTACAAGAGAATACAATGAATTAGGTGAAGGAATTGAAACAAACAATCCAGGGCATAAAAATGGAAGGAGAAACAATAAAGAAATCACAAAGAGAGACTACCCTGGAGATAAAAAACCTAGGAAAGAAATCAGGAGTCATAGACACAAATATCACCAACAGAATATAAGAGATAGAAGAGAGAATCTCAGGTGCAGAAGATACCATAGAAAACATTGACACAGCTGTCAAAGAAAATGCAAAATGCAAAAACATCCAGGAAATCCAGGACACAAAACATCCAGGAAATCCAGGACACAATGAGAAGATCATACCTAACAATAATAGGTATAGAAGAGAGTGAAGATTCCCAACTTAAAGGGCCAATAAATATCTTCAACAAAATTATAGAAGACAACTTCCCTAACCTAAGGAATGAGATACCCATAATCATACAAGAAGCCTACAGAACACCAAATAGACTAGATCAGAAAAGAAATACCTCCTGTCACATAATAATCGAAACACAAAACAAAGAAATAATTTTAAAAGCAGTAAGGGAAAATGGCCAAGTAACATATAAAGGCAGACCTATCAGAATTACACCTAACTTCTCACCAGATATTATAAAAGCCAGAAGATCCTGGACAGATGTCATACAGACCCTAAGAGAACATAAATGCCAGCCCAGGCTACTGTACCCAGCATAGCTCTCAATTACCATAGATGGAGAAACCAAGATATTCCACCACAAAACCAAATTTACAGTATCTTTCCACAAACCCAGCATTACAAAGGATACTAGTAGGAAAGCTCCAATACAAGGAGGGCAATTATACCCTAGAAAGAGCAAAAAAATAATCCTCTTCCAACAAACTCAAAAGAAGATAACCAAACAAACAATGCCTCCACTATTTGCAAAAATGACAGGAAGCAACAATACCCTCTCCTTAATATCTCTTTACATCAATGGACTCAATTCCCCAATAAAAAGGCATAGGCTTAAGAACTGGATACGCAAACAGGACCCAGCTTTCTGCTGCATACAGGAAACCCACATCAGCAACAAAGACAGACACTACCTTAGAATAAAAGGTTGGAAAACAATTTTTCAAGCAAATGGCCCTAAGAAACAAACTGGAGTAGCCATTATAATATCAAATAAAATTGACTTTCAACTTAAAGCTATCAAAAAAGGATAAGGAATGACATTTCATGCTTTTCAAAGGAAAAGTAAACCAACATGAACTCTCAATTCTGAATATCTATGAGCCAAATGTAAGAGTACCCACTTTCATAAAAGAAACCTTACTAAAGCTCAAAGCACACATTGCATCTCACACAATAATAGTGGGAGACTTCAACACCCCACTCTCAGCAATGGATAGATCATGGAAACAGAAACTAAACAGAGATACAGTGAAACTAACAGAAGTTATGAACCAAATGGATTTAACAGATATCTATAGAACATTTCACCCTAAAGCAAAAGAATATACCTTTTACTAAGTACGGTACTTTATCCGAAATAGACCATATAATTGGGCTCAAAACAGGCCTCAACAGATGCAAAAAAATTGAAATAATCCCATCTATCCTATCAGATCACCATGGTCTAAGGCTGGTCTTCAATAAGGACAAAGACAATGGAAATCCCACATTCACATGGAAACTGAACAACACCCTACTCAATGATAATATGGTCAGGGAAGAAATAAAGAAAGAAATAAAAGACTTTTTATAATTTAATGAAAATGATGACACATCATACCAAAACCTATGGGATACAATGAAAGCAGTGCTAAGAGGAAAAATTCATAGCTCTAAGTGCATACAAATAGAAACTGGAGAGAGCATACACTAGCAGCTTGACAACGCACCTGAAAGCCCTAGAACAAAAAGAAGCTAATACACCCAAGAGGAGTAGAAGGCAGGAAGTAACTTCAGGGCCCAAATCAATCAAATAGAAATAAAAGACTATACAAAGAATCAATAAAACCAGGAGCTGGTTCTTTGAGAAAATCAACAAGATAGATAAACCCTTAGCCAGACTAATCAGAGGGCAGAGAGGCAGTATCCAAATTAATAAAATCAGAACTGAAAGGGGTGACATAACAACAGAAACTGAGGAAATTAAAAAAAATCATCAGATCCTACTACAAAAGACTATACTCCACAAAATTGGAAAATCTGGATGAAATGGACAATTTTCTAGACAAATACCAGTTACCAATGTTAAATCAGGAGCAGATAAACCATCTAAATAGTCCCATAACCCCAAAAGAAATAGAAGCAGTCATTAAAAGTCTCCCCTCAAAAAAAGTCTGGGACCAGATGATTTTAGTGCAGAATTCTATCAGACCTCCAAGAAGACCTAACACTAATTCTCTTCAAACTATTCCACAAAATAGAAACAGAAGGAACACTACCCAATTAATTCTATGAAGCCACAATTAACCTCATACCTAAACCACACAAAGACCCAACAAAGAAAGAGAACTTCAGACCAATTTCCTTTATGAACATCGATGCAAAAATATTCAATAAAATTCTAGCGAACCAAATCGAAGAACAAATCAAAACAATTATCCATCATGATCAAGTAGGCTTTATCCCAGGAATGCAGGGTTGGTTCAATATATATGGAAATCCATCAATGTAATCCACTATATAAATAAACTAAAAAAAAAAAACCCTACATGATCATATCACTAGATGCTGAGAAAGCATTTGACAAAATTCAATACCCCTTCATGAAAAGTCTTGGAAAGATCAGGAATTCAAGGCCCATACCTAAACATAGTAGAAGCAATATACAGCAAACCAGTACCAAACACCAAACTAAATGGAGAGAAACTTGAAGAAATCCCACTAAAATCAGGGACTAGGCAAGGCTGCCCACTCTCCCCCTACCTATTCAATATAGTACTGGAAGTCCTAGCCAGAGCAATTAGGCAACACAAGGAGGTGAAAGGGATACGAATTGGAAAGGAAGAAGTCAAAATCTCACTATTTACAGATGATATGATAATATACATAAGTGACCCTAAAACTTCCACCAGAGAACTCCTAAACCTGATAAACAACTTTAGCAAAGTGGCTGGATGTAAAATTAACTCAAGCAAATCAGTAGCCTTCCTCTACTCAAAAGATAAACTGGATGAGAAAGAAATTATGGAAATGACACAATAGCCACAGATAATATAACATACCTTGATGTGAATCTAACCAAGCAAGTAAAAGACCTGTACGAAAAGAACTTCAAGTCCCCAAAGAAAGAAATCAAACCAGATCTCAGAAGATGGAAAGATCTCCCATGCTCATGGATTGGAAGGATTAATGTAGCAAAAATGGATATCTTTCCAAAAGCAATCTATAGATTTAATGCAATCCCCATCAAAATTTCCACTCAATTCTTCACAGAGAAAGAAAGAGCAATCTTAAAATTCATATGGAATAACGAAAAACACAGGATAGTAAAAACTACTCTCAGCAATAAAAGAACTTCTGGGGGAATCACCATCCCTGACTTCAAGCTGTACTACAAAGCAATAGTGATAAAAACTGCATGGTATTGGAACAGAGACAGGCAGGAGGATCAATGGAATGGAATAGAAGTTCCAGAAATGAACCCCCATACTTATGGTCACTTGATCTTTGACAAAGGAACTAAAACCATCCAGTGGAAAAAGCATTTTCAACAAAACAAAAAACAAGCTCAATTCCAAGTGGATCAAGGAATTGAGCTTTGTACAAGGAGATAAGTATGGATCAATTTGCCAGAATATGATGCTTAGGCATGTGAGGCAATTTTGTAGTGAGCAGTTTACATGCACTTCTGCCACCTGTGTGGTCGTTGTTAGAGCATGGAGTCTCCACATGTGGTCCACACCTGAAATTACCTCAATTATACCAACCTGTAATGCCAATATATCATGCAAAAACAGTAATGATAACAGTCAAGGAAAAACAACTTCTTGAGAAGACAGTAATCCTACTATAGTAGGCCCTAAGAGATGAAATATAGTTGCAATACAAGACAAAGATTTCAAAGTAGCTATTGTGAATGTGTTCAAGGTCATTAATGAGGATATAGATGAAAACTTTAATGAAGACTGTGAAGATACCATCAGGGCAATGATTAATGAAAACAATTCTTGAAATGAAAGTAGAATTGAACAAAGAAATAGAATCACCAAAGAAATCTCAATCTGAGGTACAACTGGAAATGAAAATTTTAGGATGTTGAACCAAAATCTCAGTCATAATGGATACTATGACTCCTGGCACAAAATATGAAAGAAAACTGACACAATATGAAAAGAACAAATCTATAAATAGTAGAAATAGAAGAAGAAAAATGAAAATCAAACAAATACAAAGCAATATAAAAATAACAGAGCAGAGACACAAAAAATATTTTCAACAAAAATATAGAAAAAAATTTCCCTAACCTAAAAGAGGTCCCTATAGAGACACAATAAGTATATAAAACACAGAATAGACAGAAATAGAAAAACAATTTCCTATTATATGCAGTGATCAAAACAATAAACACAGAGAACAAAGAGAGAAAATTAAAAGCAAAAAATGACCAAGCAACATATAAAGGCAAAGCCATTAAAATCATACCTGAATTTTCAATGGAGATTCTAAAAGCCAGAAGGCATTGGATAGTTGGTTTACAAACTCTGAGAGAGCACAGATGCCATTCTAGACTACTATGCCTCACAAAGTTTTCAATCGCAATGCAGGGAAAAAGAAAAGCACCCCACAGTAAAAGTAAATTTAATCTACAAATATAGCTTCACAGAAGGCAATAGAGGAAAAAAATCAACATGGAAAAGGTTAACAGCACCAAAGGAGACATAAGGAATAACTAATTCTAGAGCAGCAATGGAAAAAGGAGGGGAAATACACAAGAAAAAAAAAAAACAAACGGGGATCAACAAGCATAACTCATTGAGAACTTTCAACATAAATGGTCTCAATTCTCCAATAAAAGTAAATAGACTTCGAGAACAGATGCAAAAACAGTTCTGCTGCTGAGTACAATAAACACACCTTAAGGTCAAGGAGAGGTATCATCTCTAGGTAAATGGGAAAAAAAGAAAAAAATTCCAAGCAAATGGACCTAAAATGCAACCTGATCTAGACATTTTATTATTTGATAAAATATGCTTAAATCCAAAACTAATCAGAAGACATAAGGAGGACATTACATATTCATCAAAGTCAAAATCCACCAAGAGAATGTTGCAGTTCTTAAGATCTGTGTACCAAGAACAAGGACACTCAAGTTCATGAAATAAGCACTACTATGCTTATATCGCATACTGACCCTTAAACACTGATAGTGTGTGATTTCAATATCCTATTCTCACCAATAGTCATTTCATCCAGAGAAAATTACATAGAAATGCTGAAATTAAACATCATAAAACAAATGGATCTAATGGATATTTGCATAAGCTTTTACCCAAACATATCTCCCTCTCAGCACCTCATGAAGATTTCTCCAAAATCAAGCACATATACAGATGCAAAGTAAGTCTGATTAGGCAGAAAAAATTAAAATAACAACCTGTGCCATATCTCATAGCCAAGGAATAAAACTGCATGTCAGCACCAGAAACAACAGGAAGTTTAGGAAATATTGGAAATTGAACAACTCAGTACTGAATAGAAAATAGGTCAACAGAGAAATTAAGAAGGAAATTAAAACATTTTTAGAATTTAATAAAACTGAATACACAGCATATTCAAGTCTATGGAGCACAACCAAAATATTTCTAAAAGGAAAGTCCATAGCAATAAGTTTCTACACAAAGTAACTAGCATGACCGCATATTAACAATTCTCCAGTATACATCAAAGCCCTAGGAAAAATAGAAATAATATACAAAAATGTTTTAAGAAGCTTGCACTGTAGTAGGTTTCCAGGTGATGCCTCAAATGGTTTTTATTCTTAACTGTTCCTATTCCTCCTCTTATTCTCTCCCTTATATCCCACTTCCTATACCCTCTACATTTAACCTTCCCACATCTCTTTCTGCCCTCTGGTTCTTAATGACAATAGATTGTACTTCTTCTTCCTTGGGAGATCCTTTTCTCCTGCCTAGTGTCTTACTCTATACCTAATGTATGTAATCATATGGATTATAGCATCTCAATCAAAGACTTAAAAGATAACATCCACATATAAAGTACTATATGCCATATTTGTCTTTTAGTTAACTAACTCAGGATGAGTTCTGCTAGCTCCATTCATTTACCTGTGAATTTCACATAGACAAAAACAACTTTTATCACTATTGCTCTGCAGTACAGCTTCAGGTCAGGGATGGTGATTCCTCCAGAAGTTCTTTTATTGCTGACAATAGTTTTTGATATCCTGAGTTTATTGTTATTCCAAATGAATTTGAGAACTTCTCTGCCTAACTCTGTGAAGAATTGAGTTGGTATTTTAATGGGGATTGCATTGAATCTGTAGATTGCTTTTGGCATGATTGACATTTTTATCATATTAGTCCTGCCAATCCATGAGCATGGGAGATTGTTTCATCTTCTGAGATCTTCTTCAATTTATTTCTTCAAAGACATGAAGTTCTTGTCATACAGATCTTTCACTTGCTTGGTTAGATTCCCACCAAACCTGAGATTCCACCTCACACCAGTCAGAATGGCTAAGATTAAAAACGCAGGTCATAGTAGATGTTGGCGAGGCTGTGGAGAAAGAGGAACACTCCTCCATTGTTGGTGGGATTGCAAGATGGTGCAACCACTCTGGAAATCAGTCTGGCAGTTCCTCAGAAAATTGGACATAGCATTATCTGAGGACCCAGCTATACCACTCCTGGACATATACCCAGAAGATGCTCGAACATATAACAAGGACATATGCTCCACTATGTTCAAAGCAGCCTTATTTATAATAGCCAGAAGCTGGAAAGAACTCA
Source organism: Grammomys surdaster (assembly GCF_004785775.1). NCBI lineage: Eukaryota > Metazoa > Chordata > Mammalia > Rodentia > Muridae > Grammomys > Grammomys surdaster. The sequence continues at coordinate 2,563,179 of NW_021620842.1, forward strand.
GATGTCCTTCAACAGAGGAATGGATACACAAAGTGTTACATTTACACAATGGAGTATTACTCAGCTATTAAAAACAATGAAATAGAGAAATTCTTAGGTAAATTGTTATAGCTAGAAAATATCATCCTGAGTGAGCTAATCCAGTCACAAAAGAGCACACATGGTATTCACTCACTGATAAGTGGATATTAGCCCAGAAGCTTGCAATACCCCAGATTCAACTCACAGACCACATAAAGCTCATGAAGAAGGGAGACCAAGTGTGGGTACTTTAGTCCATCTTAGAAGGAGTAACAAAATACTCAAGGGACCAAATATGGAGACAAGTGTGGGACAGAAACTGAAGGAGGGGCCATCTGGAGACCATTCCATCTGGGTATACATCCCATGTGTAGTCACCAATGGTAGAAGCTGATGTGGATGTCAGGAAGTTCATGCTGACAGCAGCCTGATATAGCTGTCTCCCTAGAGTTCTGCCAGTATTTGACATATTCAGAGGCAGATGCTCACAGGTAATCATTTAACTGATCAAAGGGTTCCCAATGGAGGAGTTAGAGAGAAGACTAAAGGAGCTGAATGTGTTTGTGGCCCCTTGAGGAGAGCAAGAATACCAACCAACCAGAGCTCTCAAAGTCTAAACCACTGGCCTGAGAGCACATAGGGAGGGACTCATGGCTTCAGCGGTATAAGTAGGGGAGGATGGCCTTGAAGGGAATCGGTGGGAAAGGAGATCTTTGGTTCCATGAAGGTGTATTGTGGGGGAATTCGAGGGTGGGGAGATGGAAGTTGGGGTGAGGGGGCACATCCTTATAGAAGCAGGAGGAGGGGGATGGAATAGGGGTTTCTGGGCAGGGGATGGGGAAATGGGGTAAGGGCATAGCATTTGAAATGTAAGTAAAATATCCAATAATAAAAAAAAAGCAACTTAAGAAAGCAGTGTATTTTGGGCCTAAGATGAAAAGACAAAGTCTTTCAGGGCAAAGAAATTTTAGTAACAGGATCTTAAGTTGTCTGGTTACATTTCATCCACAGTCAAAATTAGGAGTACTTAATAACTGTGTTCAAATCACTTTATTTGTGCACTGTTCAAGATTTTGTTCCAGGAATTATTGCCACTCTCTGTAGATCAATCTTCTCACATCACTTGACCCAATAATGACAACCCTCCACAGGCATTCTCAGTTAGTAGCCCAGGTAATTCCACATCTTACCAAAGTGACAACTGAGATTAGTTATCACATTTTTCAAATTTATTTAAGGGAAAATGAAGTAGAATCTAACCACTGACTTCAAAAAGCAATAATTCAGACTGAAGAGATATTTAAGCATAAACAAATGGCTACAAATATTGACCATATACAGCTGTAATCACAGAAACACAAAACAGTACTAAGAACTCAAATAGAAAAAAAAACACAGAAAATGGTAGTATCAATATGCATCTTTCAATATCTACATTAAATATTATTAGTGTTCTTAATTATTTAATCAAATAATACAGGTCATTGAAGGGATTAATAAATAAAATCTGTCTCTTTTCTATAGGAAATACGTCTTACACTTAAAAATAAGTACCATTACCATGAAAAGATAGAAAGAACAGTACAATCAGTAGATAAGGAAGTAACTAGGTATCAAAATATTACTATCTGACAAAATAAATTTTAAACCAAATGACAACAGATAAAGTACAGTTCAAACTGCTAGTGAAAAAAATTAGCCAAGAAAACTCTATAATCCTAGTTATATTTGTAACAAGTTATGGCAAAGTCACTTCCATAAAAACCATTCTACTATATACTTCAGGACAAAATTTAACGCAAACTGAATACTACTATTTTACTTAATACCTTATTTTATCTAGTGTTCCACACATACAATACAGAAAACTCATTCTATTTAGAACCCCACTGAACTTTCTCTAATATAGATCACATATTGAGATACAAAACAAATCATAATAAATATACAAAAATGTGAATAACTTCATGAATTTTAGATGACCACCATACAATAAAGAACAAAAGAAGGTCTAGAAATTATGCAAATTTATGCAGACTAAATAATACACTACTAGATGATAAATTGGAGGGAATATCAATATATCTGGAAACCAATAAAAGCACAGAACAACAACGTGTGTGGGATATACCAAAAGCAGTTCTAACAGGAAAATTTATTAGTGCTTACATTTAGAAAAAAAAATTAGCAAAAGTACATATAAGTTACTTAATGGTGTATATCAAAAAACAAAACAAACTTAAATTTAGTAAACTAAAAAAAATAATTTTATAGTAGCAGAAATTAATAAAATAAAAACAAAAACACCCACAAGGAATCAGTGGATCTAATGACTTGTTCTTATAAAAATAAACAAACCAATAAAACCCCAGAAAACTGTCAAACCCTTAGCCAAGTTACATGAAAGAAAGATGAGCTAAAATTAATAAAATTAGACAGGAATCACAAACCATAACAACAAACAAATTCCAAAGAAATTCAGAAATTAATAGGGGTATCTTCAAAACCTGTAGACCATGGAACTAGAAAGCTAAAAACAAATGGGTGAACTTGAATACATATTGAGATATGAAATATTAAGCCATAAAGAAATTATTATTTAAACACATACATAGAAAATAAGGAGATTGAAACAGTTATAAATTTTCTTCTAACTGGGACTGGCGAGATGGCTCAGCAGATAAGAATGCTTGCTGCTATTCCTGAGGATCTGAATTTTATTTCCAATACTCACATATTGGCTCATATAATCTATAAAATCTATAACACTGGTTCAAGAAACTCTAGTACCTTCTTCTAGCTTCTTATACTAATCATGCACAGAGATATACATACAGGCAAAATATTCATAAATATAAAATAAATATTTGTAGAACTTAGGTGAAGTTCTTCCTCCAAGCCCCATACTCCCAGAAATAAGAATCAGACTCAAAATTGATTGACAAATACTTAGGCCATTTAGCTAAGTTCTTCTCTGACTAGACCATAACTTAAACTAATTCAATTTTTTTAAACCCACATTCTGCCATGTGACTAACCAGTTACCTGTGTCCAGGTATCTTATGTCCAACCTGTTCCAACTTGTTGGGAGAACCTCTCCTGCTTGGTTCTATTCGAGAATTCTCTCTGCCTCCCAGATGACCCATCTTCTATTCTGACCTTTCATATAGGCCATAGGTTTTGTAATATATGATGCATCCATACAATACATAAGATAGTTTCTCTACAATTTCCCTTTTTAGTTAAATAAAAGACTCTTTTTTCAAATATAAATTGAATGCAGTTATAACAGTTATAAAACAATTATAAAAACTATAAGTTATACATTTATGATGTACAGTACATAGTATTTGGCAATTACATAAATTTTTCTATTATGTATCTTGTCTTGGTGTATTCAAAGTTCTCTACCTAACTAAAATTTTATGCTAACTTGTATTAATAACTTAAAAACATATTTTTAGACCTAAATCTTTTTAAATTCTAAATAATACAAGCGTATATTAACACTGTGACTATCTAATTTTCCACTCCATTGCAGACCTGAGAAGGAATAAATGTTACTTGAATAGGTGAGAAGTACAGAGACTTAGCTTCCAAAAACTTATAGAAATGAAAGATATAGCTGATTGTCTGTATAGTCCCAAATAGTCTCTAAAATAATGGAGCATCAACTCCTGCCTTCTGGTACATAATATCTGGCAGGCCTTTCGTGAATAGGAACTATAAAAGACTTGTTTGGTCTGTGTTGGAAGATTTTGAAAATAAACTTCTCTGTATCTTTTTGTCCTTTCTGGACAGCATTGTCTGCAAATGAAGTTAGGATGTTTTCTTTGCCTAGTGGCTAGCTTGCCACAAAAAAAGCCAGATTTATCATTTGTTGTCTTAAACACTGTGTGCTGTAAAAGTTCAGGCTTAAGTGAAGTCAGTCAGACTGTAATGTTGAACACATTGAGATCATCTCAAGTCAACAGCTTTCTGAAGGTGTTCTGGAATCTAGCCTCCTGAGAAATGGAATCTGAGGCAGGATCACGTGTTGTAGCATCCTTGAGGGTGACTCCTGTTAGGGCTGCTTTCTTGGCTTTCCATTCTGCAACATACAAACCTTTGCAAGCAGTATGCAGTTGTATAAATACATTTATATGGATTATGTAATGTGTACAGATTAAATAAAGATGATTTTCTGTTCCTTGTTTCAGCAGGTGAAAGACAAATGTTTATCTTTAGAATTTAGTTTGATTATATAACCAAAATGCAATATAAATCTCCATTAATGCCATATAAAAGAATGGCATGCAGTAATAAGTTGTGAGAACTCAGTAGTGTACAAGATTTATTGTTCATGCAAGCTGAAGGTTTGGCCATAAACATTTATATGTCCCAGTCAGTTATAGACTTGTTCCATATAAGGGGAAGAACATATATATTGCCTATCTTGATCCTTTTGACTTCATTCCTGTCTGGAGATGAGACTTACAGGTAGTCTTCCCCCGTCAAATCTCATTTTTATCAGTTTGGATGGAAACCACTGCCTTTTCTTTTCTGCTGAATGAAATTCAAAATTTCCTCCTCAAAATAACATACCTTCTTTCTTCCATTTTGGAATAGGACTTCTATATGCTGATCTAATTCAGCAGTCTTTTCAAAAATCTAGTGTATCTTAGCAGTTGTACTATTTGTCTCATTGACTTTTTAAAAATTCAAAGTCAAAAAAGCACAGTTTAAAACATCTTTGAGAGATTCCATATCTCCATTCTGTTCTATGAGCATTTCTTTCAAAATCCTGTTAGAACTTTTTTTTAATGGTTTCATGTGTAGGACTATAAGATATATCTGTAGCAGGTTTTATGTCATGGTGTCTAAAATACTGGATTCTAATGGATATGCATAACTGAGCATCAACAGCTTGACAAAGGCATTATAGGACAGTATTATCTCTAACAAATGTGCAATTTCAGAATCTTCCCCCACAGAATTCAAGGCAAAAGTCCATTGGAACTCTGAACATGTACAAACTATATGATGTATCAACATGTATACATATCTCAGTTCTCTAAACTCTATAAAACGAAACACACAATCTACTGTGTGGCATTTTATTTTGTACCTTATGGTCTTGTTACCCAAACCCTACCTGTTCAGAAAGAGACCTGGTGGATACTTCCCCTCTGGAACTACATTTTTTGATATTATTTTAAGTTCCAAGTTGGATTCATCTGAGAGTTTCCTATTTTGATTTAAAGACTTTTTTCCAACCTCTGTTTTATGGTCTCTAATCTAGTATCTAATTTCTTAGTCTTTTTTTCCCCAAGTCTGTCTTTCTCTGATCTCTTCCAAGGGGACATACAAAACTATAATCATTGAAATAACAGTCATTTGTATGCTGATAAGCAGAGCAAGATCATATGGAATCCAGATGCACTGTGCCACTGTGATTCCTTCCAGCATAAATAGAAAACAGTTTTCCCTTTTAAACTCAAAATATTTCCCTATGAAGTACATTTTACCAATTTTAAGTTTAATACCTTTATCATTTCAGATGCCTGGGTTTTTTTTTTTAATTTTGTAACTTATGATGTTATTACCCCAACCCTAGCTGTTCACATAGCTCAGAACTCCTGGTTATACCTTATGCTAGCCTTGGCCAGGCCTTTTGAACCTTCTGTGTTTCTGGGCTGCTTTATGCTGCATGGCTTCAGACCTAGCTCTCTCTGGCATAATTTTAACCATTCTGCACTTAGAAGAAGTCATAGCTATTATCCCCTCATGTTTTGGTCTGCTTTTCTACTTTTTAAATATACCATGCCTCTTGACCAGCTAGCATTACTCCCCTCCAATGAACCCCACAACCAGGCCTTTGACCTGGGCCTTTTCAAGCTGTACTCTTAGGTTCTAAGTGCTTTAAGTTGGGCACAATTTGTAGAAGTTAGTTCTGGCTCTCCGTCCTAGGTCCATGCTCCTAAAAATGACTCACACTCAAAACATATTTTCAAATACCTCAGTCATAAAGCTAGACTCTTCTCTGAATAATTCATAACTTAAAATAACCCAATTATTTTAACCCACATTCTGCCATGTACCTGGTTACCTGTGCTCACGTACAATAGGTACCCCATGTCACATCTTCCTGTGAGAATCTCCTGTCTGGCTTTATCCCAGAATTCCATCTGCGTGCCAGATGCCTCAGCATCTATTCTACCCTTTCCTATAAGCCATAGATTTTTAATTGACAGGTGATGTATCCATACAATACATTAGATATTTTCTCTACCAATGTTTCAAAAAAATTAAAACTAATGAAAATATAGGTTCAAGTGGATTCACAACAAATAGTATTAGACTTTCATTAAAGAAAAAATAACCAATCCTTCTCAAATAATTAAAAAAAAAGAAACAAAAGAAAAGAGACAGGAAGGAAGGGATAGAATACTTCCAAACTCCTTCTACAAAGTCAAGATATTCTAATATCCTAAGCAGATAAAAACTACTACAATAATAGAGAACTATAAACCATTATTATTTAAAAAAATACTGTAAAATTGCTGCAAAATACATGCAAACTGAATGAGTATTCATTACAACTATGTTTGCTTTATTACAGGGATGTAGGTTTATATATTTAAGTTGATTGATGTAATAAATCATAGGAAATAACTTAAAGATGAAAATTATACAATCATTTTAACTGATTAAGAGAAATCCTTTGACAAAACCTAAGATAACTTTGTGATAAATATTCCAAAGAAAATAGTACCCTAGGGTCATACTTAAACATTATAAGATTTTATATGACAAACTCACAGCCAATTATCCTAAAGAAAGAATAACCCAAACCAACTGATTATATTAAAATTAGAAAAGAGACAGAATGTTGACTATTACTATTCCTGTCCAATGTTGAATTGTCCAATATTGAAGACTGAGATAGAGCAATATCAAAGAGAAAGATATTAAAATGTCAGGAGCCATCTTGGATAGGCTAAGTCTAGCAGGTGGCTTTCCTGGAAGTGAACCCCTGCTTTTGCATGCTCTACAATAGGTGAGCTTTATGAAGAAAGATCCCAAAGTGGCTTCATCTCAGGATTGCATCTTGTAGCTGATATGCCTTTCCTGTCATTATTACATTAATATAATAATCCCTGGGCATTAACCCACTCTGTTGACCAAATTTTCTGTACATCAACATAAAGATGAATTGATGCTATTTAGTTGAATTAATGATATTATAGCTTTCCTGATATGATTCAAATGATTTTAGGAAGAAAGTTTTTAGAGATGATCTTAGTTGTTTTTCCTACAAGGATGTAATAAAGTTAGATTAAAGTATAGAATATGTCCACTCTTCAAAATAGTAAGTAAAACCTGCATGACAAGAAAGACAATGAAGCCTCCAAACTTTGGTTTTCCTTCTCTTTAAGCTTCATATGGTCTGTGAGTTGTGTCACGAGTATCCTGAGCTTTTTGACTAATATTCACTTATCTGTGAGTAAATACCATGTGTGTTCTTTTGCGTCTGAGTTACCTCACTCTGGATGATATTTTCTAGTTCCATCCATTTGCCTGCAAACTTCATGAAGTCATTTTTTTAAGAGTTGAGTAATACTCCACTGTGTAAATGTATCATGATTTCTGTATCCATTCTTCCATTGAGGGATATCTGGGTTTGTGGGTAGGGTGGCTGGAAATGCAGGAGGTTCCTCCAGGTGGGAAGTTACGTGCAACAGTTGTGGCTACAGCAGCTCATTAAAGCCTTCTGCATGGTTTCTCACACCACGGCCCCAAGTGACATGAGGAAGTCCTTGGTTCCAAAAGGGTTTACTTTCATGGCAGATGGTAGATGGATATGGATGTACCCCCTGTGAAACTTAGGACAGACCTGAGCTAAATTGTGAGGGAGAAAGGGGGAAGGGTCTGGGAAAGAATGCTTAATTGGTTCTGCCCTCTGGCCTTCATTAGTATGTAAATCTCTCTAGGGCCTGAAGCCTGTAGTCACGCATTCTACCTGTGCACTTTGGGAGGGGCTGTAATGGCCTACGTGACTGAACAATGTAGGTCCATGGAGACTAGACTGTGTGTCAGGACCCTGGATTCTGGGGATGTGGCTGAACACCTGCCATTTCTCCCTTGGAGTCTCGGGGTTCCAGGCCTATGCCCAGCCAAGAACCAAGATACTCTTAAGCAGTCCCACATGGGATATTTCCAGATTCTGTCTATTATAAATAAGGCTGCTATAAACAAAGTAGAGAAAGTGTCCTTGTTATATATTGGAGCATCTTTTGGGTATATGCCCAGTAGTGGTATGGCTATGTCTTCAGCTAAAGCTATTTCCAGTTTTCTGAGGAACTGCCAGATTGATTTCCAAAGTTGTTGTACCAGCTTATAATCCTGCCAGCAATGGAGGAGAGTTCTTCTTTCTCTGAATCCTAAACAGCATCTAATGTTGCCTCAGATTTTGATGTTAGCTATTCTGATAGGTGGAATCTCAGGGTTCTTTTAATTTGCATTTCGTTGATGACTAAGGATGTTGAACATTTCTTTAGGTGCTTCTTGACCAATTGAGATTCCTCAGTTGTGCCAACCATTGGACTGAGCCTGGGGACCCCAATGGAAAAGTTCAAGGAAGGACCAAAGGAGCTGAAGGGGCTTTCAACCTCATAGGAAGCACAACAAAATTAACTAACTAGACCTCCCAGAGCTCCCACAGACTAAACCTCCAGCCAAGGAGCATACATGGAGGGATCCATGGCTCCAGCTACATGCGTATCGGAGGATTGCCTTTCTTGGCAGCAATGGAAGGGGAGGGCCTTTGTCCTGTGGATGCTTGATATCCCAGAGTAAAGGGATGATAGAACAGTGAGGTAGGGGGTGGGCAGGTGTGTGGGGGAGCACCTTTATAAAGGCAAACGGGAGGGAGGATAGGATTGGGGTTTATGGAGGAGCAACCGATAACAGGGTTAATATTTGAAATATAAATAAATAAAATAACCAATAATAAAGAAAAGAATACAATGAGCTTTCATAATCATACTAAAATAAGGAATAGACTTATAACAAATTTGTGTGCAGCAAAACATTTAGGTTCAAGGATAAAGTCAGAGTTATGCACTATGATAAGGCAAGTCCATGTAAAAACTGTTGTTTGAACTTATAATGAATGTGTAGAATGAAACACTGCTTTGAACTTAATATCAACTTCCCACTGTTCCCACTTTATGTAACATTTTATCTCTGAGGTAATTTTTGAATAACTTTTGTCTAAGAAGGTATAAAAGTGTCAAAGCAAAAAAATAAGTTTGGTGGCTTGGGGCATCTCTGCACCATGAACCCATACATACATACATACATACATACATACATACATACATACATACATACAAATCTATGTGGCTTTTTGTTTATATGTATGTATGAAGGATATATATATATATATTCTCTTCATCTAGTGTATGTGTGTTTTCTGTGTGAGTGATTCCTTCTTTCTTTTCTGGTTTACAAAGAATTAAACAGCCATGTCATAAGGGGCTCCTGGCTGCCTGGCTAGAGAAGGGAGTATTAACAATAAATCCTTTACCTAACCCCTACCATACACCCCATTGTTAAAAACAAATATCAATAGGTCCAGAGGCCTTCAGCTTCTGGCCTCAGATTAACTTAGTTAAAATAGTTACATATTATTATAGAAAGCCACCCTCATCTCTTGCAAGACCAAGCCTTGCCCCACCAATGCTTTTTCCTTTGATCTTCAAGACAGAACCAAGGCTCCAGAACTAGCCTTAATCATTAAAAGAATTCAAATAGGAAGAAAAGAATTTTAATCACCCATATTTGTAGATGATTTGATATCATACATAAGAAACTGAAAAAAACAAACCAGAAAACTTGTAGATATTATTAACACATCCTGCAAAGTAACAAGATATCGCATTGATGGACCTTGAAAGGCAGCCTGGTTTCTGGTCTAACACAGGCTAAAAACCATCAGAGACCCCAGGTGGTCCTAAGGGAGAGCAGGCATTTTGCCACACCCCCAGACTCCAGGCTTCTGACACGTGGCTGTAACCCTCCACAGATTTGTGTCTTTCAGTCATGTAATGGCCACACCACTACTAGCCCCTCCACAGGTAGAGGGCATGACTACAGGCCAAGGAGCCTCAAGACAGATCTCCATATTAATGAGGTGTCTAAAGCCAGAAGGGTGTAGCCAGTTAAGAATTCCTTCCCAGACCCTTCTCCCTGCAAAAGGTATTTAATCTCAGGCCTGCCCTGAGAAGCTGGAGAACAGTTTCTCATCTACTTTGTGCCATGACAGTAAATATCTTAAGACCATGGACTGTTTCTTTTCATCAGGATTCACCATGGGGAACAATGGAGAAACCCTCTGCCTACCGAGCTTTAGTCTAATCTCCTGCAGAAAACTTCTCTGCATTCCCAACACAAGCCAAGGGAGCTGCAATGACCAAACTGAGGACTCTCATCCACGTTGGGTACAGCTGGAGCTTCTCTCCCATTCTCCCCTTCAACCGTTGGCCAATCCAGCCTATGGCCCCCACTTCATTCTTGGCTCTTTTGTGGCTCTCAGCAGCTCCTAGAGGCTTAAGAGCCCGAGAACCAGCTGGTCACTGGTCGCATTTTGGCCCAGGGACCCCTGTCAACTCTGGCATTCCCCAGGAACATCAGATTGAGCCTGGAGCAGGGCCCCACGGCTTACCATAGCCTGACACCTGCCCTGTGCAGAGAGAGTACAGTCAAACTTCCCGTGGCCCATCCTTCTCCCTGAGCGCTCCGAGCCTGGATGGGGGGAGATGCGGGACTCCCCACTTTTACCCAACATTGCATCATCTAACAAAAATCATTAGCCTTTTTATACACCTATAGCAACCATGAATAGAAAGTTATCATTGAAACCCTACATAGATTTGTGTCATTGTCTGAAAGTCCACTACAATAAAAACCTTAAACTTCTGAAGAAAGAAACTGACAAAGTCACTTCGCAATTTCTTTCTATATTCTCACTTGTATATGGAAAGACTTCCCATTCTTAGAAATTGACAGTATTAATTTTATGAAAACAGCAATTCCTACCAAAAGACACTTACAGACATAATAAAATCCTAGTTAAAACTCTCATTACAATTTTTACAGATAGAGAAAAAAAATCCTAAAATTCTTGTGGAACACAAAGGAATAGCCAAGGCCATACTGAGCAAAAGAAATACTGTTGGAGGGATTACCACACAAGATATCAAGTAACGTTACAGAGGCATAATATTATAAATATTATGGTATTCATATAGAAACATAAACACAATTCAGTGAAATAGAGTAAAAGACTCAATCTTGGCTACATATAATTACTGCTACATATAATTACTGCTATTTTTTACAAACACCAGGAATAAACACTAAAAGGGATGGTATCTTGAAGTAATGGTGCTCTGCATTCTTTCTCTTATAGAATAAAATTAGACCTGTGTTTACTGCCCACCAAAGCAATCATACCTATATGGATCAAAAGTCAGGGTGAAATCCAAAACAACGAGAAGTGAAAATGAACAACTCCAGTATACATCAGCAAAAGATGACTAATATTGCTCAGCAATTAAGAATAATATGATATCATGAAATTTCTATAGAGCAAAGGTGAAAGGTAATACAGTAAAGTCAAGGCCTACAGAGCAAGAGTGAAGCTTTGTAAGTTATACATATAATTAAGGAATAATACCCAGAATACACAAATAACTTAAAAATCACAGAATTAAGAAAGCAAGCAATCCAAAGAAACATGGACCATAAATCTGAACAGAGATCTCAAAATACAAAAAAAAAGTCTATGTTGTAGCTCAAAAGGTCTTCAACACCCTTTTGATAAGTGAAATGCAATACTTGGAAATTTCTTCTGACATGAGACCCAGTGGCCAGGGTAAAGGAAAGCAATTGCAACTGCTGGTGAGCTTGTGGGAAAAGAAAACTATCACCCACCCTTTGTAGAACTGCAGACTGCTGAAGCTACCTTGGAAGCCAGTGTGGAAAATTCCAAAAGTGCTAAATTAGATGAACCATGTGGCTCTGGCATTCTGTTGCTTGGCGTTTTCCCCAAAGGATTTGATCTCCTAATACAGAGACATGTGCCCGTGTGTCTGACACCTGCATACTGCTTGCTTTTGCCAAATTTAACCTGAAAGCAGTTAAATCCAAAGCAAATCTGAGAATATACACATGTCCTTCAGCTGTGTATCCACTTCCATTTTTTTTTATATATCTTACTTTTCAAGTACTCAAAATTCTTCACTCCCATCCCTGAAAAGCAAGGGCATCTCTGAACTTATAAAATTAAAACACCTTCATTTCATGATCACAGTTATCCAAAATCTTGTCCATGGTTTACACCTGACTCAGACTTGCATGCCCTTCTCTTCCTTTATTTTTATCTTCTACCTTTATTTCTTCCTTTCTCTCCTAAGTCTTTCCTAGTTTGACCAATGAGAGCTCCCCATAGCTAGTGTATACCTTCTTTCACTGTTCTAATTTTCAGGCGCCACATTGCCACATCTTTGCATGGCTTCCAGAGAACTGATCAGACCAGGGAAACAAAGCAAAATACAGCCAACCAGACGCACAGAAAACTTGAGACTACTTTATATTATATGAGTAAATAAATATATACTCACAGCAATAATAAGGAGTTAAAATTGCTGTGTGTACTTCTAGTATATGAAGTAATTTAAAATTATATAACAATAAGTTAAAGATTTGTTTGAACTCTTGTTTCAGCTATGATAAAAATTAAATAAAATGAAGCAACAAGACCAAAATAAATATAATACATAAACCACAATATAGGAATCAAATAATATTTAATATTTAGCTTTCCTAAAACAAGTCAAAAAAGAGACAATAAAAAATCTGAAGGACATGCCAAAGAAAGAATTCTACAAAAGTCTAACTTCATTAAACAATAAATCTATTGGTGTTAGCTATAAGGGTATGGGATAGAGATTAATTACAGAAGCAGATACATCATCAAAAGTCTACCACAACATGCCTGATGGCTCAAGGAAGTTCACTTGGCTCCACGACGTTTAGGCTGGTCTGTGGTCAAAAGTTCTGACCAGCAGCAATTATTGCTGTGGAACAATATGCTACCACCTGGAATGTCTTAATGAACCAGGCAAGTTTTGCTACTTCTTGAATATTAAGGAGTTTCCTTTTAATAAAGAAGATATCATTAGGAGGTAATAGTTACAGGTTCTCTGGAGCTTACATTCTTTCAGTCCCCATTTTCATGATTTTTTCTGACCTCAGGAGGGAAGAAATACAGATGTTTGATTATTATTATTTATTATTATTATTAACTTTAATTTTTTTTACAGTCCAGTAGTTATCCCCCTCTGGTTTTGCCTTCTGACAGTTCCTCATCCCATTCCTCTTCCCCCATCACCAAAAGGATGTCCCCACTCACTGATCCCATCCCACCCTGTCAGGCCTCCCCAGTCCCTGAGGCCTCAAGTCTCTCAAGGGTTAGGGGCATCTTCTCTCACTGAAACCAGACCAGGCAGCCCTCTGCTGTATATGTGTCAGGGAATTCGGACCAACTAGTGTATGCCACCTGTTTGGTGGCTCAGTGTCTAAGAGATCTCTGGTGTTCAGGTTAGTTCAGAGTGCTGGTCTTCCTATGGGGTTGCCCTCCTCCTCAATTTCTTCAAGCCTTTCCATAATTCAACCACAGGGATTACCAACTTTAGTTCATTGGTTGGTTGTAAGTATCTACATCTGTCTCAGTCATCTGCTTGTTTGGCCTTTAAGAGGACAGCCATGCTAGACTCCTATCTGTAAGCACACCATAGCATCTGTAATAGTGTTAGGCCTTGGAGACCCTCTTGAGATGGATCCCAAGTTGGGCAGGTCACTGGACTTACTTTTCCTTTGTCTCTTCACTTTTGTTCCTGCAGTTCTTTTAGATAGAAACAATTCTGTGTCAGAGTTTTTGACTGTGGGATAGCAATCCCATCCCTTCACTTGATTCCCTGTCTTTTTATTGGTGGTGAACTCTACAAGTTCCCTCTTCCTACTGTTGGGTATTTCATCTAAGGTCCCTCCTTCTGGATCCTGAGAATCTCTCACATCCAGATCTTATTGGACCACTATGTCATACCATCAAATACTTATTGTTATGGCCTTGACTGAATGTGAATTTTTGGAATATACTTTTCAATTAAAAAGAAAATTTCCTCTCTAAATAATTGAAATGTCTAATTAATACCCAACTTAAACACATATCCAACATAAATATTTAAAGGCAATTAGATAGTGATATCATATCCATTTAACCTAAAATTACAGTGACCTCACCAGGGCCTATGACCCCTCTTGTCGTCGACATTTGACCCAGATTGCAGCACTCAATCTGAGCTCCCTCCTAGGGAGCACAACTTGAATCAAACAATAGTAGGCTAAAGAAACAAACATGCTACTCTTGTAGCAGGTTGTGGGGGAGAAGAGACTGTAGCATTTGGATATATAACTGAAGCAAATTGCTTGTGACAATTCTCCCCAGCAGCTTTTATCAGATTTCCTCACCTCATGAATATCAGCCTTCAGGGTAAGGCAGATTCCTGAACAATATCATTCTCACACTTTCATATTTAAGAGCTATAGAGTGTGGTTACAAACATAAACATTTAATACTTAGTTCTGGAATAAATACCAGTAGTAACATTCCCTGTATAATTTGTGGGGGATTCAGTAGATTCTTTGGTGAACTACTTAGAATGAGGTAGCATATTCCTTGGTTTTCACTAGGAAATATACTTTCTGACTCATTAGTATGCTGTATTTTCATAAAAAAGGGTGCCTATGTTTACACTTCTCTTAGTCAGTGCTCTATTGCTGTAAAGAGGTACCATGACCATATGCAGCTCTTATAAAAGAAAGGATTTAAATAGGGTTTGCTTCCAGCTTCAGAAATTAAGTCAATTCTCATCATGGCATAAAGTATCAGAACTAAGGCAGATATGGTGCTGGAGAAATAGCTGACATTTGTACATCTAGATCCAGAAGCCGCAATAAGAAAGACTCTGGGCCTGGTGTCAGCTTCTCAAACTTCCAGCTCTGGTGACCTACTTGTATCAACAATTCTAATCCTTTCAGTTAATGACACTTTTTGATGAATAAACATCCAAACACACTAGCGTATGGAGGGCATTCTTATTCAAACCAGCATATTCCACAACTACAATCATTACTGATCACAGATCCATTATTACACTGAAAAGTCCACATTATATAAACAAACATTTTTAAACAGGATTGGCTGGATCCAATCCTGGATTGAAGGAACACCAGAATTAATTCCAAGTGTTTGTTAGTTGGTGTTATATGACTAATGAACACACACACACACAAAAAAAAAAAAAACAACAACAACAATCAAGTCCCATAAAAATATAGGATGATACCTCATTTTTATCAATTTTTCAGTCTAAAAGTATGAAATTAAGGCTGATGAAAAGTCTCTGAGAGTTCTGCGATTGCTGTGAAGTCAGAGGGACCAGAGTTCAGATAATCCATACCAATATAAAAAATACAGCTATCGCAGATCACATCTTTTTCTAGTATGCTTTCAATCGTTCTCTTAGTTGATGTTCTATTGTTGTAACTAGACATCATGACCAAGACAACTCCCCTTTTTTATAGCTTTAATTGTGAGATTACTTAGAGCTTTAGAAGATTAGTCCAAGATCATTATGTCTAGAAGCAAAGAGGCACGGTTCTGGAGCAGTAGATGAGCTTTATATTGTGATCCATAGGCAGAAGGCACTGACAGAAAGAGAGAGAGAGAGAGAGAGAGAGAGAGAGAGAGAGAGAGAGAGAGAGAGAGAGAGAGAGAGAGCCTGAAATAGGCTTTTGCAATCTCAACGATTACTCCTATTAACAGACTTCCTCCAACAAGGCCACATCTACTCCAAAAAGATTCCACCTCCTAATTCTTTTCAAGCAATTCTGTTCCCATTGCAGGGATCATACAACTAGGTTTGCAACAAACAGGCATATCATCTTATTCAATAATGGGAAAGTAGCCATACGATATATGATTGCCCTCACAGACACTTCATTCTTGCATGGACCATCTTCAGCTTCGTATCAGAGCACTCTATGATACAAGCACATACAAATATTCCTCTCTAACTCATCTTCAGTTCTGTTGGTCTCTGGACATCAATTGCATTGTATAAACTTATCTTTGTACCCCAGATTTGACAACAATAAAATAGATAATATATGATTCCATGCAAGTTTATCTTTTTGAAGCAATTATTATATGAATCATTATTATTATTCTTAAGCAGATATTAACAAATGCCTTCTCACTCCAAATAGAAAACTGCTGATCAAGCAAAGTAAAGATACCATGGAAGCACAACTTGGTAAACAGGTTGATTTTATCAGGGTTACTTACAGGACTATAGTGAAGAGTTATTTCAAGGATCAAGAATTAGTTAAAGAGAGATACATTATCAAATTCCACTTCAGAGTGGGTGACACTTCAAGAAGTTAGAAACCTGAAACACAGTGTACAGTCTATAAAAAGCTTGATAAATTGTAGACTGACTTTTCTGAGGTAGTTAGTGTGAGATGATCTGTGCCTATATGAAACAAGTTGACTGATCTGTCATTTCCAGGTAGTACAATGTTGGGAGTGACCCTGCTTAAACATTAACTGCCTTGTCAGCCATACATGCTTACTGGAACAAAATCTTAGCCTCTGTGGAAAAGTACTAGCTTAGTTGAGAACAAATAGCTATAGATCTTGTGGACAGGTACCTAGCAACCCATTCTGTTCTGTTCTTTCTGCTGAACTTTTTACCCAGTCAACATCCTGTTCTTGAGAACACCTGCACTCCCCAGAGACAAAGTGACCCTACTTCACTCCCCTACCCCCTATCCTGCTTCTGTGAGTATATAACCAGTGTGGGAAAATTAAAAATTTGTCAGCTTGATCAGGCCTCGTAACTTGCTGTCCAATCTTTGCATCTCTTGTTCCTCCCTTCTCTTCCAGGTGGTCTTCCAGTCCCTGTTCACCACCCCGTGGGCAGCGGCAGTACAACTACTTGGAGAGCATTAATCATTAGTCGTTGCTGATTGCATAAGCTTGGGGAGGAAATAACTTAGTGAAATTGGTCAGTTTCAGGGAATTCCTGAAGCTTTATTGAGTTCCTTACTTCCTAAACATAATGAGCTCTTCTGTGTAATGGACCATTTCACCTCGTCATAAAACATGTAGTTTTATCATCTGCTTGTAATCATTCTGTCATAAAATATCTTGTTTCATTTCCCTTTAACATATTATACTTGAACAAATTTCTCTGCAAAATGGAAAGTTTTAATATAGGAGGAAACAACTACACAACACAATTGTTAACTGGGATTATTTGTAGGAATATTCATGAGGCATTACTTAAAGATGTATGAATGATCCAAGGCAATTGCATCAGAAAGAAAGTTGATGGGTCTAAGAATCTCCTCTCTCTAGCAATTGTTAATAATTTTACAATGATGTATAGTAAGCATGTAAAATCCATGAGTTTCAGAACCTTCATGAATTTTTTAAGAGATTCTTTACTTCTTTAGCCTTGAGTTTGTTATTTCCTGATACCTAGGTAATATCTCTCTAAGATAGAAAATTTCAATCTATACAAAAAAGTTTTATAATAGTGTGAGCATTATTCAAAATAAAGGGAGAATGGTTATGTTAATATCAAAGTACAATCCAGAAAAAGGAATAGGATCATACTTAAAGAACAATTTAGAAGCACTCAACATTTTCTCAAATATATGAAACTAAAAATTTAGAAACCATTTAGGCAAATTTATAATTATATTTAAAGGTTTCCATATTCTTCTCACCTCATTGATGAATAAAAGGCTTCTTTGAATTATGAATAATGTATAAAACAACACAGCCTAGCATTTATTGATCTTTATGTATTATTTTTCAAATTGTCTGTGCTTTTATTTTTAAATATGCTTTATTTTAGATAGAAAAATCCTGAGTTTATTTTTTTAAATCTAAGCACACAAATGTTGTCTTCTAATTAAAAATGTACAGCTGTAACTTTAAATATTTGATATGTTTCTTGTCAGAATACATAAGGAATTATCATGAAGGTATGTCACATTATGATCCATAGACCATCTCAATAATTTGAAAAATATTGAGGTTATATATTACCTATTTATAAAATTTAACTGAGTCGCCAATTCAAAGACATTTAAAGACTCCAAAATATTTAAAAATTAGATAATAAAATCTTCAATAGTATGAAATGTCAACAAATTCTGCTGTCAATTAAAATAAAAATACATCTATCAAGAGCCTTAAAGAAAGAGATATTAACAGTAATAAATACATCACAAAAGAGAAAATTCTAAAATTACTGATGTCAGCTTTCTGCTTTAAAGTGGAAGATAAGTACTTGTGTACCTCTTCTATGGAAACAATATTACTCTGTTAGTTGAACTAGGTGAGACACAAACACAAAAAGAAAAGAAAACCATAAACCAATATCCCTGATAAACATTGATGCAAAATTTCTTTAGAAATTAAATACAGACTTCAAAAAATTATTCACCATTGATTGCATTGGTTTTAGCTCAAAGACACCCAAATTGTCTGACATCAGTCAATTGATAAGTGTGATATACTGTGGAAATGGATGTAAAAGCAGAAATCACATGATCATTTCAATACAACAGAAATAATCTTTTGACAAGATGCTGAGTCTATTCACGATTAGAGTAACAGAATGAACAAGGTTGAAGGAAACATGTCTCAATATAATGAAAGCTCTACTTGACAAACTCAAAATCAACATCTTTCAAAATGGAGAATAACTCCCCCCAGTGGAATCCTACTAAATCAGGAGCATAGCCCCCACTCGTTTCCAATATAGTGTCAGAAGTACTAGATTGAGCAATAAAGGAAGGGAAGTAAAACTATGAAAATTGGAAAAGGAGATATCAGAGTATCTGAGTTTGAAGATGATGTGATTCTTTACACAAGAGACTCTGAACATACTAAGAAAAGTTGGAGGACTATCAACATTTTCTTTAAAATGATAGAATACAAATTAAAACACCATTAGCAGCCTTTACACAACAATGACAACACTTAGTAAAATTTGAAAAATAATCTCATTAATAATAATAGCCAAAAAAACCCAAAAAACAAAAACAAAACAAACAAACAAAAAAAAAACAACCTTGTAGTAAGCTTAACCAAAAGAATGAAGGCCCTCTATAAAGAAATCTTTTAAACTCTGAAAAAATAAGTTGAGAAAAATTCTAGAAAATGGTAACAGCTAACATGTTCATAGACTGATATTACTAATATAATAAAAATAAATCTTTTGCCAAGCTCAGTATACATTTAATACAATTCCATTCAACTCCCTCAGTCATTATTTACAAAAATAGAAAAAATAATCTTAAAATTTAATATAAAAACAAAAGACTGCAGAAAGCCAAAGCAACCATGAGCAATAAAGAATAAATACAAAGGCACTATCATGTCTGTTCTGAAGTTATATTCCATAGCCATAGTAACAAAAACAGCATGACACTGAAAGAAAAGAAGAAATATAGATAAATAGAATAGTGTAGAGGAACCAGGTCTAAGTCGATGAAATTAGAATCACGTGTGTGTGTGTGTGTGTGTTTGTGTATGTGTGTGTATGTGTGTGTGTTTACAAATATTCCAAAAAATATACACCAGAGAAAAGACAACAACTTTAAAGAATGGGTTCTGTCACTTAGTAGTATCCTAATTTAATTGAATTTAAGGACTCCTCAGTGGGAGGGAAATTTTGTTTGTCACTGTAAATTTACCCAACTACTTGTGGTTGCTGTATCATAGAGAGCCTACTCTACATGCCTCTTATATAAGCCAGTGTAATTTTTGATTACATTCTAAAATGCTTATAGCCACAGAAAAATATAGCTCTCATTCATGACAAATAAAGCTTCCTTTTTCAGTAGCTACAAATCATTATGGAAATATTCAACTGGTCAAAATGCTCAGGATTTGATGTGTTGTGTTCAGTTGTGATTGATACATCTACAGCAAAACCTCCACATGTAAGACTCAGGAAATTTAATGGAAGAGGGGGCAGAAAGCTTGTAAGAGCCAGAGGACCAGAATATCTCTGCAATTTTGTGCTGTCAAGAGATGACAAGAAAGCTATATCCAGGAAATCTAAGAATATATAGGTGTGGGATCATGAAAGGATGATTTGGCTTTTGGTAGAAGCACTGCTTGAAATGGCTACAGACCCTACAAGGGATGGAATACATTTTGCCATGCTCCCAGATTCCGGACCCCTGACACATGGTCTAAGATGTCCATTTGATCTGTGCTGTTCAGTGACGTAGGGCAACGCCCCTACCAGCCCCTCTACAAGTAGAGGGCATGACTACAGGCCTCAGCCTCAAGAGATTTCCATATTAATTAGATACCTAAAGGCCATAGGGCATAGCCAATTACATATTCCTTTCCCAGACCCTCCTACCTCCTCCCTCCCTATTTAAGTCAGGACCACCCTTACCTAAGTGGGGTGCATCCAGACTCAACTACCATCTGCTATGAAAATAAAGCCATTTGGAAACTTGGACTCCCTTGTGTCATTGGGGCCTGCCATAGGGAACTGAGGAGAAGGTCTTTAATGAACCACTGCACCATAGCCTGAGCTGCCACACTTCCCTGAGGATCTCTCTACATTCCTGCCATGGGGACTGCCTCTTCTAGTAAGCCAGCAGGGCCTCCGAGTCTGCTAAGCAAGTACAGTAACCGAGTGGGGCGCTGCCAGATCTCTTCCTCCCCCCTCGTTTCTCTCAGCTGAGGGCCAGCCTTGTATTCCCCCTCATCATGGCTCCATTCCGCTGCACCAGCGGCATCTGGGAGCCCCAGAATGGAGGCCCAGAGTCTCTGGGTCCATTTTAAGAGCCCTGAACTCCCATGGAACTTCAGACTGAGTGAGAACTCCCCTCACCAGGGCTCTGCAGCATCTGCCCGCTCCACTGCACAGAGTGAACTCAGTCAAGATTCCCACACTCTCATCTCTCTGTAGTTATGGGAATCACAAACGCCCAACAAGAACCCACGGCCGTGTGCCCATGTGTGAGCTAATCATTCCCCACATATAGGTTGTAGAAACCAGGTGCTAATAATGGCAATACTAGTTGATATGCCAGAATTAATAAAGGATATTTCGTAAGTCCCTATCCATAGATGAAAATACAGGCAGTTAATGAGTACAGTAAAGGAGGGAGAATTACTGTTCTCTGAGAATAATAATATCAAGTAGTCAATCCTAAAACCATTCTTTGGAACAATACTAAATAGACTCTGTAGCATTCATGTAAGAATAATTAAAGAATAGGAGCACATGGACTTGAGAGTGAGCAGAGATGAGGACAATTGATTTGTTGGAAGGGCAAGCAGGAGAGAAGGTAATCATATGCATACAGTTCTTATATACAAAATTCTCCAGAATATACACATGAATAAAGAGATACATTAAAGGAAACAAGAATATTGAGATATTGAGTATAAGATGGAAACAAAAACAAAAATATTGATCACAAGTGCAAAAAAAAAACCCCACAAACAAAACATGTGTTATAGAATTATCCAAAGAGCTCACAAAAAAAGAAATTAAAATGGCTAGTAAGCATTCTTCGAAGTGTTCAACTTCATTTACTATCAAAGATATGCTGAGATTCCATCCCACATCTGTAAGAATGGCTCTTATTCAGAAATCAAATAGCAAATGCTGCTGTGGATGTTGGAAAAGAGAAACCCTTATTCATTACTGGTTGAAATGTAAACTTGTACAGCCTATAAGTAAAACAGTGTGGCGGTTCTCCAGAAAGGTAGTAATAGATTTACCCTTTGGCCCAGCTATGCTACTACTGGATATATTCCTAATGGATTTTTTATCCTGTACAGAGATACTTGCTCATCCATAGTTATTACTGATCAATTTGCAATATCTTGTAAACAGGATCAACCTAAATAAAATGAATGGGTAATTAAAATGTTTATTTACAGAATGGATTTTACATCTAAAAATAAATAAATAGATAAATACCTCCACAATTATAAATTTTTCAGGTAGAGGGGTAGAGCTAAAAAAAAGTGTAATGAATAAAGTAACCCAAGCATGTGAAGACAAGTCCCAAATCCTAGATTTGAATTAAGTTTATTTGGAGTGATTGTAGAACCCATGAAAATAGAAAGGGGCCACTGATGATTTGAATGACTTAAGAGAGAAGAGGTCATAACATAGATGCTATAAGAGTAGAGATGGAATACTGGGAATGGAAAGATTTAAGGAACAGAAAGAGTTTGGAAGAGTTGGGTCAGAAAAAGAGGGAGAAAGAAGGAAAATGTTAACTCAAATAAAATGGTTCTAGAAGAGCTTATTGTAAACCCACTACTTGTAAGCAAATACTTTAAATAAGTTAAAGCAAATAGAAAAATGAGTGAGACACCATGAGTGGCTAGATAATGCTGCTTCTAATATTCACAGGTATTACATAAAATCTTGGTGCCAGGTTACCCAAGTTGAAAAATGCTGTTAAGAAAGTACCAAGAGCCTCCCACAAACACAATATAACCTCCTGGTACCTTTCCTGGTTATTCCCTGGAACTAACTGATAAGAGACTATTTTTGAAAATACCACACAGCTTTTTACAATATACAGAAAAATCAACTTGGAAATGAGCTACAAAGCTTCCTCCCTGTTGGCTGTCTTCCACAGTGCCAGAAGGTGCTACGCAGCCTGCTGAGACATCAATAGTCACACCCAGCTGTTAACCCTATGAACAATCATACCAACCTGCCAGGCAAGATGTGTTGTAGCAATAACTGACTGTTCTCTTGCTGGATTTTAGGACTGATCTACAGGAGGCAATCCATGCATGGCACTGCAAATTCAGTCAAAAGTGCTTGGGTGACGAACTTACAGACCCTAATGTGGAACTTATGACAGCTGTTTAGCTAAGTTGACATGGCATCAAATGGTCTTCTAAGTATTTATGTTTTTGTTCATAGACAAATATTGCTCTCAATTTTCATTCAAAATGTGCCTCTTTTCAATGAATGTCAGTGGATATAGGTACTGAGAACAGTGATAGTTAAGGCTCAAATCCTAAACTGAGAATTTATGCCACTACCTTTAAGTCTCAAAGAACACTGAAGAATAGGAGAAATAAAAAATGTAAATGTGAAGAGCAGGATAGGGAGAAGAGCTGTAAACTATAGTCTTCTTGTCAAAACACAGACATTCCAATGAATACTCAATGTACAGTATGTACCTGAACAGAGCCTGCGTAAGGCTGGGTCTGCCATAGATCAAGTTGGGGCAAATGAGGCCAGAATTCACCATGAAGCATATGTGTCTACTGGTTGATTATGGGGGAGGGGAAGTAATTGTCTTCATATGTACTTCTCATGAGCCTATCAGGTTTCAATAGATGGTTCAAAGCCCAGTCACACAGATGCCTATGATTAAACACACACACACACCCACACACACCCACACACACCCACACACACACACTCACACAGTCTGAATATGAAAGAGATGTATATTTAAGAAACAGAAACTGGCCTGGTATAAGGTCAAAAGAAGGTAAGGAATGAAAGTAAGTAGAATATATCGTGTGCAGGTTTGAAATTATCAAAGAACAATTTTAATGTAAGTTTTAAAAGAAAAAGACAAAATAGCAAATAAGCAAATTAAACGCTAAGTAAACAAAGTGTAGATAATAATAAGGAATAGGAATTGATTAAATAGGGCCATATTAATCAAATAATCTCATATATCACCTGAACCTATGCAAAGGTTTGCTTCCTACTATTGCCCCGAGTCATGTGTTAATGAGTTTGTGGTATAGAATCTTGTCAATTTAATCTCTGAAAATTAAGCTCCACATACATCAAGCAAATATGAGAATCTCTTCCTAGAGAGGTCATATGAGATATAGAAGCAGCTTAAAAACTATGTGTTGCAGGTGACAAAGGATGATTTGCCCATTTTACCACTTAGTGTCTCTCAGTTATGGAGTCCTGTTGTACCAAATCCTAGATATTTCAATTCATTTAAAAATGTCTGCTGGAGGACTCAATCATATTCCAAGTTTGTATGGCCAATAAAAATCTACTTGATGATAAATGTATTCAGCCACAGTTTTATGTGACACCATTTGGTTAGAGTCATCTTTTCTACCAGAATTCTATTTTACATGAAGAGCAGTTTTTGCTTTTCATCCTGAATGATGTATAATTCACTAGTACATATGGCATGGCTCTGTTCCAAAACCTTAGTTTTCTATGTTATGATTTCCAAATGAGATTTGTTATAAACTCTACACAGCTTCTTTTTCTACTATAAATATTTCTAGTTTCACAAAGTTTTCCAGATCCTATAGCTTATGAGTTAGGATGTGTCTTCTCCTACTACCTCAAATCCCTTTACTTCTCTGGGCCATACTAAAAAGTGGTATTTCTCATGCCCCTGAGTATATGAATCAATGCCATACTATTAAGTGTAAATTCTACTTCCAGACCCAGAGGAAGTCTACCAGCTGTTATGCTTCCTTGTTACTAGCAGGGTTACAGAATGGAATCATTTATTCTTTCTAGTGAAAGGAGATTGCCACTGTCTTGATAGTTTATCACTTCTCTATCATGTACTGATAAGCTAGTCCCTATATGTATTTGGCTATCTTCCATGCTAGCTAATTAACATGTGCTTGTCTTTTATCACTGTTGTATCTGATGAGTTGGGAATGTTAGGACAAGTAATGGGCAGATTGCTTCGGAAACACCAGAAATGGTTTTGGAATTTCTAGGTCTGTGAGTGCATGGTCCAAAGTTTTCCATTTCAAGTCCCAGGGCCTCTTTCCATCCTACGGTCTTGACATGTGTGAAGAATCCTTGCTGATCACAGATTCAGTTTTCTTTTGTTCTTTATTACCTTTATGATTACATGCCAAAACCAAGGTTTGCATTTATCTTCATATATACTACCATTTAATAGCTTAAGGATGAAGAGAGATAAGGACTAAGGGAGAGAAATGAGACAGAAAAAAAGAGTGGGATGGTGGTAGTCTAAAATTTGGCTGTAAGTCCACTCACTAGGTTTTTACATAGTCTTAAGTTACCACCTAAGATTCTGATTTTCTTTCTCTACTAAATCAACTACCATCTGCAACAATAATACAATTTAATTGGTCATTTAGCTTTCCACAAACCTTTAAAATACTTCAAACAGTAAATGTACCAATGTATTTCCTCAGACCCACTTTATGTTACCATTTCCATCATTGTAAACTTTGATGTCCAAACTACTATTGCATGTTCAAAGTCCCAAAATTCACTTGTGAGATGTCATGGGTTCTCCTTGATAAATAATGACTAACCCAGCCCCTATTTTAATGTCTTTATTTATTTTTTGCTTTTTTCTTTACATTTTGCTAAATTGTTGTATTTATGTGAATACATGTATGTATGCGCACACAAGTGTTGAAGTCAGGTGACAATTTGTTGGGGTGGGTTCTATCCTATGAAGTGGATCACAGGAATTGAGTTCAAGCTGTGATGTTTCATGGTAGCCACTTAATCCACAGGGACATCACACTACCTTCTATTTGTCTTTTTTAGACAAGATCTAATTATGTAGCCCAGGTTAGCCCCATGCTGTCCTTCCTCTTGCTGTAGTATCTGAATTGTAGAATTAATAGAATGCACCATCACAACTGATACATAGTCTGCTCTTTAATCATCAAAACACATTTAGTTCATGTTCTCATGTTCCTTGGAAAGGAACTATCACAGAGTAAGATTTTCCTTTGAGAGGAGAGAGAGAGAGAGAGAGAGAGAGAGAGAGAGAGAGAGAGAGAGAG
>NW_021620842.1:2589175-2653977 GCF_004785775.1 Grammomys surdaster
GAGAGAGAGAGAGAGAGAGAGAGAGAGAGAGAGAGAGAGAGAGAGAGAGAGAGAGAGAGAGATCCCAGGAAACAGCATTGGTGGGGGACATCAAATTTGGCAAAACCAGAATCTAAATTGGAGAATGTCCAAAGAAGATTTACTAAAGATATAATCTGGGCTCCCCATTCATAACACTTCAGAAATAAGCAAAGTGAAGCATCTGCTATGTACCAAAGAAGAAAAGTCAGTGACTATGGGTTATTTCCTAGGATGAAGCATGACCTTGGGGGAAAGCAGAGCTTCTTTCAATAATGGGTAAACTGAATTACTAATACACAACCTGGAAATTGTATAATGAGTGTCAAATTTCTGATCAAGTTGGCCTTCAAAGCATAAAAACACATTAAAATATCTGCAGCACAGAACCACCAATGTAAAATTGATGTTTCATGGAAAAAGGTTCCATGAAAAGAAGACAACTAAACTTTAATATATTAGATTAAAGATATATGAAAAGTAAATGGTCCAGGTAGGTTTTGTGTGAAGTAACAATAATTCTGAACCAAGAGCTTTTGGTTGACTGTTACTCTAGTGACTGAGGCTGGAGGTTATTTTCTTCAGTCCTCCATTTGAAGCTTCATTTCATGAATGTAACCTATTTTCTCTAGATACCTTAGAACAAGGTGAAAGTGTTTCTGTGCTAATAATATATCCTGTATCCAATGTTTGAACTGTCTGTCATTTGTTTGCATATTTGGGTTCTGGTTTTGTATGTGAATTCTTGAAATACTCTTGCAGTTACTCCCCAAGGCTCTGAAATGATACTTTAAAAAATTGTAGTCTGAAAAATCTGCAATAGCCTTCTCATCTGAGTTTCTTGCTTATTCATACATGGACTAACCCCACAAATGCTACTGAAAATTATATATCTTTCTAAAAGTTATTTATTTTATTAGTCATCTCTCTCTCTCTCTCTCTCTCTCTCTCTCTCTCTCTCTCTCTGTGTGTGTGTGTGTATGCATATGTATGCGCTATCAATAGCAAACCTATAACTTCACTAATGATAGAAATATACCTATATTTCTAACCCAAATTTTTACTTCTAGATAAATCCCAATGGGAAGCTTTAGAACATTCCCAGAAGAATTTCATCAATATTTGTTTCACCCTTCTTAATTCTTAGTTCTTTGTTTCACACAGTAGATCCTGTAAGCTAGTAACAAATATAGAAATATCCATTTTTATTCATAAGAATATTCTTACTTTAATAACTAAAGACCTGACTTGTAAACATAATCATCTAACTTTGTTATTTAACTCAGCTTGAGACAGATTATACTGCTATAACAAATATCTAAAAATTTAATAGCAAATAGGACAGTAAAAATTTAAAACATATATTTGTAGCTCAGCTGTGGCTTTGTCTAACTCATTTCATTCTGACATCCTGGTTAAAGCAACAAGGCTTATCTATAACATGACTTCTCCTAGACAAGGAAAAGAAATGATCATGAAGTATATATTAGATAAACCCTTTAGTCCGGTATGATCATCACTTCTGATTACATTATTGTATTCTGCAAGCTAGTTAGAATGTCAAACCTGATATCAGTGAGTGCAGGGCACTGTCTCCAAATTCCTGATAGAAATGATCTCTGAAGGATTAATTTATAAAAGTGAAAAGAAGCTAATAATTTAGGCAAATAATATAATTATTTTCCCCTAGTGTTCATAGTCAAGTAGAGCCTTGTTATCTAGCTCAGCTGGCATGGTAACAGGTAGGCTCAGGGATGACGTAGTCTATATTTGGAGTGTCCTACAAGGCACTTAAACAAAATATAGGGATTCTACTGAGTAAGGAAGTCAAAAGACTGTTGATGTAAAGCTTATCCTTATCCAACATCTTTGAACTTCAAATAACTAAGCAGCCATTGTGACACCAGCCATTGTGACACCAGCAGAGCCAGCTGCAAAGACAGCCAAGAGTAGAGTAACTTTTCATTACTAGTGTCTACTGATATCATTACTTTAAAGTTTTATATTTCATGTCAGTCATTTTTAATCCTGTCTTTTAATTAATTTTAATAATATTTAATATTTAATTTAAATTGTTTTATTTAAGTTTTAACTTAATTGGTTATTGTGCTAGCTAATATTTACTATCAATTTGAACCAGTCAAACTCATTTGGGAAATGAAATTTTCAATTCAGAAAAGACTTCCATCATATTTATTTGTAAGCAAATCTGTAGAACATTTGCTTGATTAATGACAGATGTGGGAGGACCCAGATTATTTTGGGTAGTGTTACCATAGTGCAGGTGGTCCTGAGTTGTAAAAGAAGACCAGTTGAATGAGCCATAGTAAGGAAGCCTCTCATTTCAATATCTACTGCTTTAATTAGTCCTCTATATTTCTACTTTGAGTTACCTCAATAGAATGTGACTGGGGTTGGCCAGTGTTTTAAGATCATAATAACTGAACCAACTAGGCAATTTAGATTTCATATTGTTCTGTTGTTTTCCTGCACACTTACTACATTTATACATATTTATATATTTTGGTATATATATTATAGTTTTCCTTTTTATATGCATTACATATATTTATGAGGATTGCTTTTCACTTCAAGTTACTTGTTCCTGTTTTTCCCTTTTTTGATTGTTCATGAGCACAAATGCTCTCACATTATATATGTGTTCATATAAATATGTATGTACGTGTTGTAGGCCAGAGGTTGAGATATGACATCTTCCATGATTATTTTCCACATTATTTTGAGAGAAGAGATCATTTTAATGAAACCTGAAGCTTATAGATTTGACTAGACTGGTTATCCAGAAAGTTCCAGGGATCTTCTTATGTGGATTCCATCCCCAAATACTAAGGTTTGTTCCTAGCATTTATATGGGTCTGATGGATCCAAACTCAGGCCTTCCTGCTTATATGACAGCTACTGACTGACTTCTCCCTAGAATTTCTACTTTTACTTCATAATCATAATTATCTTTAGTTTTAATACCCTCTAAACATAATTTGTCCTAAAAATATCCTAGCTCCTTTGTTACCTAACAGTATTAGACATGCAACTGAAATTTCCAACTTTCTGTATACTCTATCTTAGCATCAGATATGATATGTTAAGACTCACTTACTGTCACTGTTATTATTGTCTGATTTTTTCCACAATATATCAATGGATAACATAGCATAAAGAAAACCACTCACCAAGAAGATACACACACAATAAAATTTCCAAAATAAATGGAGCAAAATATAAATGAAAACTACAAGAAATATTTTTCAGCAAACAATGTATCACATAAAAATTTATAAAAATGAAAAGAATTATATCGGTGCTGAAACCTACGATAACAAAATAAATGAAATGCTAGAAAAACAATTGAAGATCTCATTTGTTAAATAGTCTAGTGACCTAAAAGACAGATAAAGTAAGCAGAGTAAGGAAATAAATTTAGACCCAATATTATTAAAATGTCATCAATATGGGTTGAGAAAGTTAGCAAAATGAATAAGAAATTTAGCAACAAGAAGCAAATATTGGAGAATTAAGATTCTAAAAAAAGAACAGAACAAATAACAAAATAGCAACAGACTTCTGCACAAAAATCCTAAAACCTAGTAAAGCATGGAAGGATATATTTCAACTTTTTACAATAAATAACAATTAAATAACATTATATCTAGCAATCACTAATATAACTCTTAAAAGAAATGTTCAGCATCCTTAGTCATCCAGGAAATGTAAATCAAAACAACCCTAAGATTCCACCTCACACCAGTCAAAACGGTAAGATAAAAAACACTAGGTGATAGTAGATGCTGGAGAGGATATGGAGAAAGAGGAACACTCCTCCATTGTTGGTGAGATTGCAAGCTGATAAAATCACTCCGGAAATCAATCTGGTGGTTCCTCAGAATATTGGACATAGTATTACCAGAGGACTCAACTATATCACTCCTGGGCATATATCCAGAAGACGTTCCAACATATAACAAGGACAGTGTGGGGTAATTGGAGGGTGGGATGTGGGAGTGGGTGGGTGAGGGTGCATCATCGTAGAAGCAGGAGGAGAGGGGATGGGATGGGGGTTTCTGGGTGGGGAGGAATGGGAAAAAGGGATAACATCTGAAATGTAAATAAAATATCCAATAAAAATTAATTTTAAAAAATCAATGGATAGATAAAGTCTTCAGGATAAACACAAACTAGAGAAAAGCATGACCTCTAAGCCTTATAAAGGTTACTTTTAAAAACTTTGCATTAAGGAGGAAGAAACTAGTAACAGAAGAGCACTAAGGTTTTGTAACAGTATCATACTGTTTTAATTACTGTAGCTCTGTAATATGTCTTGAAGACTAGAATGGTCATTACTTCAACATTGTTCCTTCTACTCTATATTCTCTATAACTGCTCTCTCTCCCTGTCTCTGTTTCTGTCTCTGTCTCTTTGTCTTTGTCCCTCTCTGTCTGTCTCTGTTTCTCTCTGTCTCTCTCTGTCTCTGTCTTTGTCTCTGTCTCAGTCTCTCTCTTTCTCTCTCTCAATATATATGCATATATATGTATATGTGTGAATCTGTGTGTGTATATATATATGTTATATGTAATTTTTATATACTTATGGTTCCATATGGAACCATAAAATAGCATATATATTATAGACATATGGTCTTCTGTGAAATATATAATATATTATACATATGTATATAAATATAATAAATGTGATATACATTACATATTATATGAATACAATAAATGTACATATATGCTCTTTTATGGTTTCATATGGAATTTTAGTTTACTTGAAAATATTTTTATGAAAAATTCTGTGTGTATTTGGATAGGGAATGAATATAATTTATACATTGCCTTTGGTAGTCTAATCATTTGCATAATATTAATTACATCATCCATGAACATGGGATGTCTTTCCATTTTCAATTTATTTCTTTAGAAATCTCAAGCTTTTATTGTAGAGATCTTTTGTCTCCTTGGTTACACTTATTACAATTTACTTTATTATAATTTTTTAAAATTCTGATTGGGATTCTGATCATGAATCCTTTATCAGCATGTTTGCTGGATCATAGAAAGGTTAATATTGTATTATTTTCTATGTACCTGTAATCACACACACACACACACACACATATACATGCATGTGCACACACACACACATATACACACACACACACACACACACACACACACACACACACATCTTTTTTGAGGTGTTTGTCAGTAGAGTCCAAAAGAGTTCTTAAGTGATAATGGCTATGGGTTATGGGTGTTCCTTTGATCGCATTTCAGATGTTACGTGTAATTCCTATTGCTAAAGACACCATGTTATTCAGATTTAGGACTTCAAATATTTGGAGCTTGATCTAACTTTAAAGTTTCTTTCTCTGGAGCTAACTTTCATGATGCCAGAAGGTGCTATGCAAGCTACCAAAGGAAAAAAATAGTCAATAGCCCAAAGTAGTGGTGATGTCTTTGAACCATGGCAATGACTACCCTGCCAAGATATTCATGAAAGGTCAATGGTAGCACTTGACAACAACACAACTAATAGGTGTCTTATTATACTTATGACCCACTCAATAAAAGGAAACTTGTGCCTGGCAGTAGAAATATAGCCAACTACCTGGGACTAGTGAGGTCATTGAGTATAGATGAGAATTTAATACTTTTACTTTACTAGACCAGAGTAACTGCTGGCTGCATTTTAAATATGAATCTTTACATTAACAGATAATTGTGTCTCTTAACACTCATCAAAGTAATTTTTCATTTAAGCAGATGGATATCATAACAAGAAACTACAACATGTCAAAATGCAGAAAAATAAATGGACTGTAAGTTGCCTAGCCCCAGTATATACATACACGAGAACACAACTTCTGAACCTAAGGCTTGGGGAACATAGTAGGTTAGGGAATGACAAAATTTTAAACATTAGAGAACTAGTATTAATAAGACTGTGTTTCCTGGAAAGAGGAAACCTACACTCATAGTACAATAATGATATTTTTACCTAAACAATAACACTACCAAGACACATGCTAAGAGAGATGAGCAAAATCCCATGGGGACTACCCCTAGACAAACAGCTACATGCAACTAATGACTGAAGAGAGATGGAGATTTGTTTTCCCAAGGGATGAGCTGTGTATTGGTTATCTGATGTTAAGATGTCAGCCCTGAAATCATATAGATATTTACAACAATAAATGAACCTGGTAGGTTGTATATATTTGTGTGTATGTGTGCATACTTGTGTGGGTTCCAAGATTAATTAAAGGAAATAATTAATTTTAAAAGAAATAAGAAATTATGGGAGGCATAGGAGGGAAAAAAGGAAAAGGGAAATGTAATTCTATTTTAATTAGAAATGATATTCATAAAATATGGCAGCAGCAACAATAACTACAAACAGCAAAGCACTGGTAAAGATTCAGGGAGAAAAGAGTTTTGATTGGCTACTGGAGGGTATGTAAACTGGTATAGTTACTACAGAAATCAGTATAAGGCTGTTTTGTTCTTGGTGTTTTTTTTTTTTTATGGTGGGGTTTTTTTGTTTGTCTGAAAACAGATTTACACTCATGATATATCTTTTGATCACCTGGGATTATGCTCAAAAGAATCTATATCAACATACTTCATTAGATCTCTCTGGGCCTGTATTCATTGCAGCATTGTTAATTAAGATATAAACTCAGGGTCCATGACATGACTTTATAAGGAAAATCAGAAACACACAAATGGAATTGTACAAAACAATTTTTGTTACTTTTAGGAATATGAATAAATATTAAATGGATTGTCATATTAAAAAAATAAGTGATACTTTAAAAGAGAAATATTGCACAATTTTCTTATATGTGTGACTTCCTAGATTATAGATATAAACTCATTTTATATGAGATATAGAAAGTAGACTATTTAGAAAGAAGTAAATTAGCGAATATTTGGAGAAAGCATTGAGGTGAATACGGGCACAGTACACTGTATACTTAATGAAAACGCAATTATAGAAGTAGTATTCAATGATTTTTCACAAATAATTTTTATTTTCATGGTCCAGTTTCAATTATATATCTATCATCATTTAATGAACTATAATTTTAATCCAAACTATAAACCTATGGCTTCCAATTTTGGCTCTCTTTTAATATTATCAATTGAGTATAAAACATCTTAGATTTCAAACTGAATTCATTTTTCAAAACACACTAGTAAAATGAAATTGGTAAGCTCAACGGTTACATACTCTGAAGCAAGTGAGGACTCTGTATTCATTAAAAAATTATGTTTACTTTCCCTAATACACAGAACAAAGTAATCTGTGGAGAAGCATCTTTATAGTTATGGATATTCTAAGATCATGTCTATAAGAGATAATAAAACTAAGAAATATGTAAAGAAAAACATAATTTATATGTTATCAAAATTATAACAATGTTTCTTTCCAGAAGAGCTATTGTTTCCATGGTGACTTCCTACTTAAAGTCTTTTATTTACATAAGTGGTTGAGTATTTCAAAAATTAAGATCTCAACACATATTTTTACTGAATATATTGTATATATGGAATCATGATACAACATGACATTGTACTTAATAGTTTTAAATGTTCTTCTTTGGTTTCTAGAAACTTGTAAAAGAGTTTATGAAAGATCTCATGACTAGAAAAAAATTTATGAATTAAAAGTGCTACTAAGGCATTATTCATATGTGCCTTCCATGAATTTTCAATGTCTCTTTTATGAAAATAAAATAGAGGATATGAAAATTAAGAAATGTCACCCTGGCCAAAGAATGACTCTCCTTCAATTTTCTCTGAATTTAGAGTTGTGATAGTTCATTTTTCCTAGCACTTAGGAAAAGCAGCATTCATTTAGATTGACAACCTAGCTTTATCCCTTCTGTCTCTTTATAAATTTCTGTTCAGGGAACAATCACTACAGCATTTCTTAGTAAATTACTACCCCTAGGATTGCTCTTGGATGGAATGACAAACATTCTTTGGAAACATTCAAGTAGATACTACCAATATTTAAACTTCCATATATGTGAATATGCTCCAAATGACATTGTGTATTTGGGATAGTAACAATCTGAGATTCAAACATAGCAATCTATTCTTTGCAGTTAGTCCTCTTACTAAAAATAATGAGGAAAATATATCATTATTTTTATTATTCTTTATTTAATTTGTTTCACATAGTGTATTCTGATTATGCATTTCCATATCCATAACCCTGACATATCTTAGAGAATTTTAATACTTCCTTAAACACTTGTTTAAAATATTTCAGACATACGTACCTTACTATGCACACCCATTCTAGATTGAACAGATCAAAGACTTTAAAGCTAAAATGATTCTCTCATTCCCTTTTGTTTCTACATTAGTATTCTTGTGAACAAGAATTTTTTGTTTTAGTACAAAAGAAATGATTTTTAAAAAAGAATAGCTATTCACATATAAAAAAATGTTAAAATCTTGGTTTTAATTCTTATAATTTATTTCCTGAAATGGCTGTTCCTTGACTAGACAATCACTCATTCACTTATCATCTCCAAGTAGTAAGACACCGTCAACTCAGTGTCTCACATTGTATCATAGAGCTGCACCCTCCCATAATCAAAACATACCCAAGTAATATTTTATGCATTGTTATTGCTAGGTTTTAAAAATGCACTCTTTTGAAACACAATGGAACTATTGAACTGTTTCATTATTGGGATATTTTAGGTACTTAAATAATTTCAACTGTTAACTAAAACTGTAATGCATTTACTATGTACAGTGGTTGTTTTGCATGTCCACACATTATTATTGGGAGAATCAAGATAACTGTATAGAAACTTAATCATCATTTCAACTGAAATTTGAAGGTGATTTCAATTATAACTTAATAGTTAAAAGATATCTTTGCTTAACTATGTTCATTGCTTGGGAAATGGAATCAGCTTGGCTATCTACCAAGTAATGAATGGATAATGAAATTATATTACATATACACTGAGGAAGCTAATTCAGCTGCAAAGAAATATGAAGTTTGAAAAAAATGTAGGAAACTAGAAAATAAATACACAGAGTAAGTTATTTCATGATCAAAATGATAAATTCTACATATTCTCTTTCATATGGTAATCTGTGTTTAACTAAGAGCTCCTGGAAAAGTTAGGAAAGTAGAAATGGTCATTTAATTAGGGGAATGCTTAAAAAATAAGGAGTAGCTGAACACAAGCAATATAACAATGGGGGTAGTTGAAAGGTAGAAAACACAAGAAAAGAAGATAATTGGGATGCCCTTGTTCATAATAGCTGAGTAAAGTCCATTGTGTAAATAAACCACATTTTTTGTATCCACTCTTCTGTCGTGGGACATCTGAGTTGTTTCCAGCTTCTGGTAATCACAAACAAGGCCTCTATGAATATAGTGGAACACATGCCTCTGTGACCTGGTGGGACATCTTTTGGGTATATTCCCAAGAGTGGTATAGCTAGGTCTTCAGGTAGATCTATTTCCAATTTTTAAAGGAACCTCCAGATTGATTTCCAGAGTGGTTGTACCAGTTTGCCATCCCACCAGCAATGGAGGACTGTTCCTCTTTCTTCACATCATCGTCAACATGTGCTGTCACCTGAGGTTTTGATCTTAGCCATTTTGATTCGTGTAAGGTGGAATCTCAGGGTCCATTTGATTTGCATTTCTCTGATCACTAAGGACTTTGAAGATTTCTTTAGGTGCTACTCAGCCATTCATGTTTCCTCTGTTTTGAGTTCTGTTTAGTTCTAAATCCCATTTTTGGATTGAGTTATTTGGTTTTTTGGTGGTAAGCTTCTTGAGTTCTTTATATAACTTGAATATTACCCTTGTATCAGATGTGGGGTTAGTAAAAATTTCTTTTCCAATCTGTAGGTTGCATATTTCTCCTATTGACTATGTCCTTTGCCTTACAGAAGCTTTCCAATTTCGTGAGGTCCCATCTGTCAATTCTTGAGCTTGGAGCATGAGCAATGGGAGTTCTGTTTAGGAAATTTTCCCTTGTGTCAATGAGTTCAAGGCTCTTTCCCACTTTCTCTTCTATTATATTCAGAGTATCTGGTATTATGTTGAGGTTCTTCAACCACTTGGACTTGTGCTTTGTACAAGG
Organism: Grammomys surdaster; assembly: GCF_004785775.1. Classification (NCBI taxonomy): domain Eukaryota; kingdom Metazoa; phylum Chordata; class Mammalia; order Rodentia; family Muridae; genus Grammomys; species Grammomys surdaster. The sequence goes on from NW_021620842.1 coordinate 2,599,344, forward strand.
TGACAAACCTGGGTCTATTTTCATTTTTCTATATACAGACAGCCAGTTAGATCAGCACCGTTTATTGAAGATGCTTTCTTTTTTCCATTGTATGTTTTTGGTGTCTTTGTCAAAGATCAAGTGTCCATAAGTGTGTGGTTTTATTTCTGGGTCTTTAATTCTATTCCATTGATCAATGTGCCTGTCTCTGTACCAATACCATATGTTTTTTATCACTATTGCTCTGTAGTATAGCTTGAGGTCAGGGATGGCGATTCCCCCAGCAGTTCTTTTATTGTTAAAAATTGTTTTCATTATTCAGGGTTTGCCACCTTTCCAGATGAATTTGAGAATTGTTCTTTCCATGTTTCTGAAGAATTATGTTGAGATTTGATTGGGATTGAATTGAATCTGTAAATTGCCTTTAATAGGGTCACTATTTTTACTATGTTAATTCTGCCAATCCAAGAACATGAGAGATCTCTTCATTTTCTGATTACTTTTTGATTTCATTTTTGAGATACTTGAAGTTATTGTTATAGAGATCTTTTCCTTGTTTGGTTCGAGTTACCCTGAGATATTTTATATTATTTGTGGCTATCAACTATTAAGTACAAGAACATCCTGAGTTTTGCAGGCAAATGGATAAAACTAGAAAATACCATCCTGAGTGAGTTAACTTAGACCCAAAAGAATATGCATGGTATATACTCACTAATAAGTGGATATTAGCAAAAAAAAAAAAAGTACAGAATACCCAAGATACAGTCCACAGAACTCAGAAAGGCCAACAAGCTGAAGGGACCAACTGTGGATGTCTGAATCAGACTTGAGAGGGAAAAGAAAGCAATCACAAAGGGGGAGGGAGAGAGGGACCTAGGTGGGAAAGGGGACAGGGATAGGGAAAAGAGGGGAACATCATCAACATTGGGTAAGGGAAAAAAACTAAAGTGCTGAGGGCCATCAGAAAGAATGGAAACAGGCAACCTCGAGAGGTAGGAGGTAGGGGGAGCCTCAAGAGTGTACCAGAGACCTGGGAAATGGGAGACTCTAAGGACTCAAAGGGGGAATCTTAATAAAATGTCCTACAGTAGGAAAGGGAACATTTAGAGCATACCTCTAGCAGAAAGACAGGGCATCAAATGAGGGATGGAGTTGCCATCCCATTGTCAAAACTCTGACTCCTAATTGTTCTGGTTTGAAAGAATTACAGGGACAAAATGAAGAAGAATCTGAGGAAAAGAAGGTCCAGTGACAGGCCCAAAATGAGATCCAGCTCAAGGGGAGGCCCCCAAAGCCTGACATTGTTACTGAGGCTATGGTGTGCTCACAAAAAGGGACCTATCAAGACTGTCCTCTGAAAGACCCAACAAGTAACTGAGAGTTGCATGCAGGTATTTGCACCTAACCAATGGACAGAAGCTGGTGACCCCTGTGACTGAGTTAGAGAAAAGCTGGAAGAAGGAGGGCAACCCTGTAGGAGGACCAGTAGTCTCAATTAACCTGGACTCCTGAGATGTCTCAGACATTGTACCACTAACCAGGCAGCCTACACCAGCTGATATGAGGCCTCCAACACACATACAGCATAGGACTTCTGGGTCTGGGTTCAGTCAGAGAAGATGCACCAAACCCTTAAGAGTCTGGAGGCCCCAGGGACTTTAGAGGTTTGGTAGAGTGGGGTTGGAGGGTAAGAACATCCTCGTGGAGCCAGAGTGTAGGGTGTAGGTAGGGATGGGGAATGGTCAGAGGGTGGACTGCGAAGGGGTTAAAATCTGGCATGTAAAGTAAAAAAATTAAATGAAATTTAAAATAAAACAAGATATAGGGAGATGGAAGAGACAAGGTGAGGAGTGCAGAGACTAAAAAAAATTGCAGACATATAGATAAGGCATCTGAAAACTTATTAATCTGTAAACCAATAAAAAGCACAAGTTGAAAAAGAGGTTGTTAGAAGGCATAGTCTTTATAGCTAGGTAATAGTATTCATGAGATGAAGTATATTAGTTTTATTTCTGTTGCTTAACCAGAAGCAACTCATTGAAGAAAAATTCTTTAATTGATTTATATAGTTCCAGGATATAGTTCATTGATGCAGGCAAATAAAGGCAGAAATTAAAGCGCATAACACATCACATCCATAGTTAAGACCAGCAAGACAGGAATGCGTTTATCCATCCTGTTTATTTCTGCTTGTGTTCAGCTAGTTTTCTTCAGTCTTATTCAGTTTATGGCCCAACAACCTTCAGACTAGTATTCCCACTTCATTTAATAATCAAGACAGTCCTCCACAGACATGACCACAGGCTAATCTATTTTAGACAATTCTTCATTAGAATTCACTTCCTATGTGAGTCTCAGCTATGTCACACTCACAATAAAGACTAATCAGCACACAGAGCTTATACAAAAAAGTCTCAGTGCCAGGTATGAGATGTCTCCTTATAAGTTGTTGGTCAAAGAGGTCCATAGTCTACCTACTCATAATAAATGTTATTCTCTTACCACACTTTTTGACTTCTCACAAGAACTAGCTGATAAGACTCTATTGTCAAAGATACTATACAGCGTGAATACAAGATACAGAGAAGCACAACTCAAAATAAACTGGAAGCTCCTCCTTGCAGGCTAGCTTTTAGACTGCTAAAAGGTATGATTCAGGGCACTATGGGGTACCAGTAGTGCCACCAAAATGTAACCATATTTCTACAATAGCATTATTTCAGGCAAGATATGTCCATTATTACAATAGTAAAAAGATAGTTCTAGGAGTGACCAATTACTCTGTGATTGGATTTAAGATTCCAAAAAAGACAGTTCATACCTGGTACTGTCAATGCAGTGGGGGGAAAAAGACCTTAATACTATTTAGCTAAATAGCTTTAGTATCTAGTTTCTTTGCAAACTTTTACCTTTATTCCCACTGACAAATGCAACACCCACCCCTTAATTGGGAATTCCTTCTCTGCAATGAATGGTGGTGAAATAAAATACAGAGCTGATCAATGTGCTAATAATAAGTGAAGGTTGCGTGTATAGCTCTAAATATAACATTTATATCGTACCTTATAAGGCTCAGGGTGTATTGTTGAATAGGGATCAGAAAGAATATAATAAGAGTCAGAAGACAGGGAGAAAGGCTTTGAAATGATGAAATCCTAACATTGAAAGTCTTATGCCATAGCCAATGAAAAACATGATTTTGTTTCATCTCATGCTGCTCACAATAAGCCTATATAAGATAAGGCCTATCAACAATTAATTATGGCTCAGGGAGGATCTTTGGACTCCTTACTTTAATGAATATTGTCTACTGATGGATTTTGATGGTCTAGGGTAAGCCATTATTTTCAGATTATATCCCCCAAACAACAGACCTCAAAGTACAGTTCCAAATCCATGGTCACACATAAGGAATATACTAAACTTAAGGGTCTTTAAAAATGTGAAACAACTACAAAATCCATGAATATGAGAAGGGGCCTTGTAAGGAGGAAGAAGCTAACAAAGATGAGAGGGAGAATTTACAATAGCCAAAACTCATTCATATTTTTATCTATGCCTTAAATCTTCAAAGAACAAACTTAAAGAGTTTTAAAATGGGTAGGGCTTCAAAGACCGACTGAGTTACTATCAAGGTAGATTTACCTCAGCATGTCTTGTTCTCCTGGGTTATCTACACTATATATGAAGCAAGGAGCAAGACTGGTTGGTAAAGATACATTTCAAGGTGGATTGCTTCACTGACCACAAGGCTTGCAAGATGCTGGCTGCCAGACTTAATCTGAAGGAGGATGTAGGCGAGACTTGGGTCAGAACAGGCATAACCGTAAACCCATGTACCCTGGGAGCATGAGCCTTGCCTTACTCCCTTCTGTCTCTCGCCTTAACTGATAACTCTCAGATGGCAGTGACTACACAGCATCAGTAGGGAACAACATATAAGTGTTTCACTGTTGGGATTCTACTATGTCAAGGTCCATGGAGACCCTTGGATTCTTCTGTGAAAGACTCATGGAAACCCTTTCCATTTTCAAGCATCTGCAATGAATTTGATGGCCTCTATGCTTATTACATAGATTGTGATCACTACAAGTTCTCCTTGCTTTTGCTATGCTTTTTGTACTCATAGAAATATTTAGCTTCACTTTATTGGTCATGGGCAAGGCCCTGTATCATGCAAGCTGAAAGACTTGGGGATGATTCTATGCTTTTTTTTCCAGTACTCTTTTCAAGGTGCAAATTCCTTCTCTCCTTTTTCTACCCCTTCTGATCCTCAAGATGAAACTGTATATATCCTGGATATTTTGAGACACATAGTCATGTCCCTAGAGATTGTAAACTGAGTAAGCCTGTGGCTGTTGTTGAGGTGGGCAATGTGTCCTGTTTGTGTAACTGTTCTGAGGATGATATGTCTGATCAACAAAGACTTAAAATGAAAAAAGTATATCTGATCAGCAGATACTTAAAATGAAGAAGCTATGTCTGACTGACAGAGACTTAGAAAGTAGGGAAGTTCAGTTTGATAAATGAAAACTTAAAAAAAAATGTTCTTAGAAAGAGAGTATCAGGAAATGATAAATTCATACCAGGAAAGACTGCTTGATATAATGAACATATATCTGTCTGTATTTTAAAAAATATTATGAGAGAGAGTTGTTATTTGGTGACTGGAGTTATACCTACAAACATTTAATCTGTCTCTCATCTGGCATAAATGTGGCATAAATATTTGCTGTTATCTCCCTGTGTGCTCACGTCCACAGGCAGAAGTGAGAATCAGCTTGTCAGAGGTGGAGTCATTCATGTAAAAAGGTAAGAAAACTGAGTTGAGTATGGAGAAGAAAAATCTTTGTGTAATAATTGCCAATAGGAATGATACCAATGCCAAAACGGATAATATCATTTTTTTCCAGCTAGAACTGAGGATGACAACTGGTAATCCAGGTGAGTTGAGGAAATCATATTAGTTGAATAACAATAATTAAAAATAAGCATACTTCTTGGCTAAGGCTGCCTCTTATTATAGGGGAGCGAGTAAGATCAGCACAGGTAGAAAACTGTACTAAAGAAACATGGACCTGTAGATACCAATTCCACTACATACAAAAGTTGCTGAAAATCCACGGGAGTTAGAAAAGTGACACTGAAATAATCTAGAGCAAGAAGGAAGTTGCCCTTCCCTCATTCAATTAACTCACTTGTTTCTTGGCAAAGCCATATTTCAAACCATTTTATAGATCCATAAACTAATAAAGGAATTCTATGTCATTTTAAACTAGAGGTGCTGAAAATACAGTCATCTGAAAACATTTTGGTTATTTTCATGAAATAGCACAATTATACGAGACGATATTTAAAATTGGATTTCTCTGAAACTCCATGATACATTATAAAATTAGTGTTTAATTCGTATTATCACCCCATGACCCTGTATAGCAGAATCTTTTATTAACTCCACTTCACAGAGAATGATCTCTGGCACTGTTGGGTTAAATGACTTCTCATGGTAATTCTAATTACTATGGATTTTCCAAAGCATAGAATCTGGATTTCATTGTTCTCTTTGATGACAATTTTATTCCAAAGGATTTCAAATTAAAAAATTTACAAGTGCTCTTGAGTTTGTTAATTTATTTTATGATTTAGATTAAATATACCCAATGATCCTTCTGATAATTTACACAAAAAAATCTTTAAGAACATCCCACGAATGTAACATAAATAATATATATGCCTATATTTTAAAAGGAAGCTATCTTATCGATCAAATATGAGAAATATCAAGCCAGAAACTAAGTTAGACCATACTCCATTTTCGGGGCTTTATACAATTTTGGCATCCAGACACATTTCTCAATACTATAAGGTATAAATATCCCCAAAGAAAATCAAATGTACTAGGATAGACTGATAATTAGGAATTCAGCTTTGACTCTCCTTTCACAAATCTACAAATACCCTTTGCCTCCTTTTTTCCATTTTAGGAGAATCTTTGCTTCCTAAAAATCACCTTGCTTCCTGTTGTTATCACCTCCTCCACACACACACACACACACACACACACACACATACACTGTCTAATCCTGGATATGTGCTGTGTGTGCAGTCCTCCATTGGATGTATACCTGTACCATTTCAAGACCTGTGCACTCTTAGCTCCTGCTTTTAATTTTCTACTTCCTTGTCTTTGCTAACATGTCTCCATTTCAATATATAATACATTGAGTATTGATGGTTTTAGTCTAGAGATTTTATTTCCGAAGATCTGTTGTTGTTTCTCTTATCACCATGACCTTGGCTAGTAACATTATGTTTGCAGAAGAAAGCAGTCAGAGGCTTCATTTAATAACAGTTTTACTTATTGTTTTAGCAAAGATTATCCCAGTCAACTCATGAACAATTAGAGCTATACAAATATACAAAAATGTGTAAATCAATTTCTCATTCAGGGTGAAGGGAATTAAGATGACCTGAAGTGAGGGAGGTCATCCTACTTTTGGTCTCCCAATATATAGATAAACATAATCCTGTCAATACATTCATATGAAAGCAGGGATGTAAAGCCATGAACACTAATGAGGGAGACAGAAGACCAGCTCTGCAATGATTTGCATTTGAAATTTCCTCTACTATTTTATGCATTGGAAGGCTTGATTCCCAATGCTGAAAGAGAGACATAGTAAGTCCTATGAATGTGAGTTATACTGGGGGATCTGATAGTCATAAGGGTATGATTCATAGTTTATTGTGCTAGTAGTGAGAAGTTCTGCTCCAACATCAAGTGCTTTCAATCACTCTGTTTCTCTGTATCTGCCTATGTCTCTCTCTGTGCCTCTGTCGTTCTGTGTGTCTGTGTGTCTATCTCTCTCTCTGTCTCTGCCTCTCTGTCTGTCTCTCTCTCTCTCTCTTTTCTCTCTGTCAGACTATAAGCCGTGCTTGCCCACCATAATGACAGCATCATCCTAGAGCTAAGAGCAGTAGAGTCAACTTGTTATCTATGGTCATGATTATCACCTAATGTTAGTTTCTACATCTAATAATGTTAGTAAATAACTATATGTTTAAAAAATGAGGACATGACATCTCTTATATAGATTGTAAATATAATGGGAAGTATATCCAGAGTTATCTGGAAGGGTCCACACTGAACTAGGCCAGTAGATTGAATCAAACCGTTAGAGGAGAGAAAGAGGGGAGCAAAGCCAGCACATGGAAACCAAAAGAACCAAGAGGCCAAGAGTCTTGGGGTCCAGGAGTTGCCTCACAAACCACACCAATACCAATCTCAGTCAGAGAGGGATAATTTATTGAATGGGCATCCTAAGACTGATTTATCATGGCTGTAGCTCAGAATTTGGGGGCTGAGGCTTTGACTCTGAACACTTTACTATGTTACCTTACAGAGGCTAAAACCTCAAAAATCACAGTGAGCTCATATTCTGGTGCTGAAAGTGCTGCCCTGTGGTTGGCTCTGGCTCAAACTATTTTATACATAACAGTTCATATTGACTTTTAATTTGACTCTCACTATATAAAGCTTTGTGGAATTATTTTTTTAAATTGGTTCTTTTATTCACTACATTTTACATGTTGTCCTTCTTCCCAGTTTCCCTTCTGCAAACTCCCCATCTCATCCTCCCTGCCCTTTGCTTCTATGAGGGTGCTCACCCAACCACCCACCCACTCCTGCCTCACCCATCTACCAACCCCTCTACTGGAGCATCAAGCCACCACAGGACCTCCAATTGAGGCCAGATACAGCAATCCTCTGCTACTTATGTATTTGAAGCCATGGATCTCTCCATGCATAGTCTTTGGTGGTTTATTCCCTGGGAGCTCTGGGAGGGAACCTGGTTAGTTGATACTGTTCTTCTTCCTATGTGGTTGCAATCCCCTTCAGTTCCTTCAGTCCTTCCCCTAACTTTTCCATTGGGGTCACTGGAAATAAGCCTCATACAGAACATTAAAAAAACATGTGGTCAGCATGACTCTGCTCTGAGTCAAGTTATCTTTCTGTGTCAGTGTCTGGCAGGAATATTAAAGTAAGAATAGCTGGCAAGCATGGAGCAAAATGACTACAGCTTTGCTGTCACTGAGGGGCAAGGCTCAACAAAGAGAACATGAGGACCAAGAGGACATATAGACAAAATGGATTGGGTTATTCTTGGATTATATGCTTGTGGAAAGAAAGCCTAACCTTTGGACTGGAGAGGTTTAGGGTATGAGGTGAAAAGAATTGTACTAGTAGGAGCCACAGGTCCTGAGAGATGTGGGGAGAGCTGAAGGATGTCTGTTGTGATATGTTAATTATCTTCAACTAGCTATCAACCAGGGTTTCTTTGAGACCTAACACCGTTCACCTTACATTTTCCTCTTTTTGAAAGAGATTCATGTTAATAGCATCAGGTACATTCATTATGGCAAGGCAGGTAAACTAGATACAGAACAAACACTGCATGATTCCATTTACATGTGATACATAAGGTAATACAATTTATAAAACAAAGTAGAACAGTAGAGTCCAGGGGCTAAGAGCAGTGAAAAACTGAGAAGCTGCTATTCAATAGTTGAACCTTCAGTTTGCAAGATCAGTAGTCCCTGGGGATCTGTTGCAGAACACTATGCCTATAGATAACAAACCAAATAGATTTGTGAAAGAAAAGTCCTGGAAAGGAGCCCTGTCTGCCAAGACTGATTGACTTATCACATAGACATGGTAATACAGAAAGTTTGGAATGTTACAGGTTCAAAATCTAATAATGCTATTTTTTTCCTGAGTGCATATGTATGCTTGTTTTAGCCCAGTGAATAGTCATTGCTTGCTCTCATCTTTTCGTTAGAAGAATCATCTTGTTACTAAAAGATTAAAAGCATTTTGGAATCTGTTTAATTTAGCAAACCACTAGCTTCTACCGACTCAGAAGCTAAGAATATTATCAGAGAGCATCTGAGCCTTTAGGAAAGGTTTTTCCTCATCTTTCAATAACCTGGCCCTCTCTTGTTTCTAGAGACACCCATGTTAAACCCAATGCCCTAAAATAGGACCTATATTGCAGAACATTTTCAGGAGTTTATGAAATAACCAGATATTGCAAAAGAATTAACAACTAATTCCCATACCACACCCCAGAAATTCCCTCAAAACAAACAAACAAACAAACAAACTAATCTAGCCCCTCCCATTGTTTTGAAAAACAGCTTATCTTGAACAGCCTACTTCGCCATTGTGTTACTAAGAAGACACTCTCTTCTAAATTTATGAGCTGTTGCTATAAAAATCTTGCTGGAACCCTGCACTATGTGCTTTCTTGTACCCTTAGTTACAGTGATACGGGTCTCTGAGATGGCAGTCTCAGACAAATAAAAGATGCTATGGCCATTGAGATGTCTCTACATTTCCATTCTTTCAATTTCAACTGCAAATTCAAGTCCATACAGCTTCCCCCTAAGTAGTTTTAAAATGCCTTGATTTAGAACTCTCATATCTGAGGAAACCTAAATATATCTTTGCTATCCCTGATCACTCATAATTGCTCCAGAATAAGCCACATCTTCCTTTTATTTCTTTTTGGCACCTGTTTCTTTAAAACATATATTCCAACTTCTAGTCATTCATGTCACAATCTTTTGTCTTTTTGATAATACAAGAGAGATGTTCATTCAGTAGTACTGCTCTTAGAACTTTGAATTTTGAAGCTTTCCCAGTGTATAGCATATGGTATCATTCTTTTCTCATAATATAGAATGAGAGTAGTGCATACAGCTTCTTATGAAGTTAACCAACCCAGTAGGTTAGGCATATAAATTGTATTTTCAGCTTATGCTGGGTTTAATCAAAATGGCATTGAGTCATAAACAAGGGAACATTTGTACTAGATTTTTCATGTAAAAATTAAATATAAGGAGCTAGCTTGATTTTGCATATTTTAACATAAACAAAGATCAAATAAGTAAATATATCACCAATAGAACCGAGATAATCTGAATTTTGTATTACATTTTAAACTTTGCTTAGACATTAGCTAGACAGTGAGAGTGACTTCTGGCATTTCTGACATCTCTTGGTGCTAACCTGAATGCTACATGACTTTGAGAGTGTCAAATGTGTCTTTGAAATGTACAAGAATATAGTTTGTGACATGTTGGCTACCCTTTATGTCTGAATCATGAATCTTTATCTCTCTGTATCATGAAATGAAATTGCTCAAGTTCATTGAAATTAACACACAACAGAAAATAAACCCATCATAATCAAAAAGTGACTCAAAGGAAAAAAGCTTATAGAAGGCGAAAAATGAAAACAGCTGCCAAAACAAATGCCATTCCCATGAATTGTATCATAGCTATTGTCACCTCCAGTGATGATGTTTTCTTAAATAAGAGAACAAAGCATTCCAAGGATGATTTCTCATCAAGATACTTTCATGTTCCATACATTCCGGAAGTGGGGAAAAATTGGCTTCTCCCAAAGTTACCTTTAGAGGTCATGTTTGCTAGCTGAGTTCTAGATACTGTTGATTCCTTGCACACTCTTGTCTTTCTAAATGGTTCTGTAGTATTGTATAATTGTCTTATCTTTAGAATAAAAATATAAGACTACAATATATGAAGAAGCTGTGACCTAATGAATGTATAGAAAAATATGCTAAAAAAAGGAAGAAATTTTATTCCTAAATCATAACATTTATTTTTACCCTATAGGCTGAAAAATATTCTAAGTTACTTTTTCATGAAATCACTAGAATATTCTTTGTTTGTGTGTCCCAATTGTTAACTTGTAGGCAGGAAAATGACTCTAAACTTTACACCCAGAATTAGAATTCTCTGAAAAATATTGTTATTTGAAGCTCTCTTTTAATTTTCTTTGAAAATTCATACACACCTACACTATATTATAATCATAATTATCCCTTGACTTCTTTTCTTCAACTCGCCCTGATTCTTCCCCAGCCCCTCTCCCAATTTTATGTTGTCTTCTTTTGTTGTTATTGATATCTAACTAATTCCACTAACTGCTGTCCCCTGTGCCAATAGGTATGTGTTCATCTACTGATACATAGTCTCTCTACCAGTGATCATAAACCCAAAGAAAAATGACCATTCTAAGATCAAATCTATAGCTGACATCAATTGCCACTAGCAAGTTAGGTAGGGGTAAGATCAGGTGAGATCCTACACCATCTATGTTGGGAATTTTACTGGATTGACCTTGTATTTACTGGGTTGATTCTCTGTTTTATTGTGCAGGCAATAGAGGTTCCAGTGAATTCATGAGTGCAATATCTATGGCACATCCAGAAGATACAACACACTTCTCTATTCTCAAGTTCTTATATTCATTTATTTCCATTTTCATAGTATTACCTGAGGTTTGGAACACAAGTAGTGGACAGGTATAGATATCTCATTGATTGAAAGCTGAGTACCTATAGTTAATCATTATTATAAATGTTAGCATTTGACCAGTTATTACTCCACATTCATAATGCTGCCCAGTGCAAAAAAAACCAAAAAAACAAAAAAACAAAACATAAAAAAAAACCCTTCTCTAACCAAGGTTGAAAGTGTCCCACATACTTTACATTTTGTTCCATGAGCCTTAGTAGAGGTGATATGGATATTCTGTTTAGAAGAAACCACTTAAGTAATCATTTATTTTCAAGTAACTTGAACAGATATAATTCTCTGTATTCATTACATTTTATTACATGCAGAAGTTTCTCTGATTAATACAGAGCATAGAATTTGTGATGGATATTAAAATCATCATGACCTAATCCCACCACCCTTGAGGTATCCCACACATATATTGGTATATATTACTATAATCTACATGTAGGTGAGAATAGGTAGTGTTTGTCTTTCAGAGTCTGGTTTATTACACTTAATATAGCTTTTTTCAAGTCTTATCTATTTACCTGAAAATTTCCTAGTTTAATTTTTTCCTTACATCTCACTAAAATTTCATCTATAAGCATATTTTCATTATAGTTATTTTTAATTAATTTGATCAAAATGTCTGACTGAAATAATCTAAAGTTTGAATGACTAACTTTGGTCCACAGTTGCAGAGGTCTCACTCAGTCTTAGACAGTAGAGAAAACATAGGAGAAAGCTGAGGTCACATAAAAGTGGACTAGGAAGCTCAGGGTAAAACAGGAATAATTTAAGCATAATATAACCCCAACTACTGTCCTTCAAGCAGTCTTACTGTATTTAGAATGACTCACCTCTTAATTTTTCAGAAGCTATCAAAATAGTGATAATTGCTGGGACACAAACTTTCAATCATGCATCTGTGGGGAAAATTTGATATTTGAATCAGACCCATATTTTGTCTCTGAATCCCATAAGCCCACAACTAACTTATAGTATAAATATATTTAGTCTGGGAATCCCTAAAGTATTAGCAGTTTAAAAATTACTCAAAATCTAAAGTTGAAAAATGTCTTCTGAGACTCAAGGTAAAATTTTAGTCCTGAGCCTTTATGGAAATTAAACAGAAATGTGCATGCTTACCATATGAAATGACATAGAGTAAACATTCTCATTACAAGACTGGGACATATATATATATATATATATATATATATATATATATATATATATATTCAAAGCAAACCCCCACACCTAGAAAAGCAAATATTTGTAGCTCTGTGCATAGCACTTGGAACATATTCAACCTAATTTCCAAACAAGTCTGAGTAGCCCAATTCCTGATTTTGACACTGCAAATTGAAAGCAACAACAAAAGCAAGAAACATGAAAAAGACCAAAAGCAAGAAGCTAGGAGTCAAAGAATATTCTACCTCAGTGAAAACAGGCCTGGAAATGCAGTGTAGAAAGAAAAAGCATTAAGGTCCAGCAGAACCTAAATTTTCCAGCCCTTTCTATTTTTAGCTGTTATAGATACCCATTACCTGTAGTTTGCCTAGCATCGGACAATCTTCTGGGTGCCAATTGGGTACAAATTTTTCTAAAATTTATCCCTGGGCCACTGAAAATTTGCATAGTATGCTTCCCAGACTTGTCCATTTAAACTGTCAGCTTTCTTGTAACTTACAAGTATTAGTGGCACCCTCTAAATACCAAAATATATTATTTAAAACAATGTAGACAATTTAAAAACAAATGAGTTAAGTTTACTATGGGGCTCTATTATTATCTTCTTATTCTGATATAAAAATCCAGTCACCTTATCACTTGGCAACAGAGTCAACATTGGAGGCTCTTCTGTGTGTCCCATTTATATGGTCACACTAAACATCCAGGAAAGTAAAACCAATCAGTAAAAAATGGGACAAGAGTTTTGAGCTGTGTGATTGAATAATGGTGGCACAGAAAATTCTAAGGGTTCTATGACCCCCAAGCTCTCAGTGTTGCCAGAAAGTTTTAGTGGTATATCTATATTGGCTTATACTACCAAAATGGTGATGAAATCACAAGGCCTTTGCCATTTTAATGATATCCCTAGGCAACATGACAACCAAGTCACATGGTTCCCTTGGTAATATCACAATCCAAGATAATCACAAAGCTAATTGGTGACTTTTTTCTTGCAACAAACTCATCTTCAATGTAAAATGATCCCAACTATGGTATGGGCACAAGGTCCTGTAAAATACATGTATCTCACATATTAAATAGGGGCAGTTACCACCTTTCTCTTTAAAATTAACACAAAAAGTCCTCATCTGGGTTAGAATGAACATAGGAAGAGACTATCCATGTGACCTATACAAGAGGCCCAAAATAGCAAAGAAAAGAAAATAGAGGAAAGAATCTCATGGTCTCATCACAAAGACAGAAAGTTTACATGCATTTCCAGAAAGAATGTACTTGAATACTGAGCATTTTTTGTCTATTTGGAAATCCCTTGGCTCCCAGGTACAATACCTTATTGAGAAAGAAGAACCCATGTAAGAGGAGTGGGTGTGTGTGTGTGTCTTCCTAATGTTCATTGGTGCTGCTGTTTCTCTGATCATACATTCAAGAGACTGGGAAAATGATGTTTGGCACCATTTTATGTCACTTGAGAATGGGAATATGTCCTAGGATTATTAGACAAATGTATGTTGTCTGGAATTGAAGTCCCTATAAAATCTTGTTTTTAATATACTAAATTCTGATGTAAAATTTTAGCAGCAGTATTTGTGTCCCTTTTATACTATTAGAAAATCAAATGCTGGTGGACCACATGGCCTAAGGCAGTGTCACACTCAAGCACATGAAGCTGTCTGTTTACTGTTTTTCCAAATCTGAGCTAACATCGCCTGTATTCTCTGAGGGAACTGCAATTGAGAGAGAGTAAAGAGAGAATACTGCGGCTGCCCATGGTCGCTGCCTCTCCTTCAGGTGCAGGACAACCCCAATGCATTGGATCATTAAAATCCCTCTTGCTTATTGCATCAATTCATGTCTCTGCATGGTTCATTCAGGGGATCACCAGTAACCTAAGGCTCTGCTCCCTAGAGTCTTACATTTGATGCATTGGCCGTGAAGCCAAACTCTTATTGGAACACACTGGAGAGTGGTGAATCTGAGGTCTTGAGCAGGAGTTGCCATGGTCATGGTGTTTGTTCACAATAAAAGAAACCCTAAGACAGAAGAATGGAAAGAAGGAAAGAAGGAAGGAAAGAAGGAAGGAAGAAAACTACATGTCTAAAGCATTCCTTCCTTCAATAGCATTTTTAAGGTAAAGATACTGAGGACTGAACATATAGACTTAAATATTATAAGTGGATAAGCTCTCCCATCTATCATCAAGCTTCATGTTTTCAACCATCACTCCAGCTCAAGTGAAACTCTTCAGGAAAATGTACACATGAAGCATTTCAACATAGACACCACTGATATTGGATGATAACAAGTTTCAGAAGATTATCTGGAGGATTTCTAGGATTTTTGGTCCTCAAGGAATTGATTAGATTTCTACTTGCATAAAAAGTAAGAATGGCTGATTAGGAAAAAACATGCTCCCAAGGATGGAGGAGGGCTGGAGGAAAGAGATGAGATGGAAAACCACTCTGCCATAAAGAACCCAGTCTCTTCCTTCTTATGGCCACCCATCATGGTTTATCTTAATGGAGTTCTTGGTGAAACTTGGATCCTCACACTTACTGGCAAGTACTTTGCCAACTTAGCCATTCCCTGAACTCTGTTTAGTCTTTTCTATACATAATTTCTTTGCTATATACAAAAGAGAATTGAGACATTTTCTCTCCCTACATCTGGGCAAATCTATGAAGATTCTGCTTTCTTCTCCAGTGTCAGTCTCAGTCTGTGGCAGCACTGAGCAATGGACCTCCCTGAGTTTCCTTTACAGTAATGTAAAGTAGTTTTGATGACAAGTGTCCCGATGTGCATCAATACATTTGTCCATTGCTACCACTCTACAGCTCAGCTGAACACTGCTCAACTAAACTCCACATATACCCTCCCTCTATAACCCAAGATAAAGGAGTTGATGCTCTCTGGAAAATTCTAACTCCATTGCTGATGCCCAGAACAAAATAACAATCACAGATATGAACAATGTATCTGAGGCTTAAGCTAGTGAGTTAAGCCCTCAGTGCCTGCCTTTCAGGTTTCACCTCACCATCCAGGTTTTATTACTATGCCATAAAAGAAACAGGAGATACCAGAACTTGTGAAATGTTTAAATAACTTTAAACTTTATTAAGTAAAAATTACATAAACACAACCAAAAGATAATGAATAGAAAATTAAATGCAAACTATCACATGTAAAATAGGTTATTTTAAAACTGGCAGTATAAACCCTAAATACCAAATCCCCAACTTCCACAGTGGGAATGTTAATCTAATGAGAAAAAAATGTCAATTTCATCTTAATATATACCAAAACTATTTAAGAATAAAAATATTAATTGAATAGAATTTAAAAAAAAAACAATTCAATACAGCCCTAGATGGAGTTTTTATTCAGTGAGATCTGAAATAAAAATGGACATTTGTCATTATAGTTACTTCAAATCAACTTTCAAAACTAAGGCAGTTCTGGGAAAGAATAGTCTTTAAATGACCGTGGTGCTTTTCTTAATGGTCCTGGAGTACAGTCAGAAGTTTGGTCATAGTTCTATATCCTGTACAATTCCAGTAGAGTACAGAGGTTCAGAACAGCACTGATCTGTGCAACTCATTTTCATTTCATATACGATTTTCAAGAATAAAAACAAAAAACCAAAAAAAAGAAAACCCACCACTACCCCCAACATTAATTTAATAGCATCCAACCCCAGCATTAGAGATGCTAGTGAACAGCTTCTGCCTCTTCCTGCTGATGTCCCTTCTCATCTTCAGCAGAGAATGGCACTAGGATGGACGTTTCTTTGGGAAATAGACAGTTTGAACAAGGACAAGAGGATTGGAAAATGATAATGGCCAAGGTTTGCAAATGAGTCAAGAAAATAATCACTGTGGTGGGGTCAGGAAGACAAAAACAAAACACAATAAAACAAAAACATGAAAACAAACAAAAAACAAAAACAGAACCAAAAACACAAACAAAAAAGCAACAAAAAAAGAAAAACCAAAACACAAACAAGCAAAACAACAAACAACAAAAAAACAAGGACACAAACAAAACAAAAAACAAAAAACACAAAAAAACCAAAAAACAAAACCAGCACAAATAACAAAACTTAGAATAAAAACAAGACCAAAAACAAAACTACAACAAAAAACAAAACCCAAAACCCAAACAAAAACAACAAAAAGTCAAACAAAAAACAACAAAAACACAAACATAAAACAAAACAACAAAAAACAAAACCCAAACAAAAAGCAACAAACTAAAAACAAAATAAACAAAAAACAACAAAAAAACACAAACTAGAAAACAAAAATCAGAAAACAAAACCAAATCACAATCAAAAGACAACAAAAAACAAAACACAAATAAAAAACAACAAAACAAGACAAAAAAAAACCTTTCATTGACAAATCCAGCATTAAAACAGTATTTCTTGAACACATGGTCTCCTGTGAGTTGGACAATAGCAGTGTCTAAGCCTGCAGTCGTTGCATGCATCTTAGAGATGGTATTAGGGCAGCAGTCTGACATCCCAAGTTATGACTATATTAAAGAGAGTGGGCTTCATCCGGTCAGACAGCTCAGTACCTGTTTTAAATCTCTTCAACTCATCCTACTTGAGATATATTAGAAACATCAATAGAAAAATACAGGGGTGGTGACCACATCAATCAGGTGGATGTTGTTATGGTAAGTTACTGTACAGGATTGCCCATACCACCCTCTTCCTGAAGATGGGCACGTGCTGTAGAGAGAAGGTGACAGGTTGGTCTCTAGCAATGTAATCTGCATATTTACAGGTGAACATCCCACAGCCACTCCCATTCAGTTGCTGAGAAATCTCTTCTGACGTTATGCTGTATTGCTTCCACTCCAAAGGGTCCAGCTAGATGGATGTTTCTTCATGTCTTGCTCTCATTTTGTAAATATTGGAAGATGGCCTCACAGATATTCTTCCCTGTCTGTCCCATTGAATCGATTGCCACCAGGCTCCAATGTATCTTCCAGTGAATAGGCACCAAGATAAGTTCTTTGTCAAATGGATTGATTCCTCGAGTCCGTCATTTCACAGAACTGTAACCGCTATGCTTTAACTTGGGGTAAAAGAAAGTGCTAAACACATGAAGAGCTGGGTAGCCTTGGTTTTCAACCAGAAGGTTCATATAGAAATTGATGACCTCATCATTGAGCCACTGACTGTTCTCGAGGTGATTTGCAACTTGAATCCCCTACTTAGGATTTCCTTTTGGAGCTCTGGACCCAGTGCACTCTTAATTTCCTTCTCCATGTCCTCTGTAACATGAAAATTTTGATCCACTTCTCTTCTCTCTCTTTTTTTTTTTTTTTGGTTGGTGAGAGGCTTTTTTTCTGCTGCAAGTACTCCCATCTTGTTGGGGAGTAACCTATTGCCTCTGCTACTATCCAGGATGATTAGAGCAGCTGTTCCCAGTAAATCAGGCTCCAAGCTGTTCCCCCTTTTTCCTTCATGGTACACATCACCTTTCTTTTGTGTAACAGATTTCTCCTCTGAACACCTCCTCTCTCTCTCGTCTGGTGTAGATGGTTCTGTATCTCTCTGCATTGTTTCTGATCCATAACTGTGCCCTGACACGCCCACTTTGATTTTGTAGGTGTTTTAAAGGATTGGGTGAGGTCTGTGTGGATCTGACCTCACATGATCTTCATGTTTAAGGTGTTGAAGTAACCTTCCATTGTGACTTTCCTTTGGGGAGCTTTGTTCGTTTTCCTCCCTGATGGAATAGGGGCCCTTGCAATCCTTGTGACCATCAGCAAGTTTCCTCTCAGTTACAGCCTGCTCAGGAGGACCTTTGGTACCCTCTAGGGGTTTTAGTTGTCTTGGACTCTCTTCCTGGGGTTTCTGTACCTGATCCTTGCCTGGCTGGTCTCTCTGAAGCTCTAGGTCTTGATGCTCCTGAGGGGTCTTCTTTGAAGCCTTGCCAGGTTCTTTAAATACCATCTCTGTTCCATCCTCGCATTTCCTTTTTGGACTTTGTCCCAAAACTTCAGACTCTATCTCTGTCCCACTTCCATCCTGGTATTTCCATTTTCAAGTTTTTCCTGAAGCTTCAGGCTTCATCTCTACCCCAGGCTGTTTAGGTTGCCACATGGAGAACTGCTGGGATTGCTTTTTGACAATACCGGACTTTCTGGTTTCCAAGAACCATATGTCTGGCTCTGGGTTGGCACTCTTGGGTTGTTCGTCCTGATGTAAAACAACCACTTCTTCCAATAATTGGTTGGTTCAAGGTCAGAAACCTATTAGGCTCAGGAGAGCTCTTCCCAACAGAGTTGACTTTGTATGTCAGGGTCAGTCAAAGAATGGAGATAATTAGCTACCCAAAATTTCAAAATCAGACTAATCGTCCTAGTAAATCCCTATTAAGACACCAAGCCTAAACCTGGCAGCTAACACATCGGAGGCAACCTCATGAATGACGTCTAACTCAGGGGGTTGCCCCTAGTCACAGCCTTCAAGGTTCCATAGCTGGTTATTATGTCACCTGAAAGAACACAAATCGATTTTTCTGGATGGTGGAAGCCCTCCCCAACCAAAACTGGGTCCAGAATTTCAGAGTGCTCCCTTGCCCGAGTGGGAAGTTTGAATGAATTGATATGTATCTCAGTTCCCTTCATCAGAGCACAGGGTTACCTAAATCATCTCAACACCATCAGCAGCAGCTGGTCCTGACTAGTACATTTGTCTTTTAGGAAACTGTCCCATTGTGGTCAATTATAGAAAACAAAATGTCAGTTCAAAATATCTTCTCATAATATGCTCGCTAATTACAAAGAATAAATAGAATTTTAGTTTTAAAACCTAGTAGGTACTGTTGTGTGACAAAACTCTTTCTTCCTTGGATAAGGAACCCAGGGCAGACCAAAATGCACATACCTCCAAAGTCCTTGTTGTTGAATCAATAAGTTTTAATAGGGTTATTTGTAGGAATATGGGTGAGGGGTTGCTTACTAAAGCAGAAATGACTCAAAGACAGCTGCATTACCAAAGCCCACCCAGCATGGATGACAGCTCAAAAAGCTGGGAACCTGTAGATGGCTTAACAGGGTGGAGAATGTCCTTTCCAGGTGCTTCAGTTGGTCTAAACTTCTTCCAGACAGCTTGTATGAGGTTGGATCTTCTGAGAGTCTTCTTTGTTGCTCAGCTTACTTTCATCTGAGAGGGTCTCTCAGCTTTTATTGCTCTCTGGCAGCAAAGAAGCCTAGTGAATCTGATCAGTTTCAGGGGCCATTTAGAGCCATTTTGAGTTGCATTTCCTCCTGAGGACCTTCCTTTCAGAGTGAATGAAGGGTAGAATGGTTCAGTGTTTCAATATTGGAGGAAATTTGTGAAACTGGTACCAGTTCACCAATGATCAGTACATTACCCTAAGAGAATAAATAGAATCTCACCATTGTCAATAGGATATATCTTTCTATACATCACTATTTGAGTTACAGTCTTAGCAGTAACACAAGCCCTGAACTCCTCCCTAGAAAACAATAGGAAGAATTCATTTGTAGCTGCAGTTACAGAGGTTTGTGCTTTCAGTGTGTCCTGAGATCTGAACTCCAGCCATGATTAAACAGCAAGCACTTTAACCACTGATCCATCTCTGGCCCCTTGACCTACTTTCAAAAGTATAGAGATGCTTTTTCAAAAATGTGAGAAGAGTTGAGACACATATTGTTTGTTTTATTCCACTGAAAATATTAACAGACTGTGTAAAAATATTTATACCAATGTTTTACTGTAAGAAAAAAATGTGATTTTTTTTTCTGTAAAAGGTTTGACTTGAAAGAGAGAGAGAGAGAGAGAGAGAGAGAGAGAGAGAGAGAGAGAGAGAGAGAGAGAGAGAGAATACTACACCTGGAAACCTGGATACAATACAGGAAGTTAACTTAGAACTATCTATCTTCCTCTATGGAGCTATTGATCAGCCACAAACATGGAAAAAAACATGCAAGGAAGAATTATTTAAAAAACAGTCTTTTTGTTCCCAGGGAAGCAGAGTATTGGTAAAACAGCTTATAGACCCAAAGTAAGAGAAGAAAATAGAGTGTGTCTACTTTAGACTTAGAGATGTTAAGTTAATGTCTCTGTACATGTCAACAAATATGTGACCAGAATTATAGCATTGTTTTATGGTTCACTGATGATACAGAAAAAATCAAGATCTACTAATTCCTTTTTGCCATTAATATAATAATTTTAAAATGGACTTAAAAGGGAAATCAGGAATAGTTTTAGAGATTAAAAAGTTAGAGATTGAAGCAAAAATACATAGGACAGGCAAGGTGAAACTTTAACAGCTATCCAGAGAGGAAATAGAACAGAGATGAGAAGGGAGAAAGTCATGTGATTTTTGCTGGCAAGGAGGTCAGACACATGTTAGACAAGCAGCTGCATGGTCAGGAAAGAAGCCTTTAGAAAAAGATGTTGTAAGAAAAACTGCTGTCATGATTTTCATTTACATATTTCCTGACTGTATCGTATCCATGAGTCTCATTTTACTAGAAATATTTTGAAACATCCAAAAGTACAATTTCATCTACATGCCTCAAATAAAAACATTTGCATAGTGCCTTGATCTTTAAAATGCTATTCAAAATTTCTGTATAAAAACAAATGTGGAGAAATGTGGTGTGGTGGGTTACACCATCTGAGGGTCTTGATCAGATTTCAAGATAGAAGGGTAATAAGAAGCCAGGTATTTATAAAGAATTCCAGGAATCTTAGACTCATAAGATACATACTATTCACTCTTGGTGACAACTATCAAGTACTACTGGTCAGCAAGGGGACGCCCAGACCTGGCACTTTTGGGCTGCACATAAGCTGGCATACACACATGTAGGCAGATAAACAGGCTGAATGGAGATGGATACAAACACAGATTCACAAAAGCAGGCAGTCAAAGGCAAAGACTGTAGGCCTCTAACTTCATGCCCGTACTCATACAGAACCCATGGAAAAATGAAATTTGGCCAACAATATTTGTATAACAGACTATATAACGTTCTACCTTTGGGTTTCCCCTGACATCTGGTGGCAGCCATTTTGTGCTCTCACTCACGAACCCCAGTGACCCTCACCCTACCCCTACCTCAAGCCTCCCCTTTAACTCATCTTCAGAGTCAACCAGTGTTCTTTTTTCTGATTCATGTCTGACCCATATCAGCTCTCTTATTTAAGCAGAAATCAACTCTAACATTGTTCTGTTCCAACATACTTATGATCTTGGGACTTCGGGTCTAAGGCAGAAAAAATGTTGCAAAATTGAGGACAATCTGAGCTACTGTAGTCAATTCAAGGTCAGTTTGTCAAAAGAAGGAGAATGAGACTATATATCAACGAAACTAGTCAATTTCAGAACTCAGAAAAGTCATATTTCTCTCAACAAAATTAAATATGATTCATTTTAGCTTTATTTGTGACAGCTTTTTAACATATCTTCTACTAGACAAAAATAGAAAGTTTATAGGCATATAGACATTTTAGAGCTTCCCCTTACTTTGTACCACACCTGCACTTATTATTGCTCACATATTATTAACACTTTTAGATGAAACACAATGTTGAAGAGATTCTTTGATACCAAAGTTCTATTTGAATTTTTCCTACAATACAGTACTTTGTGAGGAGAGGGTATGGGCAAAAATTCAATATACTTTAAGAGCAAAGCCAGAGGTTAGGCAGGTCTGGGAATGGGTCCAAACCCCAAAAATTCTTCTGTTTTTTCAGGTTTATCTTAGCCTTGGAAAAGAACAGATTAAAGATTTCATTGACTTTAATTTACATGCTACTTTAAATTACAAATAGTTGGAGTGATTAAGAGATATTATTTATACTTTAATGCAAATTACCTTGCAAGCAAGATGCAAAGTGTGATGATACCAAAGTGTTTTTAAGGTAAGTACTTTGAAAGACTGTAGATCATGGTTCCTGAATCTGAGACAATAAGAAAGATCTTTACAATAGGATAATTGGACAAGTGGAACTATTAAACATGACATATAAATAAATGAAGCGTTACAGATGTCTTTGAAAGACAGAACCAGATCAGAACTGTGACTTTCAAAATGTTCCTTGAAATAGCCTCTAGCCAGCAGGAGGACACTTTGGTTTTTCCTTTATGCTTTTAGACTTTGGGTTTATGTCACTATACTTTTTTTTTTCATTGTTTTACAATTAAAACCCCGCTGATGGCCTGTCCAAACTCACCTCTTTTTTGCTTATTGGATATTTTATTTACATTTCAAATGTTATCCCCTTTTCCCATTTCCTCCCCACCCACGAACCCCCATCCCATCCGACCTCCTCCTGCGTCTATGAGGATGTGGCCCCACCCACCCACCAACTCCCATTTCCCCACCCACAAATTCACCCACACTGGGGTATCCAGCCTTCACTGGACTAAGGATCTCTGCTCCTATCTATGCCCTACAATGCATTCCTCCCCTAACATATACAGCTGGAACCATGGATCTCACACTATGTGCTCCCAAGCTGGTGATTTAGACCTTGGGAGCTCTGGTTAGTTGGTATTCTTGGCCTCCTCATGGGGCCACAAAACCTTTCATCTCCTTCAGTCTTCTCTCTTACTCTTCCATTGGGAACCCCTTGATCAGTTCAATGGTTACCTGTGAGCATCCACCTCTGAATGTGTCAGATACTGGCTATATAAGGAGACGGCTATATAAGGCTCTTGCCAGCATGCACTTCCTGGCATCCACATCAGCATCTACCTTTGGTGACTACACATGGGATTAATACCTAGGTGGAACACCCTCAAGACACCTCTCTTTCAGTTTTTATCCCAAGCTTTGTCTCCATATTTGCTCCCATGAGTTACTCCTTCTAAGAAGGACCGAAGCACCCACACTTTGGTCTCTCTTCCTTCTTCATGAGCTTCATGTGGTCTGTGAGTTGTATTTTGGATACTGCAAACTTTTGGGGTAATATCCACTTATCAGTGAGTGAATACCATGTGTGTTCTTTTGTGATTGGGTTACCTCACTCAGGATGATATTTTCTAGTTCCATCCATTTGCCTAAGAATTTCACAAATGCATTGTTTTTAATAGCTGAATAATATTCCATTGTGTAAATGTACCATATTTTCTGTATCCATTCCTCTATTGAAGGACATCTGGGATCTTTCCAGCTGCTGGCTATTATAAATAAGGCTGCTATGAACATAGTGGAGCATATGCCCATGCTATATGTGGGAGCATATTCTGGGTATATGCCCAGGAGTGGTATAGCTGGGTCCTCAGGTAATGCTATTCCAATTTTCTGAGGAACTGCCAGACTGATTTCCAGAGTGGTTGTACCAGCTTGCAATACCACCAACAATGGAGGAGTGTTCCTCTTTCTCCACATCCTCTCCAGTATCTGCTATCACCTTAGTTTTTGATCTTAGCCATTCTGACTGGTGTGAGGTGGAATCTTAGGGCTGTTTTGATTTTCATTTCCCTGATGACTAAAGATGCTGAACATTTCGTTAGGTGCTTCATGGCCATTCGATTTTCCTCAGTTCAGAATTCTTTGTTTAGCTCTGTACTTCATTTTAATAGGGTTATTTGGTTGTCTGGAGTCTAATTTCATGAGTTCTTTGTATATATTGGATATTAGCCCTCTATAGGATACGGGATTGGTAAAGATCTTTCTCAATCTGTTGGTTGACATTTTGTCCTATTGACAGTGTCCTTTGCCTTACAGAAGTTTTGCAATTTTATGAGGTCCTATTTACCAATTCTTGATCTCAGAGCATAAGCTGTGGGTGTTCTGTTCAGGAACTTTTCTCCTGTGCCCATGTGTTTGAGGCTCTTCCCCATTTTCTCTTCTATTAGTTTCAGTGTATCTGGTTTTATGTGAAGGTCCTTTCCACTTTGACTTGAGCTTTGAACAAGGAGATAAGAATGGATTAATTTGCATTGTTCTACATGCTGACCTCCAGTTGAATCAGCACCATTGTTGAAAATGCTGTCCTTTTTCCACTGGATGGTTTTAGCTCCTTTGGCACAGGTCAAGTGACCATAGGTGTTTGAGTTCATTGCTGGGTCTTCAATTCTGTTCCATTGATCTTCCTGCCTGTCTCTGTACCAATACCATGCAGTTTTTATCACTATTGCTCTATAGTACAGCTTGAAGTCAGGGATGGTGATTCCCCCAGAAGTTCTGTTATTGTTGAGAATAGTTCTCACTATCTTGCATTTTTTGTTATTTCAAGTGAATTTGCAAATTACTCTTTCTATCTCTATGAAGAGTTGAGTTGGAGTTTTGATGGGGATTGCACTGAATCTGTAGATTTTGTTTGGCAAGATAGCCATTTTTACTATATTAATCCTGCTGACCTATGAGCATAGGCGATATTTCCATCTTCTGAGATCTTCTTTGATTTCTTTCTTCAGAGACATGAAGTTCTTGTCATACAGATCTTTCTCTTGCTTTGTTAAATTGACACCAAGGTATTTTATATTATTTGTGACTATTGTGAAGGGTGTCATTTCCCTAATTTCTTTCTCAGCCTGTTTATCCTTTGAGTAATGAAAGGCTGCTACTGATTTGTTTGAGTTCATTTTATATCCAGCCACTTTGCTGAAGTTGTTTATCAGGTTTAGGAGTTTTCTGGTGAAAGTTTTGTGGTCACTTAAGTATACTATCATACAGTCTGCAAATAGTGATATTTTGACTTCTTCCTTTCCTATTTGTTCCTTTTGACTTCCTTTTGTTGTCTAATTGCTCTGGCTAAGACTTCTAGTACTATATTGAATAGGTAGGGAGAGACTGGGCAACCTTGTCTAGTCCCTGATTTTAGTGGGATTGCTTCAAGTTTCTCTCCATTTAGTTTGATGCTGGCTACAGGCTTGCTGTATATTACTGTTACTATGTTTAGATACGGGCCTTGAATTCCTGATCTGTCCAAGACTTTTACCATGAAGGGATGTTGAATTTTGTCAAATGCTTTCTCAATGTCTAGTGAGATGATCCTGTGATTTTTTTCTTTGCGTTTGTTTATATAGTGGATTAAGTTGATGGATTTCTGAACATTGAACCATCCCTGCATTCCTGGAATAAAGCCTACATGATAATGATGGATGATTCTTTTGATGTGTTTTTGGATTCTGTTTGCAAGAATTTTATTGAGTATTTTTTGCATCAATATTCATAATGGAGATTGGTCTGAAGTTTTCTTTCTTTGTTGTCTTTGTGTGGCTTAGCTATGTGCATAATTGTGGCTTCATAGAATGAATTGGGTAATGTTCCTTCTGTTTCTATTTAGTGGAATATTTTTAAGAGAATTGATATTAGGTCTTCCTTGAAGGTCTGATAGAATTCTGCACTAAATCCATCTGGCCTTTTTTGGTGGGGAGGTTTTTAATGACTGCTGCTATTTCTTTAGGTGTTATAAGACTGTTTAGATGGTTTATCTGCTCCTGATTTAACTTTGGTACCAGGTACCTGTCTAGGAAATTGTCCATTTCATCCTGATTCTCCAGTTTTTTGAGTATAGGCTTTTGTAGTAGGATCTGATTATTTTTTTGAATTTCCTTAGTTTCTGTTGTTATGTCTCCCTTTTCAGTTCTGATTTTATTAATTTGGATACTTTCTCTGTGCCCTATGGTTAGTCTGACTAAGGGTTTATCTATCTTGTTGATTTTCTCAAAGAACTAGCACCTGGTTTTGTTGTTACTTTGTATAGATCTTTTTGTTTCTACTTGGTTGATTTTAGCACAGTGTTTGATTATTTCCTGCCTTTTTCCCTTACTGCTTTTAGTATTTTTTTCTTTGTTTTGTGCATGTGATGTTTTGATTACTATGTGACAGGAGGAATTTTTTTTCCAGTCTAGTCTATTTGAAGTTCTTTAGGCTTCTTATATGTTCATGGGCATCTCTTTCTTTAGGTTAGGGAAGTTTTACTCTATAATTTTGTTGAAGGTATTTACTGGCCCTTTAAGTTGGAAATCTTTACTCTCATCTATACCTATTATCTTTAGGTTTGGTCTTCTCATTGTGTCCTGGATTTCCTGGATGTTTTGTGTTAAGAACTTTTTGCATTTTGCGTTTTCTTTGACAGTTGTGTCAATATTTTCCATGGTATCTTCTGCACCTGAAATTCTCTCTCCTATCTCTTTTATTCTGTTGGTGATGCCTGTGTCCATGACTCCTGATCTCATTTCTAGGTTTTCTATCTCCAGGGTAGTCTCCCTTTGAGATTTCTTTATTGTTTCTACTTCCACTTTTAGATCCTGGATGGTTTTGTTTAATTCCTTCACCTGTTTGGTTATTTTTTCTTGTAATTCTTTAATTTTTTGTGTGTTTCCTCTTTAAGGGCTTCTGCCTGTTTACCTGTGTCCTCCTGTATGTTTTTAAGGGAGTTATTTATGTCCTTCTTAAAGTCCTCTATCATCATGACAAGTGATTTTAAATCTGAATCCTGCTTTTCAGGTGTGATGTTCTGTCCAGGACTTGCTATGGTGAGAGAACTGGGTTCTGATGATGCCAGGTATCTTTGGTTTCTGTTGCTTATGTTCTTGTGCTTGCCTTTCTCCATTTGTTTAACTCTAATGCTACATGCAATCACTGTCTCTGACTGAAGCCTGTCTTTCCAGTTATCCTGCCTGTGTCAGAACTACTGAGTCCAGAGGTCTCTGTGATCTGGTGATCCTGAGTTCCTGGGTAGAAGAGCTCTTTGGACTCAGGCTACCACTCGGATCCCGAAATCCTGCTGCTCTGAGTGCAGTGGTTCCTTCACCGCTCTGAGTGCAGTGGCTCCTCTAGGATGGCTCAGGATACAGTGTCTTCATGAGAACAGACCAGCTAGGAGTCTGCCCCAGCTAAAAGAACCAAGTGAGTGGCAGTAGAGGAGTGGCATTACGGAGGAGCAGGGTTTCTGTGGCTGATGGGTCCTGAGTGCCCCAGGCTCCCTGTTGCAGCTCTGGGGCATAGTGTTGTTGGAGAGCATTCTTACCTCCTGCTCTGAGTGCAGTGGCTCCTCTAGGATGGCTCAGGACATGGTGTCTTCACAGAAGCAGACCAGCTCTGTGTCTGGCCCAGCCAAAAGAGGTCCCCATACTTTTATATAAAAGGTAAATGATTTTACAAATTAGAAAAGCAAATATTTTTATTAACATTGTGTGTTAGAAAATCATCACGAGAGCTGTGTTTTAGTTCAGTGGTGCAGCATTTGGAAAGCATGCAGCCGAAATTATTCTTCATCACAAAAAGAAGATGTGTGGGTTTTGTAAACCTTTTTATATTTGTTTATGGCATCCGTTCAATTTGATGTTAATAATTCCTAACAATTAAATTATGAAGATACATTTGAAACACAATACTCATTTATTTCACTGTTTATTTATTTATTCATGTTCAGACAAGTTCTCACTATAGCTCTGGCTAGTGTAAAAGCAGTTAGGAAGGGCACATTGGCACAAAACTCATAGCTCTTCTCTGGCCTGTGGGATACTAGGATTATGAGGTTGTGACATCAAACCTAGCTTCACAATCTACTTTTAAATAAATTTGTTTTTACTTGTCAAATAGACTGGCATTATAGTCCATATCTTACCTATCCCATGAGAACAACTCAATGTATATATTAATGTGTGTGTATGTGTGTGCAGACTATATATTATGTATATATTATAGTATATAACATAATGCAAATAGGAAAAGTCATATAAAGATTTCCAAATGAATTAAAGTCTTTATTTTTTCCTAGTTGATTCACTCCTGGGACCTCACTCTCTAAAGTCATCATTTCAGACCTATGAATATATTTTGAAACCACATCCAATCTGGGGATATAAGGAAACAAGAGAGTGACTGAGGTTCTGATTCCAGGGTTTCACAAGAAAATGTGCAGTTAAACTATTAATTAAATCTTTCTTTATAAAGATAACATCTCAATTAATGAAACAAAAAAGCCAGCTAGGGGGACTTATGTCAAGTTCCCAGTAGTTGGATTTCTTGTCTTTTAGATTCATTTGCAAACTTTAGTGTGTAATTATCATTATCATTCATTTTACTTGTGTTATGAATTATGGAACCTGGCACAATGAATTTATTGTTATTCATAAGACCAAGCAAAGCTGAGAAGATAATGTTTGCCCTTTGATTATTACGTCTCAAAATGTGTACTGAAAATGAAACCTCTACTAGCTCTGAGACTAGCATGATGAGACTAACGGAGATGTGGTGGGGAATGGAGGTACTTTTAAATTTTTTTCATTTGTTTTATCAGTTTTTCAGAAAATTTATGGGTCTGAGTGTGCATTGCCCAGACCTGGCAGTTTACTAGGAATTAAATAGTTAAGTCAGTAATCTTTATTACAGGTGTGTATGAAAACATAGGGTGCATGAAGCATGAAGTGACCTATCAATTTAGCTTAGTAAACCCTTACTAATGAATTTGTATTTTCCCAGGCCTTGAAGTTTGTTTTGAGTAAGCCCAGTGGCCAAAAGCTTGAGCAATAACCTAGAATGACATCATATTTCTGCTGGACATATGCATGCATGCCAACTGACATCAGGAAAGAGGATGGTGAGAGGAGGGAGAGAGAAAGAGGAAGAAAACAAGATAAGGGGAGGATGATAAGGGAGGAGGGGGACAGGAACAAACAAACAAAGAACAAATAGAAATAAATCATCAAGTACTTTGGAACAGGTGGTTTTTCTGTGGAAGATGGTAAAACGTTCTGATTTTATTCATCAAAAGATTTTTTTCCACCTGAAAGAAAGGCAACTGTCCCTGTGAGCAGGACAATGAGCTAAGCAGGCAAAGCATGAGAATGAGTTGTCATGTGTTACACCGTCCTAGATCCAAGTAGAAAACCTTGAAAGTAAGGAATTTGCATTGAGCAAGTAAAGGGGTCATCTTTTTGTAGAACGACATAATCTCAATGCAAAGGTCTCTTTTCAGAAGACTCATTTACACAGAAAGTATGGCCAACCCTGGGGTGCTATTTTGTTTGACTGAGTCAAAACAGTGATGTACACACAGCTTAATAACTTCCTCTCTAGACAGCCAGGATCTTTATGCCACTGTTTCAAGCAAAGGAGTTGAATGATCCCATTTTCCTCCAGTATTTTTAGATACTGGATCCATCTGGAAAAATATTCAGGCAGATAATTAGATTGCATTAGCAATGTGTCTGTTGTGGTTTCCCTGATCCCAGAGAAGGCAGCCCTTTATGAAGCACTTGGCCACAGTATCGACAAAATTGACTGTGTAAATTGGTCCCCACAAAAGCATGTGGAAGACATTTTTGGCTGAAACTAGAAACCATTCATGTGGCTTTATGACAGGGAAGCTGGGGCTGCCAACATCAATAGACCTTTGTACTACAAACCCAAGTGGTCATTTAAACATGTGCACTTCTCAACTTACAAATGCACTGAGGTCAAATACTTTTTTAATCTTGGGAATTTTTCTTCTTTATACAGTCTCATATTTTATTCAGGAAATGAGTCTGAGTATACCAAACACAAGTCATCGTGACTGACAGCACACTGGGTTCAAAACCCAGTCTTGACTCTAATTGCTCTGCTAAGGCCCCTGGCTCAAGGTAAGTGTTGATTTAACTCAGCTGTTTTCAATCAGCACTGTAAGGCCTTGCTAAGACAAACTAGTGAGGCCAAGTTACATTTGTTCCTAGGAGTCCCCTGGGTATAAATATAACACAGTTACCATTTTAAAGATTTCATTTGTCTGTACACAGCAGACTGTAATTATAAGAAGGCAAATGTTTCGTGAAGGATGGTGTGACCTTCCTTCTGGTGAAAGAGTGATGACTGCTGACAGCTTCTAGTGGAGGGAAAGCAATATTTCCATTCAGAGTTCAATGAGGAGGCTCACTAGTTTTCAAATGGCTGCCAAAGTTGACAGCCAGTTTGTTGCCGTGTTTTGGTGAAGGTCAAAGTCATTTTTTACCCTGTAAGCCAATTTCTTGACATTACTAAACTAATGATGGATTTAAAAAATCAAAAATCAAAAATTCTATTCATAACTCAAAGAGAAACTATTACTCAGCAACATAGACCACATAGAGATGTATCTGAAGAGTGTCATTATTGCCTCAAGCCTCAAGTTTTGTGTTTGGATTTTTTTTATGGGACTTTTAAATAATGGAAGAATGTTGAGCAATAGTTCTTCCCTAGAATGTTCTCAATCTGCAATTGGCTTTGAAGTTTCACAGAAAACTTTAAAATGAACACATTAAGCTTTCTAGCTATGAGCTGGAATGTGCACATAATCAAATGAAAATGTGTGGTCAAGTTAAATGACCAATATTAAGGCCAGATTGTGTGGCTGGTAGTATCCAACTGAGCTCAGTCTACATGCAGTTAAGTGCTTTTCAAGAGCACAGATTGATCAATTGATCACAAACATTTTATATTTAATGTTTCTTGTTGTAAGTTATCTTTATATATGCATGCATATGTATATACCCAAACACACACGGACATAAAAGTATACATATATGCCCAGTTAGACTGTTAAACATACAATCGAAAACTGACTGACATTGATAGAACAAACTTAATATATAAGTAATAATTATATTGATGCCTTGCTTTGGAATACTAAAAGTATGTTTGAATTTTGTATATAAATTTTCAAAATGATCTTAAATTTTTCCAAAGTAGTTATTTAATTCTGTATTTACTCAGGATAATTAGAATGCACCTAAATAGCATATATTATTTATACTTAGTTAATCAGGAATATTTGGAGAAAGGAGCCTGTGTGAAAAGTAATACATAGGAATGAATATGTTTACACTTCTCATGATGTGTATATCTATTTATCTACATTCACTTTTAGATTCATTACCATTGTGGAAGTTTAATTGATTCTTCCAAGTTCATTCATATAAATACAGTGTATATACATTTATGTAATTGTGGATGATGATAAAGTAGCCGTTCAATAATCATATTTTAGAGTAAGCCTTCTTATGTGGTTACTGTTTTCCAGAATTGTTTTTGATCAATAAATCAAATATCTCAGTGGTTAAGCTTTACCTTAGTTACAAGAAAGAAACTTTTAGGAAGTTAGATTTTACTAGTCAACTTCAAAAGTAATAAATACCAGATTAAATGGAATTACCTCTATACATTTACTAATGTGCATAAGCCAGAGTGAATATTGCACATTGAGAGAAATGGCACATTTGAATATATTTCAATCTTTTCTGAGTAAAAAATAACAACCTTTCATGTATGCTGACCAGGGTTAGATTCCAAAGCAAACTGGCTTGAAATTACCTTAGTGATTTGGCTTTAAAGAGAACTAAAGGTGGTTACTAGGGAAATTTTAGAGACCATTATCATTTTCTCTAATGTTCCTGAAGTATCTGAAATTGATTGTATAATTATAACCTGCATAGCTTTTAGGTGTAGTGATTATAAAAAACACACCTAAAAGGATTCTTTCAATTATAAAGATAAGGGATATTTTCTCTGGAGAAAAACTTGGAATAAAATGGAGATCTTCTACCTTCTAAATTCCTAGGTAATAGACAAGTATGGGTTCAGTTTTTCTTGTCACTATTTCTTCAGAGATCATTATGAATATATCAAAATATGCAAAAATCTGGGCTTATGGGAGTTACTTAATGTGAATTATTTTCCACATTTAGCATTTTTCTCCTTTATTTTGTTCAGAAGTGTCTTTATTTTCTAACTCTATTTATATGTAAAATTTAAACATTTTATTACTTTTGTTTCCTTGAGAAATTTTTGTGACCATTTCATCTCTATCATCCTGCCTATCCATGTGTTCCTTCAATTCATCCCTCCCTTCTGAAATTTATGATCTTTTCATATTATTATTGTTACAAATTATATATATATATATATATATATATATATATATATATGTTCATGTACTTGTATATATGTATGCACATATGTATACATAAGTAACTTAATGAGTTCATTTAGACTTGTTTGTATGTGCATGTTTCCAGGACTGACCACTTGGGATTGAACAAGCTATTTGGGAGCTTGTCCCCAGGGGTAGCTAATTTGTCATCACTCAGAAGCCATTGATCACCTATAGCTTTTCATCTAGAGGTTGGCTGCTTTATGGGATATTTCCTAGTCCTATCAGCATATCACTAATGTTGTCATTATGCTGATCTTGCTCATCAATCATATTCTTGAGAGTTCATGAGTGCATCTTCCCTGTCATGTCTAAAAGATACACAGATATTCTCATATTCTTATCTTACCACCTTTTTGTAATTTTTCCTGAGGGTTAGATTTGCGGTTCTGTTGCTAATAGATGAGCTGGGGTTAAGCACTCCATACTAACACTGAAAATGTTCTCTGTATTTTGACCAGTTATGTATCTCTATATAGCCTCTATTTGTTGCAAGAAGAAACATTTTTGGTGAAGGGTAAGAGCTACATTTGTCTATGAGTATAAGGATAGGTATATAGAAAACTATAGTTTAGAAACTATACTGGTTTAGGAAACATAATAGAACATATTTTGCAGTTGACATTATTTTTACTGATACGCTCTAAAATTGTGGAAATATGGTAATAAGTTTTATTTTCCTTTTTATTTTCATACTTAAGTTTCAAAACACTCATGCCTCCACTTTTGATTCTTAATAGACAGCATATTGTAGTAATCTAGAATTCAGGCTCTAGAGTAAACAATTGTTACTCAAGTTATTTCTTCAGTACTGAATAGTTGTTGACATTAGGTAATTTATTTAATTGTTATGCAGTCTTTATAATTCTCATAACCAAGAAATAACTTGTGATGTGAACTTATAATGTCATTATGAGAATCATGATACTCTCTGTGGCCCATCAGAAATATGTAATACATGATTGTTAGCAATTGTTATTACCAGGGCTGATCATTGTGGTGCGAGATGATGGTGATGGCAATGTATTTAGAAAAGTTTCTTGATTTCTGTATCACCTTTTAAAGATATCTGCAAGTCAGGTGCAATCTTCATGGACCGACTTTTACTGAACTGGTTGGTAATGACTTTGGGTCCCTACATTTACAATATCTGCCAGCTCTTTCCCCAAATTCTCATAGATGTTTTACTGAATCAACTTCCACATGGCCTTTAGTTTATGTCCTCTATTTATGGTGTCACTGTCTCCATGAGTGAAGATCACAGCTTTGTCTAGCATTGTCTTCCTTCATAAGTGTTTATTTCTGCTATCAGTACTTTGGAGAGGAAAGCTGCAAGTGTTTGACTTCTCTATTCCACGAAGGAGACAAATTGTTTCCTTTATTCTGCACATTATCTACACTGTAATTGTTACAATTTGCTTAATTATTTTCACACATATATCTATCCGAAAGTATATTTCATTCTTGAGAGTGTCTCTATCAGATCCCTTCCAACTGTAATTGTAGTCATATCAAGTCATTGGGGAATCTGGGAACTAAACATTAGTCCTTTGAAAGAGCAGAACCTGGATCTTGTGAACCTGAAAGTCTGAAACCCCAACCAAATTAAATACATGGGATGAACCTAGGTTTCCCCACATTTATGTAGCAGATGTGAAACTTGGTCTTTATGAAGGTCCCAAACAACTGTTCCAAAAGCTGTTGCCTATAAATGGTATATATTCTTCTAGCTGGGCTGCCGTGTTTGGCCACTGTGGGAAAGTATGCACCTAGCCTCAAAGACTTGATGTTTTGGGGTACTTGATATCCAGGGGACCACCACCCACTCAGGGGAGAAGAAAAGGGGGAATGAGAAATAAAGGAAGGATTGTGGGAAGAAGTGACTGGGAATGGGGCAGTGAAGAGGATAGAAAGTAAATAAGTTAAATAAATAAATAAATAAATAAATAAATAAATAAATAGTGCTCCTAACCACTGAGTTATCCTTGTGCCTTGATTTTTAAAATCGTTAAGTGATTTATTTGTAGAGTAAGGATAATAGAAGGTAACCTTTTTGAAAGCTCAAATTTATCATCCTTCTAATCTTTAAATTTTTCTGCTTATCATCATTATTGATAATGATAAAAGTCATTAATAATGACAGAGCTAGAATCAAGTCTCCAAATTATTCTACATAGTCTCAGGTATAGATGAAATATGAACTTAGAAAGAAGATGTAGTTATACAATAAATGTTGGCTACTGAGCAATAATACCTTTAGTGTCTTATTAATTTGTAGTAATACTTTTCACCGACTTGGGGTAGCTCTTTGTTGAATGAGTAATTATGGGTGATAAGACAGGTAAAATTAGAAAAAAAGATGCTGTCAGTGTTAGTTTTATATTTGTTGAGGGGGTCAAATTTTTAATGTTTTTGGCTTTTTACAAATTGAATTGAGTTTCTGATATTACTTGATCTTTAAAATCAATTTGGAACATGATAATGTTGAAATTTCTTATATTGTATTGAGACCTTAAATTAGAATGACACTCCAGCTCACACAGGTGTGAATTTGGCTGTATTTGAGTGACATTCCCCTTACTATGAGGCTGCAAGAAAAGGCTGAATTTGGACCTGAGAATCACATTCACAATCAATGTAGACATAAAAAAAAAAAAATGAGACTATTGATAGTCCAAAAACCTACAAATCACTTCCTTGTTTTTCTTTGTTTCTTTTTGTTTTGGATTATAAGCAACAATTCTGATTCCTGAGAACAAAATAATGTCTTCTACCGTCTTGATTTATGCTCTATCTTTAACTTAAAATCTATTATTAATAGCACAGGTACCCCAGTGAATAAACATTATGTAAATGTCCTTCCTGCTTATAAAAATTATTGCTGTCTCTATTTTCATTATTGATACTCATCATTCTATTCAAAACACAGTCTGTTCCATAGATAGGTATCATGATATTCCAGCACCAACCAACATGGAATCTGCAGACCCAAGCTTTAGGAAGCTAGAAACAGAAGAATGAAA
This sequence comes from Grammomys surdaster, assembly GCF_004785775.1. Classification (NCBI taxonomy): domain Eukaryota; kingdom Metazoa; phylum Chordata; class Mammalia; order Rodentia; family Muridae; genus Grammomys; species Grammomys surdaster. Next base: position 2,634,816 of record NW_021620842.1, read on the forward strand.
GTTCCATATAGAGTAGGAGTGATATAACTTGGGTTATTTTCCTCCTCTATGAAACAGACCAAATTCTCTTTGTTATATAAATGTTTTCTGACTCATGCATGTTTTCCTTAAGGAAAAAGTATGTTCTCTAGGAGGTTCAGTTTTTTCCCTTTTTTTATTGGATATTTTATTTATTTACATTTCAGATGCCATCCCCTTTCCCCATTTCTCCTCCTTAGAAACCCCCTACCCATCCCCCCTCCTCTTTTTGCTTTATAATATTTAAAATACATGCAAATATTAAGATCAGTTCTAGGTTGAGGAACAAGCAATACAATAGATGCAAATAGTCAAGGAACAAGCAAGACAATAAACAAAATTCCTTGAACACTCCTTTGATCATTGTTTGTAATGGCTTATCAGGATGACCAAAATATCTGAGCCTACTTCCCAGTCCTAGCCCAAAGTCATTTTCATGTCTAAAGCCTACTTTCTTGTTTTAGCCTAATATTTAGATTCCTGCCTGAAATTACTTCTTTGTTCTAGCCTAATATCAGATTCCTGCCTGAAGCCCACTTCCTTGTTTTTAGCCAATGTTATATTCCTGCCAAGCGGCCCATTTTCTTGTCCGTGTCCCATGTCAGATTCTTGCCAAGCAGCCCTAAAATCTCTTTGCCTCTCCCCATTTGGTTCAGTTCTTTTATGTGGAAATTACTGAAGTAAAATTTTAATGCTGGAAAGCAAGTGAGCTTCCTAGGACACTGGGAGCTTCCAGATGATCCATGCTACCTTGTCTCATGGTTACTGCAAGAGAAATTAGTTAGAACTCTGTGAACTATTTTTTCAAGTAAGATAGATTTTTTTTTTACTTTATCTGAGTTTCTTATTATTGGATATTATACTTACTTTTCAGATTGTATCCCCTTACCCCATTCCTCCCCATCCAGGAATCCCCTATTCCTTCCCCCATCCTCCTCCTTCTATGAGGATGTGCCCCACCTACACCACCACTCCCACCTCCCCACCCTCGAATTCTTCCACATTTGGTGTTCAGCCTTCACAGGACCAAGGATCTCCTCTCCCACCTATGCCCAACAAGGCCATCCTCCCCTACATATACTGCTGGAGCCATGGGTCCCACCCTTTGTGCTCCCAGGCTGGTGGTTTAGACCATGGGGAGCTCTGATTGGTTGGTATTCTTGCTCTCCTCCTGGGGCCACAAACCCTTTCAGCTCCTTCAGGCTTCTCTCTAACTCCTCCATTAGTAACCCCTTGATCAGATCAATGGTTAGCAGTCAGCATCTGCCTCTGAATGTGTCAGACTCTGGCAGACCTCTAAGGAGACAGCTATATCAGGCTATTGTTAGCATGCACTTCCTGACTTCCACATCAGCATCTATCTTTGGTGACTGCACATGGGATGGATACCCAGGTGGAATGGTCTACAGACAGCCCCTCCTTCAGTTTCTGTCCCACACTTTGTCTCCATATTTGGTCCCTTGAGTATTTTGTTACTCCTTCTAAGAAGGACCGAAGCACCCACACTTGGTCTCCCTTCTTCATGAACTTCATGTGGTCTGTGAGTTGAATCTTGGCTATTTCAAGCTTTTGGGGTAATATCCACTTATCAGTGAGTGAATACCATATGTGTTCTTTTGTGATTGGGTTACCTCACTCAGGATCATATTTTCTAGCTCCATCCATTTACCTAATTATTTCTCCAATTCATTGTTTTTAATAGTTGACTAATACTCCATTATGTAAATGTATCATATTTTTTGTATCCATTCCTCTGTTGAAGGACATCTGGGTTCTTTCCAGCTTCTGGCTATTATAAATAAGGCTGCTATGAACATAGTGGAGCATATGTCCTTGTTATATGTTGGAACTTTTTGGGGGTATATGACCAGGAGTGGTATAGCTGAGTCCTCAGGTAATGCTATGTTCAATTTTCTGAGGAACTCCCAGACTGATTTTCCAGAGTGGTTGCATCATCTTGCAATCCCACCAACAATGGAAGAGTGTTCCTCTTTCTCCACATCCTTGCTAACATCTACTATCACCTGAGTTTTTGATCTTAGCTATTCTGACTGGTGTGAATTGGAATCTCAGAGTTGTTTTGATTTTCATTTCCCTGATGACTATGGATGCTGAACATTTCTTTAGGTGCTTCTCGGGCATTCGAGTTTCCTCAGTTGAGAATTCTTTGTTTAGCTCTATACTCTATTTTTAAATAGGGTTATTTGGTTGTCTAGAATCTAATTTCTTGAGTTCTTTGTATATATTGGATATTAGTCCTCTATCAGATGTGGGATTGGTAAAAAAATCTTTTCCCAATCTGTTGGTTGCCGTTTTGTCCTATTGACAGTGTCTTTGTCTTACAGAAACTTTGAAATTTTATGAAGTCTCATTTGTCAATTCTTGATCTTAGAGCATAAGCCATTGGAGTTCTGTTCAAGAACTTTTAACCTGTGACTAGATATTTTAGGGTCTTCCCCACCTTCTCTTCTATTAGCTTCCGTGTATCTGGTTTTATGTGGGGATCCTTTATCCACTTGGACTTCAGCTTTGTATAACGACATAAGAATGGATCGATTTGCATTCTTCTACAAGGCGTGTTCCTCTTTCTCCATATCCTACAGCATCTGCTGTCACCTGAGTTTTTGATCTTAGCCATTCTGAGTGGTATGAGGTAAAATCTCAGGGTTGTTTTGATTTGCATTTCCTGAATGACTAAGGATATTGAGTATTTCTGAAGGTGCTTCTAGGCCATTGAAGTTTCTTTCTAATCACTACAGTCAAAGTTGATAGACACTTGAATAATTTTCATTTCTGTTTTTACTTCTTAGCTTTGTTAACTGATAAAATTCAAATGACTTTTGGGTTGTTGGCTTTTCTTTATCAGTTTGGCAGCAGGAAATTATTAAGCTGTTGTGTTAGCAAGCTTTTGACTAAAAAGTTATATAATAACAAGAAGGTTTTCTTTTGTTTCTCTTTTAGGATTTCAATGTATGATCTCTTAGACTTATAATTTCAGTCATCTAGTATCATAGAACAAGATTGTAGAGAACACTAAGCAGAACACTGCTCAACTATCTCACCCAGGATGTAGACGAAATAGATAGAAATGAACTAAGGTCTCAATAACCTTATTGTGGGAATGCCCAATGGTGTAATTTGTCCTTAATCCCTTCCTCCAAACTGTTTTCTGACAGGCAAGCAAAGAAACTTTTGGCACATAAGCGTTTTAATGCATTCCAAGATACAAACTATGTCACCTACCCATAAGAAACAGGCAGGAATCTTATAGCCTATATATACTCTTAACCAAGTTTCTGAAATTCCTCTTTTGTATTTTCATCTAAAAGAGTGGTTTCCAGGCAGAAAAAAATAACTATCAACATTCAGAATCTTGATACAGTGGCCCAGATACATGATGAGCATGAACGATTTTTTTAAGCCTGAAAGTAATTCTATTTATAGCTGGGCCTAAGAACTACCCTTCTGGGTAGTTCTATTTGGAAATGTGTTTATTGCCCAGTTACCATGTGAAGGTAACTATTATTTTTCAGTTCAACTGTGATTAGGCTAATTTGTAATTTTTATGTGCTTGTTTCAAGACTCAAGTGTTAAAAACAGACAGTATGATGATATTTACAATGTGATTTATAGGTGAATAGCCATGACAGCTTTACCTTATGAAGTAGGATAAAAACCTTACAAAAGACAGATAAGTTGAAAAGACAAAGCCTTTCTCTTGTTCTTTTGGTTCATGAGAAGACATCAAGAAGATCATCACTAGACACAGGCATCTTGATCTTAGAAATTTGAGTCTCCTAAACTGTGAGGTGGGAGGAGAACAAGGGGCAGATCTCTGTTTCTTTAAATTATCCAGAGTGTGATGTTTTGTTATTGGAATAGAAATTGACTTAGTCTATAGGAACTAAGCAATAAAAATCACCAAACATAAGGACTGACTACAGGAACAAAAGATAAGAGGTGATATACGGTAAAATATTTTGCAGTAGGACAAGTGTAAAAAACGGAATGAATGGGCATGAGGTATGATGATCAACATTTTCTTTTCCTGACAAGTTTAGGTCTATAATTCTTTTCATATTTAACTATTTTTATAGCAGAACCTCAGAGTTATCTTGCCACTAGTTAAAACAAAATATGTTGCCTTCGGTCTAGACTCTATCTAATTTCTTTCACACTATTTCTTAGTAGTGCACTCCCCATGAAAAGAGGCAGTAGAGGAGGTAATTTTCTCAATGGTAGAAAGTTTAGAATCATCACAGGAAATGTCCATATCAGAAGCCAAGCATCCATGATTAATATAGAACGCTGGTCATTGCCAAGGACAAGTTTAAAAGTAAGTTGCAGTTTAAAAGATGCTGACTATCCAATAATCAAAATATATATTCTACTAGGAATAAAACACTCAGCAAATTATATACAGCAACAGCAGATGTTGTCCACAGAAGCAAATTCTTGTAAATTATCTAACCATGTTGAGTCAGATGGCAGCATAATTATAAAAATATTGTTGCATAAAATCAGAAGCCCTGGCTTCCTGACTATAGTTAATTTTTCTATTTGTAAACATCGTCACCCTCAGTTTATGGAAATGCTGAAAGGAAATTTTGAATATAAACACAATACGTCTTTTCACAAGTCTACATTATATACAATTGAGGCCAAAATAGTACTTAGGTATGTCACTTCATGGTCAGATAGGGTTCCAAGAAGCAAATAGAGTCAATAGTATTGAAAGATATACAGAAACAGCTTGAAAGAAGTCTCTTTAATTGGCCCAAATGTCCCTACTTTGTCATAGGAGTTTTCTTTTAGAAAAGTAGAGACTGTGTCATTTTATGAAGCTGAAAGTCCTGTTTATGTTTCTTGTACTGATTGGAATCAAATCGTAAGTGAGGACTATTCATAGTCAAAGCCATTCACATTTGTAGGAGCTAAACAAGTAGAGAATTAGTGCCAACAGAACTCAGAAATATGACAGCTCAATCTTTTCTCCACCCTCCTAATTTTGGTGACTATTTAAAAAATGAATACATACTTAAATTCAGAGATGGTTTTCTTCCACTAAATATTTACCCCAATTTTCCACTATTCAAATTCTCATGCTCAAATAATTTTCATTAAGTATAATGTATGGATGTTAGAGCAAAACTCTATATAAAACATAACTTGGCAGTAACCAATACAAATGCCATATACAGAAGCAAGTTGGCACAATGGAAATCTTCAATGAATAGAAACATAGAAGTGTCAGGCAGGAAACTTCACTAATCAGTGACAAGTAGCATCTGGAAAATGAAAATAAGTTTGTCGTTATATCTCTAGACTTGGCATAGCCATATTTTAAGATCATGATCTGTCAATTACATTCAGACATTGTTCTACTAAAGGCCTTGAAAAACTTTTATTGCATTTTCAATTTGTATAAGCTTTAGAGCTCAGATCATTTCCCCTCTATGGTGTAGAATACATCTTTGTGGATAGTGATCATACAAGCCCTTTGTGAAAATGAACTGCTAACTAAGTATTAAAACATCTCTTTCATAATTATCTCCAACTCTTTTGCTTAATTTAATTATCATATCTATATATCTAGACATTAATTAATTCATGAATGCTTGCATTTATTCAATGATCATTGTCTTCGTCACAAAATTGCATCTCAGAAAATTTCTTGCTCATTTCTTTCTAAACAAACTCATAATCTGGCTAAGGAGAGTTTGTTACAGAATCCATATTAATAACAATGCTGTAACTTGAAAATTACTAGGGCCAATCAGATGCATGGATAGAGGGTGCCATCCAAAAGATATCAACAAAATATTGCTCTCTTTCTGGTAGGTCCAAATTAAAATTAACCAAGTTGAACAAAATTCAGAACTGTTCTCTTCAATAGCTTTATTTTCTCAAAATAAATGTTTTTCTACCATAGGGCCCTGAGTTATTACCTGATGGCAGAAGTGTTATGAGACTAAGACAGCATCAAAAGCCACACATTAAAGTAACATCATAACTTTACACTATCAAATTTACCTGTGGATGGGGTCTTTGTTAAAAACACAAATCTGTGAATTTATCTGTTGGAATTTCTGCTGTAGCTGACCTGTGGTGAAGTTCGAAGAGCTGTGTTTTCAGCATAGGTTAACTCAATTATCAGGTAGCATTAATAATACAGCTTTAAATTAGTTCAGAATGTAGAACAATTTCGATACCATGAAACAGTGAAGAGGGGTCGGGTGTACTTTGGCTGCTTTTTGGACCTTTCATAATATATAAGCTTAATACTCAAACTTAAAGGTCTTAAATTATAGAATGGGATGTTTAAGCACTCCAGAAGAAAGATAGAGATACTGGTTATAGTATTCACACTATTTTTTACACAAGTTGCTTTCTTCTAATTTTCATTGATTTCTTTGGATAATACCATTGTGGATCTATATAGTGTTTTACATGGCTAATTAATTACAAAATGAAACAATATACATAAAGAAGATAGTGATGCTTATCAGTACATGTGACTTTCAATTCTTTATATATAATCTAGTAGTATGCTGTCTTTAGACTTTCAGTTTTTAGCCTATTATGTAGATTCTTTCTGAGGCCATATATGATGCTTTTTGTGAAGCTGTTATCTTAAAATTTGTTAGCTAAGCCATTTCCTGAAATATAGGTACTGGAGTTTCCTGTCTTTGGACAGTTCTAAGTTAATAGGTTTCTATTGAACAGAACCTTACCAAAACTAAAGAATACCTAAGAATCAATTTAAATGTAAATACCCACTTCAGTATTTATAAGACTATATGCATGAAGTTTAAGAAGAGAACTCAGATCCAGATATCTTTGTCTCAAGCCTCTTTATGTGTCATAATGACATAGAAAAATTTGACACAAGCTTGTTTTAGGTAAATTGTTATTCATTTTATTTATGGTTGGGCCTGGCTTTGTGGGGGTATCTATTTATATCATTAATCTTTTGGTAGTGAATTAGCTGTGCCTTCTGTGGTATCAAACAGGCATATCAATCCTCAGCCCCATAACGGAACTGTGTCTGGGCCATTCCCTTTAAGAGTAAGAGGGTCCTTCCCCATATCTGTGGCATAGTTTTTATTGGTCTCGCTGATGCCAGAAGCAGTCAAGAGCAGATTTGCCATGAGCTTTCAGTTTTAGAGAGGTAAATGTGAACAAGGCATGATGGAGAGTATTTCAGGGGGACTCCTTTGGGGAGGGTAGTACCATTCGTCCTCTTTTGTTTTTAAAGCTAATTTTTCAGAGTTCTTGTAAAATCAGGGCAGAAGCACCAACAGTCGCTCCTTCCACACTAAGAGAGTCATGCGGACATTATTTAAAGTTATATACATCTATATTAATAATCTCTTTTATCAAAGGACTGTTATAGCGCAGCCGACCACAAATCAGACTATATAATATAGCGATTAATAATAGCTTCTACTTTTTGTGAGATTACTTCTCTTTTGTCAATTAATTCTTGAGAGAAATTAGGATTTATATCTCTCTTGAGAATATTAAACAGAGACTTAAATTCTTTTGTGGAGGGATTAAAATAAGATCTTCACCAGTTAGCATCTCTTAGAAACTTTTGAAAATAATATGAATTAAGTAAACTCTTTCTTTTCTTTCAGACCCTTTATCTGTCTTTTTTTATTGGATATTTTACATATTTAATTTTCAATGTTATCTCCTCTCCCATTCTCCTCCAAAATTCTTTATCCCATACCCCCTACTCCTATTTTTATGAGGGTGTACTCCAAACAACCTCCCAGTCCCATCTCCCTGCTCTCAAATTCTCGACACTAGGGAATCGAAACTTTCGGGGACCATGGCCCTCCACTTCCACTGATGTCTGACAAGGTCACCCTCAATTACCTATATAGGTGGAGACATGAGTCCCTCCCTTTGAGCTCTCAGGCTGGAGGTTTAGACTTTGGGAGTTCTGGTTAAAACTTTTGATACTCCTTCTAGAAAGGACCAAATTTTTCACACTTTGGTCTTTCTTCTTCTTGAGTTTCATGTGGTCTATGCATTGTGTCTTAGGTATTGTGAGATTTTGGGCTAATATCCACTTATCAGTGAGTGCATACCATGTATGTTCTTTTGAGATTGGGTCACCTCACTCAGGATGATATTTTCCAGCTCCATCCACTTGCCTAAGAATTTCATGAACTCATTGTTTTTAATAGCTGAGTAGTACTTCATTGTATAAATGTACCACATTTTCTGCATCCATTCTTCTGTTGAAGGGCATCTGGGTTCTTTCCAACTTCTGGCTATTATAAATAAGGCTGATATGAACATGGTGGAGCATGTGTCCCTGATGCATGTTGAAACATCTTTTGGGTATATGCCCAGGAGTGGTATAGCTGGGTCCTCAGGTAACACTATGTTAATTTTTCTGAGATACCACCAGACTGCTTTCCATAGTGGTTGTATCAGTTTACAGTCCCACCAACAGTGGAGAAATGTTCCTCTTTCTCTACATCCTCCACATCAACATCTGCTGTTACCTGTGTTTTTGTTCTTAGCCATTCTGAATGGTGTGAGGTGGAATCTCAGGGTTGTTTTCATTTGCATTTCCCTGATGACTAGGGATGCTGAACACTTCTTTAGATGCTTCTCAACCATTCGAGCTTCCACAGTTGAGAATTCTTTATTCATCTCTGTGCTCCATTTTTTAATAGGGTTCTTTGATTGTCTAGAGTCTAATTTCTTCAGTTCTTTGTATACCTTGGATAGAAATTATAGTTTCTTAACATAATATTATTTAGTTTTGTAAAATTAGTTGTTTTCATATATATATGAATTATATATATATATATATATATATATATATATATATATATATAATATATGGGGAAAATTTAGAGGCTGCCACAGTGGTGGGGCCCCAGAGGGACTTCCACACTGTGGCGGGTCCCATATTCGGGAGGAACCCTATAGTTCCATCGGCCTAGAGGCTTTGGTGGTGACAGGCCCCAATAACACGAGGAAGTCCTTGGTTCCAAAAAGGTTTTTTGTCATGGCAGATGACAGATGGATCTAGGCATACCCCCCAAAACTCAGGGCAGTCCTGAGCTATATAGGGAGGAAGAAAGGGAAGGATTGGGGGGAGGCATGCTTAATTTGCTCTGCCCTCTGGCCTTCATTAGTATGTAAATCCCTAGGGCCTGAGGCTTATAGCCTGCCCTATATTACTGAACAATGTAATTCTATGGAGACTGTGGCTGCTTTTCAGAATCCTGGATTCTGGGGGGGGGGCACCAAACTCCTGCCGGTTCTCACACAGAATCTCACACAGAGTCTGCAGAGTTTTGGGGTTCTAGGCACCTACTCAATCATGACCCAGGATACCCTTACGCAGTCCCACATCTCCTCCCCTTTACTTTTTTAAAAAAGGGGGGTCACTGTGAAAATTTTGGATGAGGGTGTCGAAAGAAAGCTCTATGTAGGCCAGAGGGGTTAGCACGATTAAGTCACAGGATAAGGGGAGTTGGGGGGTAAGGAAGGCAAGGAATCATCAAATCAATTGAATTTAGGTGGTACAGTTTCAGGGTAGTAATACCTGACTAATCTAGATAGACATTACATTTTCCTCACTAACATGTAACTTTAGCTATTTGACTTTGGCAAAAGAGTTCATTTGTAGCTGGAAGTTCTGAATCTGTCCATAGGACTCAGTGAGGATCTCTGGATCTTGGCATGCGTCTCTGGATCTCAGCCTGTCTCTGGAATCTGCAGTCAGGTGGTGTGGCTGAGATCATGGCATCCTAGGCAGGTCCCAGGAGGCTCCACAAGTCTCTGCTGGACTTGTGGGAGCACCTGTAGAATAATCACAACAGGGAAGCAGCACCCCAGCAGGGGGATGTCTGTAAAAGGTGTGTAGTAAGCATTAGGTAGGCTACTTGGGATCAGGCACGTCATGGTGTGCCATTGAGATCCTAGAAAGCAAAGATGTTTGAGGAAATTTTAGTCTTAGAAATCACCTTTGAGTCTGTTTTAGCTAGCTGAGGAAGAAAATCATATTAATTATGTAGGCAGCAACAGTTTGTCTGTAAAAGGAAACTAGTTGTTAATTAAGAGCTGAAAGATGGTGATCAGCATGCTGATTTAACCTGTGGAAGTATACTTAGATGACTTTCAAACCTTGAAGAAATTTTAAAAGTCAAAAAAAAAATGTTGGGAATATATCATGGGTGAAAAGGAGATATTTAAACAAAAAACAATAAATTTTGTGTTGAAAAGCACAAACACTGTTGTTTTAGGCATTCCTGTTAGGGGAAAAGGCATTAATGGTGGGAAAACACGAACATTGTTGTGGGTATTCCTGTTAGGGAGAAAAGGTTAATGGCAAATTTAGAAATAGTGGAGGAGAGGCCTGTTCTGCCATGTGGTGGTTGGGCTACCACGTGGTAGCTGGGTGCTCTAGCAGAGAGGCCAAGGAATTCCCCCTGTTGTTTTTCTTAGAGAAAAGAAAGGCTAACTTTGAAGAAAAGCTCAAAGCAATTAATATGGGTGCTTGATAGGAAAGTTAGAAGGAGTGAAAGGCTTGTGTGAAACTGAGTCATGGCGGAGAGACTCCTAGAGTCTAGCACTTAGAGTCAGCAGCTCGCTGTTCTCAGTCAGAGGGGCAGGGAAGGACAGGCAGCCGGCAGTTTCTCTAGGCTCAGCCTGGAGTTTTTAGCTGTGAGAAAGAAACTGTAAGGTAAACAGAGGCAAAGGAGTGCAGATTGAGTCTCAGACCCTCTGCTATCAGGCAAGCCAGTTGGGCTATAGCGGGCCGCAAATGACCTAGAAGGTGAAGTGGGGAAGGGGCCAAGTAGGGAGCCAACCCTCTTGTTACAGGCGAGTCAGCTGGGCTGTAACCAGCCGGCCGCAAATGGTGGAGGAGGGGGGGAAGTTTATACTAGGCTAGTAGGCAAAGCACGAAAAGTTAACCCCTGGGGGAGGGGCAAACCTCTTGGCAGGCAGAGCGTGGAAGATTTTTTTTCGGGGGAGGGATAAAGAATGGAGATTAAGGCTTCTGCCCCTGCCTGGTCCTCTGGGCTGGAGCAGACACAGAGTCGGTCTGCTCCTGTCCTGTGGAGAAACTGAATCCTGAGTCATCCAGGAGCCACTGCACTCAGAGCAGCTGGTAAGAACTCCATCTCACTCCCTAAACCCCAGAGATAGATGGGGAGCCAGGGACATCCAGGGCACAGCAGCTACCCAAACCCCGCCCCTCTGGAATTCCACTTCCCTTCTGCCCCTGCCTGGTCTTCTGGGCTGGAGCAGACATAGAGTCGGTCTGCTCCCGTCCTGTTGAGAAACTGAATCCTGAGTCATCCAGGAGCCACTGCACTCAGAGCAGCTGGTAAGAACTCCATCTCACTCCCTAAACCCCAGAGATAGATCGGGGAGCCAGGGACATCCAGGGCACAGCAGCTACCCAAACCCCGCCCCTCCGGAATTCCACTTCCCTTCTGCCCCTGCCTGGTCCTCTGGGCTGGAGCAGACACAGAGTTGGTCAGCTCCTGTCCTGTGGAGAAACTGAATCCTGAGTCATCCAGGAGCCACTGCACTCAGAGCAGCTGGAGCTACTGCACTCAGAGCAGCTGAAACTGAATCCTGAGTCATCGAGGACCCACTGCACTCAGAGCAGAAGGATTTCCATATCCAAGAGGTGGCCTGAGTCCCAGGAGTTATTCCACCCAGGAGATTAGGAGCATAAGACCACAGAGACCTCTGGACTCTGAGGAGCTCTGCAATAAGCAAGATAACTGGAAATACAGACTCCAGTTTTACACAGTGAGGGCAGGTACCACTAGAGTTAACCAGATGGCGAAAGGCAAGCGCAAGAACATAAGCAACGGAAACCAAAGTTTCTTGGCATCATCAGTGCCCAATTCTCCCAATATAGCAAGCCCTGAACACCCCATCACACCTGAAAAGCAGGATTCAGAATTAAAATCACTTCTCATGATGATGATAGAGGATTATAAGAAGGAATTAAGTAACTCCCTTAAAGAAATACAGGAGAGTACAAGTAAACAGATAGAAGCCCTTAAAGAGGAATCACAGAAATCCCTTAAAGAAATGGAAGAAAACACAAAGAAGGAATTAAACAAAAACATTCAGGATCTGAAACTAGAAATAGAAACAATAAAGAAAGTTCAAAGGGAGACAACCATGGAGATAGAAAACCTAAGAAAGAGATCAGGAGTCACAGACGCAAGCATCACCAACCGAATACAAGAGATAGAAGAGAGAATCTCAAATGCAGAAGATACGGTGGAAAATATTGACACAGTTGTCAAAGAAAATGCAAAATGCAAAAAACTCCTAACTCAAAACATCCAGGAAATCCAGGACACAATGAGAAGACCAAACCTAAGGATAATAGGTATAGATGAGAATGAAGATTCCCAACTTAAAGGGCCAGTAAATATCTTCAACAAAATTATTGAGGAAAACTTCCCTAACCTAAAGAACAAGATGCCCATAAACATACAAGAAGCCTACAGAACACCAAATAGACTAGACCAGAAAAGAAATACCTCCCGTCACATAATAATCAAAACATCAGATGCACAAAACAAAGAAAAAATACTAAAAGCAGTAAGGGAAAAAGGTCAAGTAACATATAAAGGCAGACCTATAAGAATTACACCAGACTTCTCACCAGAGACTATAAAAGCCAGAAGAGCCTGGACTGACATCATACAGACACTAAGAGAACACAATTGCCAGCCCAGATTACTATACCCAGCAAAACTCTCAATCACTATAGATGGTGAAACCAAGATATTCCATGACAAAACCAAATTTGCACAATATCTTCCCACAAACCCAGCACTTCAAAGGATAATTGATGGAAAATGCCAACACAAGGAGGGAAACTACAACCTAGGAAAAGCAAGTAAGTAATCTTCCAACAACCCCCAAAAAAGATACAAACATAACTTTACCTCTAATAACAAAAATAACAGGAAGCAACAATCATTTTTCCTTAATATCTCTTAACATCAATGGTCTCAATTCCCCAATAAAAAGACGCAGACTATCAGACTGGATACACAAACAAGACCCAGAATTTTGCTGCATACAAGAAACACACCTCAGTGACAAAGACAGACACTACCTCAGAATAAAAGGGTGGAAAACAATTTTTCAAGCCAATGGTCCCAAGAAACAAGCTGGAGTAGCCATTCTAATATCAAATAAAATCGACTTTCATCCAAAATTAATCAAAAAAGATAAGGAAGGACACTTCATACTCATCAAAGGAAAAATCTACCAAGGTGAACTCTCAATTCTGAACATCTATGCTCCAAATGCAAGGGCACCTACATACATAAAAGAAACTTTACTAAAGCTCAAAACACACATTACACCTCACACAATAATAGTGGGGGATTTCAACACCCCACTCTCAGCAATGGACAGATCATGGAAACAGAAACTAAACCGAGACACTTTGACATTAACAGAAGTTATGAACCGAATGGACTTAACAGACATCTATAGAACATTTCATCCTAAAACAAAAGAATATACCTTTTTCTCAGCACCTCATGGTACCTTCTCCAAAATAGACCATATAATTGGTCACAAAACAAGCCTCTACAGATACAAAAAGATTGAAATAATCCCTTGCATCTTATCAGATCACCACGGACTAAGACTGGTCTTTAATAATGACAAAAACAATGGAAAACCCACGTACACATGGAAACTGAACAACTCTCTACTCAATGATGACTTGGTCAAGGAAGAAATAAAGAAAGAAATAAAAGACTTTTTAGAATTCAATGAAAATGAGGACACATCATACCAAAACTTGTGGGACTCCATGAAGGCAGTGCTAAGAGGAAAGGTCATAGCTCTAAGTGCCTACAAAAAGAAACTGGAAAGAGCACACACTAACAAGTTGACTGCACAACTAAAAGCTCTAGAACAAAAAGAAGCAAATACACCCAGGAGGAGTAGAAGGCAGGAAATAATCAAACTCAGGGCTGAAATCAACCAAATAGAAACAGAAAGAACAATACAAAATATCAATAAAACCAGGAGTTGGTTCTTTGAGAAAATCAACAAGATAGATAAACCCTTAGCCAGATTAACCAGAGGGCACAGAGACAGTATCCAAATTAATAAAATCAGAACTGAAAAGGGAGACATAACAACAGAAACTGAAGAAATTCAAAAAATCATCAGATCCTACTACAAAGGCCTATACTCAACAAAACTGGAAAACCTGGATGAAATGGACAATTTCCTAGACAGATACCAGGTACCGAAGTTAAACCAGGAGCAGATAAACCATCTAAATAGTCCCATAACCCCTCAGGAAATAGCAGCAGTCATCAAAAGCCTCCCCACTAAAAAAAGCCCAGGACCAGATGGTTTTAGTGCTGAATTCTATCAGACCTTCAAGGAAGACCTAATACCAATTCTCTTCAAACTATTCCACAAAATAGAGACAGAAGGAACACTACCCAATTCGTTCTATGAAGCTACAATTACACTCATTCCCAAACCCCACAAGGACCCAACAAAGAAAGAGAACTTCAGACCAATCTCCCTTATGAACATCGATGCAAAAATACTCAATAAAATTCTAGCAAACCGAATCCAGGACCACATCAAAACAATCATCCATCATGATCAAGTAGGTTTTATCCCAGGAATGCAGGGATGGTTCAATATTCGGAAATCCATCAATGTAATTAACTATATAAACAAACTTAAAGAAAAAAACCACATGATCATCTCACTAGATGCTGAGAAAGCATTTGACAAAATTCAACATCCCTTCATGATAAAAGTCTTGGAAAGATCAGGAATTCAAGGCCCCTTCCTAAACATAGTAAAAGCAATTTACAGCAAACCAGTAGCCAACATCAAGCTAAATGGAGAGAAACTTGAAGCAATCCCACTAAGATCAGGGACTAGACAAGGTTGCCCACTCTCCCCCTACCTATTCAATATAGTACTGGAAGTCTTAGCCAGAGCAATTAGACAGCAAAAAGAAGTCAAAGGGATACAAATAGGAAAGGAAGAAGTCAAAATATCGCTATTTGCAGATGATATGATAGTATACTTAAGTGACCCCCAAACTTCCACCAGAGAACTCCTAAACCTGATAAACAACTTCAGCAAAGTGGCTGGTTATAAAATCAACTCAAACAAATCAGTAGCCTTCCTCTACATGAAAGATAAACAGACTGAAAAAGAAATTAGGGAAATGACACCCTTCACAATAGTTGCAAATAATATAAAATACCTTGGTGTGAATCTAACCAAGCAAGTGAAAGACCTGTATGACAAGAACTTCAAGTCTCTGAAGAAAGAAATTGAAGAAGATCTCAGAAGATGGAAAGATCTCCCATGCTCATGGATTGGCAGGATTAATATAATAAAAATGGCCATCTTGCCAAAAGCAATCTACAGATTCAATGCAATCCCCATTAAAATCCCAACTCAATTCTTCACAGAGTTAGAAAAGGAAATTCTCAAATTCATATGGAATAACAAAAAACCCAGGATAGCGAAAACTATTCTCAACAATAAAAGAAGTTCTGGAGGAATTACCATCCCTGACCTCAAGCTGTACTACAGAGCAATAGTGATAAAAACTACCTGGTATTGGTACAGAGACAGGCAGGAAGATCAATGGAATAGAATTGAAGACCCAGAAATGAACCCACACTCCTATGGTCACTTGATCTTTGACAAAGGAGCTAAAACTGTCCAGTGGAAAAAGGACAGCATTTTCAACAAATGGTGCTGGTTCAACTGGAAGACAACATGTAGAAGAATGAAAATTGATCCATTCTTATCCCCTTGTACAAAGCTCAAGTCTATGTGGATAAAGGACCTCCACATAAAACCAGATACACTGAAACTTATAGAAGAGAAGGTGGGGAAAAGCCTCGAATACTTGAGCACAGGGGAAAAGTTCCTGAACAGAACTCCAATGGCATATGCTCTAAGATCGAGAATTGACAAATGGGACTTCATAAAATTGCAAAGTTTCTGTAAGGCAAAGGACACTGTCAATAGGACAAAACGACAACCAACAAATTGGGAAAAGATCTTTACCAATCCTTCATCTGATAGAGGGCTAATATCCAATATATACAGAGAACTCAAGAAATTAGACTCCAGACAACCAAATTACCCTATTAAAAAATGGGGTATAGAGCTTAACAAAGAATTTTCAACGGAAGAAACTCGAATGGCCGAGAAGCATCTAAAGAAATGTTCAGCATCCTCAGGAAAATGCAAATCAAAACAACCCTGAGATTCCATCTCACACCAGTCAGAATGGCTAAGATTAAAAACTCAGGTGATAGTAGATGCTGGCGAGGGTGTGGAGAAAGAGGAACACTCCTCCATTGTTGGTGGGACTGCAAGATGGTGCAACCACTTTGGAAATCAGTCTGGCGGTTCCTCAGAAAATTGGACATAGCATTACCCGAGGATCCAGCTATATCACTCCTAGGCATATACCCAGAAGATGCTCGAACATATAACAAGGACATATGCTCAACTATGTTCATAGCAGCCTTATTTATAATAGCCAGGAGCTGGAAAGAACCCAGATGTCCTTCAACTGAGGAATGGATTCAAAAAATGTGGTATATTTACACAATGGAGTATTACTCAGCTATTAAAAACAATGAATTCGAGAGGTTCCTAGGTAAATGGATGGAACTAGAAATTATCATCCTGAGTGAGGTAAGCCAATCACAAAAGAACACACATGGTATTCACTCACTGATTATTGGATATTAGCCTAGAACCTTGAAATGCCCAAGATGCAACTCACAGGCCACATGAAGCCCATAAAGAAGGAAGACCAAGTGAGGGTGATTCGGTCCTTCTTAGAAGGATCAACAAAATACTCAAGGGAGCAAATATGGAGACAAAGTGAGGGACAGAAACTGAAGGAGGGGCCGTCTCAAGACCACCCCACCTGAGTATCTATCCCATGTGCAATCACCAAAGGTAGATGCTGATGTGGAAGACAGGAACTGCATGCTGATAAGAGCCTGATATGGATATCTCCTCAGAGGCCTTCAAGAGTCAGACATATTCAGAGGCAGATGCTCACAACTAGCCATTGAACTAATCATGGGGTTCTCAATACAGGAGTTAGAGTGAAGACTGAAGGAGCTGAAAGGGTTTGTGGCACCATGAGGAGAGCAACAATACCAACCAACCACAGCTCCCAGGGTCTAAACCACCAGCCTGGGAGCACTTAGGGGGGGGATCCAGGGCTTCAGCTGAATATGTAAAAGTGGAGGGCCCTGCTGGGCATAGGTGGAAGAAGAGAACCTTGACCTCATGAAGGCTGGATGCCCCAGGGGGTGGGAATTTTGAGGGTGGGGAGGTGGGAGTGGGGGGGGTGTAGATAGAGGTTACATCCACAGAGAAGAAGGAGGAGGGGCGAGGGGATTGGGGGTTCCGAGGGGGTGGTGGGGGATGGGGTAAGGGGACAACATAGGAAATGTAAATAAATCATCCAATAAAAAAAGAAAGAAAAAAAAAAAAGAATGGAGATTAAGGAGTCTCCACCATTTTGTAGGGAACACATGGAGAAGAGCGAGAGAGAGACCTAGTCTTTTGAGCCAGGCAGGAGCTAGTGGTAGTTAAGATTCAGAGAGAAAACGTTGGCCCGAAACACATGGAGAGAGAAAGAGCGAGAAAGGATAGAGAGAGATCTGTCTAGTCTTGGGGACTAGGCTGGGGTTACTCACAGTTCCATGGAAAGGGTCTTGGCGGGCGCCAGCGGGGGGTACTCTTGGAGCTGGCTTTGTCTGGATCCTCTACCACTTGTAGGGAACAATGTAGGCCCATGCATGGGCACGCACAGGCGTGAATCTCTGTTGTGTTGTGAGTCCTTGTGTCTGTCATGACGCAGTAGCTCAGCATGGCAGGAGCACACGGGATCTTGGCTGAGTTTATTGCCTGCAACACCAGGCGAGCATGGGGAATTTTCACTCTGGTTCCACGGGGGTGTAGAGCTCTTGGACTGGGGATCTCCAGGCCAGAAGTTGGCCAGAGACTGACTGGTCTCAAGTCCTTGGTTCTTAGGACTGAGACAGGGGCATGTGGGCTCATGTCGGACAACCCACAGCTGAGAAAAATGAAAGGGATTGGGGATCCCTGTGATCTGAGGCAGCCAGGGACCGACTGGTCTCAAGCCATTGGCTCTCAGGACTGAGACGGGGGCATGTGGGTTCATGTCGGATAACCCACAGCTGAGAAAAGGAGAGGGATGGAGAAGAAGAAAGAGGCCCTTGTAGCACCTGTAGGAGAGACTGTACTTGCTTAGCAGACTCAGCGGTATAGCCAGCTTGCTTGAAGATGTGGGTCCTCGTGGCTGGAATGCAGAGAGCCTCCAAGTGAGAGAATAAGCAGTTACAGCTTTAGTCAGCATGGGAGAAGCGAGGAATCTTCACTGAGTCGATTCCTCACAGCACCAGACAAGCAGGGTGGGAAGCTCCACTGCGTTCTGTAGCAGACTGGGGTGGCCCGGCTCTTGAAGTCCGTGGGTGTCTGTGCTCCACATTGGATGCGCCAAAATGTGGAGAAAATTTAGAGGCCGCCACAGCGGTGGGGCCCTGGAGGGGCTTCCATACTGTGACGGGTCCAATATTCGGGAGGAACCCTATAGTTCCAGTGGCCTAGAGGCTTTGGTGGTGACAGGCCCCAATAACACGAGGAAGCCCTTGGTTCCAAAAAGGTTTATTGTCATAGCAGATGATAGATGGATCTAGGCGTACCCCCCAAAACTCAGGGCAGTCCTGAGCTATATAGGGAGGGAGAAAGGGTGTGGATTGGGGGAGGCATGCTTAATTTGTTCTGCCCTCTGGCCTTCATTAGTATGTAAATCCCTAGGGCCTGAGGCCTATAGCCTGGCCTATGTGACTGAACAATGTAATTCTATGGAGACTGTGACTGCTTTTCAGGATCCTGGATTCTGGGGGGAGCCAAACTCCTGCCGGTTCTCACGCAGAATCCCACGCAGAGTCTGCAGAGTTTCGGGGTTCTAGGCACCTGCTCAACCATGACCCAGGATACCCTTACGCAGTCCCATATATATATATATATATATATATAT
This sequence comes from Grammomys surdaster, assembly GCF_004785775.1. Lineage (NCBI taxonomy): Eukaryota > Metazoa > Chordata > Mammalia > Rodentia > Muridae > Grammomys > Grammomys surdaster. The sequence continues at coordinate 2,653,957 of NW_021620842.1, forward strand.
ATATATATATATATATATATA
>NW_021620842.1:2653987-2675118 GCF_004785775.1 Grammomys surdaster
ATATATATATATATATATATATATATATATATATATATATATATATATGAATGACACAAGCAATGTTTTAGCTTGGATCTATTGTTTTCCACATTTCATCTTCTGCTGTATTTTTAATCATTATTCTTTTCTATTCAGACCTCACTCACAATACTATATACTTAATATTAATTTCTTAGAATCATGTCTAGTAAACTGCAAATAAAATATCAATCCTACCAACAAAGACTCTTTTCTAATAATGAAGAGTTGAAAGATGACATACCCTGTTTGATATTGCCATTGATTTTGTAGGCAAGAAATTGATATATTCAGGCACTGTAGTTTGCAAAAGGCATTTTTAAAAAAAATTTCTTTACAAGAAACTTAAAGAAAGTCCACAAAAATCTTTTGACTACAAAAAAATCCATTATTTTTAAATATATATAATTTCCTGTAAATCTGAAAGACTTTCTTTGAAACTTAATATAAGCTTATTTTAGCTATATGATTTATAATTTATTTCACTATAATGAATCTTGAAAAGAATATATCTGTGAAAATGCTTTTGCTATAGAGTATGTTCTATGGGAACACCTTATGGCATAAAGGATCTTGACAAGGGATCTGTATACATAGCAGAGAAAAGGAGAAAGCCTGATTAGCCAAAAAGAAAGGTAAATGTGTGGTACATATATTCTTGTCAGTCTTCTGGGTGTTTAGAAATGTACACTACACATACATTCTGCAAAGAAGTGGATGCTTGAGTTGTTATAACCCAGCTGCAATCATGCAATAGCTATAGGCTTTCCAAGGAATGAGTCATTCTTAGAGGATTGTCTTAGTCATTGTTACATTGATGTGAAGAGATACAATGACCAAGGCAAGTCTTATAAAAACAAAGTATTTAACTGTAGCCTCATTTAAAGTTTCAGGATATTAATCCATTATTGTCATGGTGTGGTATGGCAGAGGCATGGTAGCATGCATGGTTCTGGAGTAGTAACTGAAACCCAAACATATTTGTTTAGGCAGCAGGCAGAAAGAAAGAGAGAGAGGGAGAGGGAGAAGGAGAAGAAGAATATTTCATGGCCTAGCTAGCATAGGCTCAAAGCCCACCTTCAATGAGATGTCTTCTCTAACAAAGCCACGCCTCCTATTTTTTTTTCTAATCAGTTCACCAAATGATGACTAAGTCTCTAGGGCCCATTGTAATTCAATCTATAAAAGTTGGATATTTTGAAGTGGAGAAAATTTGAAAGCAACTGGAGTATGACTGATACTAGTACCCCCAAATGTTAAGCAACATGTTTTTCTTTAAAATGAATCTAAGCAGAGCTTTGCAGTATCCTATGTTACATAATGTGAAAAACTATAGCTTATATTTACAAGCTGCACAATACATGTAACAAAGTTGTCAGTGATCTAGATTCTGAATGAAACTTTTGTTTAACAATAGTTGTATACAAACCTATTTATGTCAAGATGTCATGAATATGGTAGGAATATGAAGGAACAAAAGGAAGAAATTTTGTAAAATACCTTGCAATTTATAAAACATTGACTTCAATAACAAATTAAACTTTTTATTATATGTTAATCAAGTCAGAAATCAAAAATTCTAAAATGACAAGTGGTTTACTGAATAGGAACACAAATAAGTAGAGGGTAATATGATCTGTGTACAAATCTAACTATCAAAGAAAATATTTCATGATAGGAAGACCTAGATATTTGCACTTAGACAATTCTGGTATAATACCAGGATTCTCATATCTTAGCCGTGTTTAGAAAAATGTGTAAATTCCATTAGGCATAATTTCTCATATAGAAGGAATGGTAATAATGGACTCCTACTTACAGTTCTCATATTTATTAAGTTCTATGGGTATGTTAAGGTTCTGGTGGCATGCATGGTATAAAAATAGTATTTAGTCAATCACTATTCTTTTTAACTACTGTTGAAGTCACATTGTGTTCATGTTTATGAACTGTCATAGCATTAGCTACTAGAATTGTCTTGCTCACAACTTATATTTGACATGATGTTTTGATTCTAAGTGTATTAAAATGCTAAATTAATGTCTATTTTATATGACAATATTAATGATTTTAAAAATATTTGTGACTGTGGAGGAATATGTAAATAAATATGTATGATGAAAACTATATTACATGTGTGTGGGCATGTTTGGGTTTCTCTCTCATGAATTAGCCACTGATGCATGTGCATATGTGTGCAGGTATGTTTGAAGGCTAGCAGCCAAACTTCATTGTTAATGAGCCATCCATCTTGTTTTCTGAGACAGAGTCTCTCATTGGGGAAAAGGAGATCATTGTTTAACAGGCTATGGAGAGAAAGAGGGAACTATGAAGCTTAATAATACAGCCAAGGCATGTACGGAATGAGAAGTTATAATTATTAAAAATATTAGTCTCAGTAAAAAGAGAACACTCTCACACTTGCTCTACATTGGAACAAAGAGAAATGTAATCTCAGGGCAAGACCTTACCCGTCTAAGCATCTATATTATAAAAAGAGAACATGTAGTCTGTTAGTTCCTCCTAAAAATTAATCTCATCAACATAAGAAAACAACTGCTAGTGAAGGGGCAAGGAAACATTCTAAACAGGCACCCAAAGTTGACAGTGGGTCATTTGGAAGGCATGAAAGATGCTAGAGAGTGATGGAGTTATGGATTTTTTCCTCTGTGCCTCCAAAGGGCTAAGGTCACAAGGCAAAGTGTAGAAGTGCTAGAGTCACTATGTGAAGGTACCAAGATGATAAATGACACGCAAAATCCATTGCATAAAGCCATCAAAGGGAAGGCTGGATTGCAGGGGAAACCTCAAAATGTTGGAGACGTCAGTGTCATGAGACTTTACATAAAGAGCTGCTGTATACAAGAAGTGGAATGAACCCAAGAGAGAGATGTATGTTACAGGGAAGAAAGCTGGAGGGGCCATCTAAACCTTTTGTAACAGAAGCACCAGACACCAGATGTGAACTACAGGATTTGTTATTTTCCTTGCTGAGCTTGAGTCTTTCTCTTGTCCAGTATTGTTCACTGTACCACAAATTCCTGTATTTTGGAACTGAGCATGTATTCTGTTTCACTGTGTATTAAAAATGTGTAATTTGGTTTTTCCTTTTCATTGTTTTAGCTTGTCAACATTGAAAAATTGTTTTAAGTCTGAGACGAGATGATGAACTTTTGAACAGTGTTGTGACACTAAAAGATTATGTAGATTTTAAGTTAGACTAATGCAGTTTGCATTATGATGAGGCTGGAAGGTTATTGAAGTCAGGGTGGAATATGGTAGTGTGAGTGAGAAATATTCACATATATGGCCATGTGTTTTTAAGACTTGACTACTGATTGATGGCATTTTTTTGGGAAGTTTATGGAACTTTTAGGACCTTGCTGAAGTAAGTATATCACTGGAGACAGGCTCTGAGTGTTTGTAGCCACAACTCATGACCAGTTCAATCTTTCTCTTTCCTGTGTATGGAAAAAAATATGTTCAACTGGTTTCATGATGTGGCCATTTTTAAAATCATTCCTCACCATCATGGACTCAACCTCTAGAACCAGAGCTAAAATAAAAGATTAGTAAGTGTTTTTTTTAATCAAGATATTTCAAGTATGATAAAAAAAAGGGGGGTAACTAATATTTGCCAACCATTTCTCCAGCCCTGTAGTGGATAAGTGGAGGAGTAAAAAAATAAACTTATTCTTTTAAAAATAAATATTCAGTAGTATAAATCTAAATTTCTGTCATTACATTCTGTTCCAAATTTCTAAAGTTCAATAAAATAACTAAAAATGTACTGAAAATATGTGAGACAAGAAATGAGAAAAGAAGTTAAAACATTAATTTCTTAGACTCAGAAATGGTAAAGTCCTCTGGAGCAATCTTTTCCTCACTCTGATATTAATAATGTGTTTTGTTGTTGTTGTTTTCTTTTGTTTTAATATTTCTATTAGCTTAGAAAAAAATTACAATTCATTAAGACAATTTTCAAGGACATGTTTTTGTTTCTCCTTAGTCTTGCCTTATCTCTCTCCATCCTTTGTGATCTTCTGCCTCCAGTAATATTCTTTCCACTTTCATGTTCCATGTGACTTTTGAAATGCTTCTTTTTCTCACCTCTCATTCCACTCCTGTGGTCTCCTAAAAACTTTATTGTCTAAATTCACTCTCACAACTTTTTGTTTTCATGATATTGAGATTGTGTCCTGATTTCCTTGGTGAATGGGGGACCATTGGCACTGTGGGTAGCACCTTCCAGTAGCACACAAGATTATAATGATAATAATAATAATAATAATAAAAGTAAATGTGTGTCAGTGTAGCAGGAATAGCAGGGCCATCTCTAAACACTGGGAGTCACACAGCTGCAAAAGCATCTCCTGCAAGAGGACCTAATTGAGAACTTCCTGAGAGACCACAGATTGCAGATATTTACAATGCCAGCCAATTAGAAACTCTTTCTAGGGACCAGTGGTGTGCAGGTGAAGAGTATTAAAAGAGCTTGCAGCAATGTTCAGATATACTTGTTGCAGTGTTTCCCATCTGCTCCCAGAGTCTGTGTCATTGAGTCCATGTAACCTTCCTCCAACCCCTAAATGCAGACAGTGTCAGGCAGCAAATAGTCCAGGGCACAGGCAGCATGTCAAATGATCATTTTGCTTTTTCTCTCTTGACCTTTGTTGGGGTCCAGGAATTGCCTCACAAACCACATGAACACTGATGGTCCAGATTCAGGAACTGAACAATGACATCAAGTGAATATCCTACAGGGTTTTAAATCCTAAAATCCTCAAGCATCTATCACTGTAAAAACAGGAAATCCCCAGAGGAAAATTGGATATGTAGATTAATCAAATTAGTAAATTCTGAGCTCAGCAAATGGTGCTTCTTCAACAAACATTGGCACAAAAGTCAACTTTCTGAAAAGAATACCAATAGTGCAGGCACTGAGATCAACAATTTATAAAAAAGACCACATAAAACTGAAAAGCTTCTGAAAGGCAAGAAACACTGGCAACTGGAGAAAGCAAAAGTGTATAGAATGTAAAAAAAAAAATTACCAACTCCATATCCAATATCCAAATATATAAATATTTGGCCTGATATACAAAATATATAAAAAATTCAAGGAACTAGGTATCAAAACCCAAATATTCCAATTTAAAAAACAAGGAATACTGAGAAAATATTACATTATTTTGAATGTAAATAAATAAAATATACAATAAAAATTTAAAAACCTAAAAAATGGGTTACAGATGTAAACCAAGAATCCTCAATAGAGAATGGCTAAGAAACAAGCAGATGTTCAATACCCTTAACCATCAGGAAATGAAAATGAAAACTACTTTGAGACTCTATCCTACACCTGTTATAATGGTTAAGATCAATAACTAAAGAGACAGTTCATGCTGTCAAGGATATGGAAAAAGAGGAACACTCACTCTATTGTTCATTGCAATACAAATTTATGGAGCCATTCAGGAATTCAACATAGCAGTTTCCCAGGAAAATGGGAATTGATCTACCTCAAGATACAGCTAAACTATTTGTGGTAAAGAGAATAGGTATGACCCATATAAATCCATGTGTGTGAATGCTTTGGCCCATAGGTAGTGGCATTATTAAAAAAATATAGCCTTGTTGATGAAAGTTTTTCATTGTGGAAGTGGGCTTTGAATTCTCATGTATAAGCTCAAACTATACCCAGTGGGAAAGATGACTACAGAAGAGAGTTTCTTCCTGCCTGCCTTCTGATCAATATGTAGAACTCTCAGCTCCTTCTCCAGCTTCATGTCTGTCTTAATATTCCCATACTTTCTACCATGATGATAATGGACTGAATCTCTGAAACTGTAAGCCAACCACAATTAAATGGTTTCTTTTATAAAAAGAACAGTGGTTGGCTTACAGTTGCCATGATCATGGTGTCTCTTCACAACAAGAAAATTCTAACTAAGACACCATTTTAAGACTTCTACCCAAAGAAAGTTCCATTCTCCCACAAGCACACTTGCTCAACTATGTTCTTTTTTGGTTATTGCTAATAGCCAGAAACTGAAAACAAGCTTGATGTTCCTCATCTGAAGAATAGCTAACGAAAATGTGGTAGATTTATACAACAGTGTATTTCTCAGATGTTAAAAATTTAAAATGATATCATGGACTTAGAGGTGAATGAATATAACTAGAAAAATATCATCCTTATTGAGATAACCCAGACCCAGAAAAATAAATATGATACACATTCACTTAAATGTGGATATCAGCTGATAGGTAAATGGTAATCAAGCTATACAATCCACAGATGCAAAGAGAGATTTTTTTAATTAAAGAGGTGGGCTTAGAGGCAGGGTAGAATATGTTTCTCCCCAGGTAGAGAAAATAGGATCGATTTTGAGGCTGGGGCCAGGAGTGATGGTGTGTGAGTGAAGGGATAGAAGGAAGGAATGTGAAGAGAGGTAGCTGAAAATAGGAGCATTTGATGGAAGAGACACTGAGACACCATGACCATGGCAACTGTAAGATTTGGTATGCAAATCAAGTGCAGTGCAAAGATTATGGAATCTATGAAGGTGACATTACATTTAGGTTACCAAGTAATGAATAATACAAAGTTGGAATATGTCCAACTTTTGTAGCCAGGTAAGGCTTCCAATTGAATTTGGTTGAGTTGTTGGTCAAGGGGTCCTGAGGAGAACCTCAAACAACCCAATCTCATACTAGGGCACATGGTGTCACTCCAAAAACTGTCAGTAGTGTCCCATTGTTGAGGATTACTTTCATTTACCTCATTGAACATGGAGAAGTCGAGCTGGTGTAGGCTTGAAAACTTTACCCTTTATTCTGGTCTCCAGAAAGTGTAATGAAGACTACTAAAATAGAAATCTGGATTTCATCTAGCCATAAAACTTTCACCCTACAATTTGTCCTACCTGCAAGATGTCGTGGAACAATAGTGGCACAGAAATTGTGTGAATGGCAAACCATCATCTGCTTTAATTTGAGGCCCATACTATAAGAAAGTATTCAAACTTGACAATCCATAGATGGCTAGGCACCAGGAACTAGATTACCAGAGACTTTGGGTAGAAACAAACAAGAATAAACAAGAAAGGGGAAAGGAAAGAAAGAGGGAAAGAGAGAAAGAGAGAAAGGAAGGAAGGGAAGGAGGGAGGGAGGGAGGGAGGGAGGGAGGAAGGAAGGAAGGAAGGAAGGAAGGGAGGGAGGGAGGGAGGGAGGAAAGAAGGCAAGGAGGCAGGGAGAGAGGGAGACAAGGAGGGAGGGAGGGAGGGAGGGAGGGAGGGAGGGAGGGAGGGAGATAAATGTAGATGCATAATGATAATCTACTATACTCACATATTGGTGACTTGTCCAGTTGTCATCAGAAAGGTTTCTTGGAGCACATAGAGAGGATGCTAACAACCCATAGCCAGATATTATGCAGAGACAGAGTCTGAATTGAAGGTCTCCATAAAACCCTTCCACTCAGAGCTCAAGATATCCTCAGGAAGAAGAGGTAGAAAGAATATAAGAGTCAGAAGAGATAGAGGAACTAGAAGAGCATGTATAAAACTTTTGTTAGGAAGAGGGAATTTATAGAGCCCACCTCCAGCAGGAAGACAGAGCATCAAATGAGGGAAGGGGTTGCCATCCCATAATCAAAACTCTGACCCATAATTTTTCCTGTCTGAAAGAACTACAGGAATGGAAATGGAGAGAACCATGAGGAAAAGAAGTTCCAGAAACAGGTCCAAAGTTGTATCCAGCTGAAGGGGATGTCCCAAGGCCTGACCCTATTACTGAGGATATGGAGCACTCACAATAAGTGACCTCTCATGACTGTCCTCTGGAAGACCCAACAAGCAGTTGAAAGAGTCACATGCAGATATTTGCTCCAATGCAATGGACAGAAGCTGCTGACCCCTGTGTTTGAATTAGGGAAAGGGTGAAAGAAGTTGAAGAGGAGGGCAACCCTGCAGGAGGACTAGCAGTCTCAATTAATCTGGATCCCTGAGATCTCTCAAACACTTGACCACCAAAAAGGCAGCATACACCACCAGATATGAAGCCCCCAACACATATGCAGCAGAGGACTTCAGGGTCTGTGTTCATTCAGAGATGATGCACCTAACCCTGAAGAGACTGGAGGCCCCAAGCAGTTTAGAGGTCAGGTGGGGTTGGGCCTGGGGGGTGAGGACATCCTCATGAGGACAGGAGGGAGGGGAGGAGGTTTGGGATGTGGAACAGTTGGAGGGTAGACCATCAGAGGTAGGGTGGGTAATAAAATCTGGAGTGAAATAAATAAATACATATGTAAATAAATAAAACAAAAAAACCAAGAACATAAAAAATTGTTAGAAAGATATTCACAAAATTTTTTACACCATGTTGGTATCCAGAAAGTGCAGAAAAGTGCTAGCCCTTTAGAGTCTTTGTAGAGGTCACATAAATTAAAAAGCAGAGAAGCTTTATACTTGAAAACAGTTTACATTCTGATAGTCTATTGGCCAGTGAGACTGTCTCCACAGACATCATAAATACTGAAAATGCAAGTGCCAGCATGCGTGTGTGCACATGCAAACACACACACACACACACACACACACAAGCACACACAGCTGATAAGCTGAAGGTTCTTCACAGCCTAAATTGTGATTGACAGCATTTTATTACCATTCTGCTTATTTTAAAATTCCCTGACACAGATTGATTAAAGGCATGGGTTGCTGTGAACCTATGAGAAATCTATGGGTTCTGAAACTGCTTTAATGTCTATCATTTAAGCACAAATCATTTTCTGTTCTTACTGTTATTTTTTTCCACAGTCTCCTTTATGCAGATAATATATGTTCAATAATGAAAAACTCATGTTGGAGACTAAAGCATCACAGTGTTAAAGAACAAAGCAATAACAGAAAAGAAATTAAATTTGTATGATCTTAACTAGTTTTTAATCTGCTTCTGGACAACTAAAGTGATTTGTCAGCCGTTAATGCATTAATGGTGAATTCTCAGCAGCACAGGATTATATAGAGACTGCACTCAGCGTGAAGCAGCTGAGCACTGGCTCTGGTCCCAAGAAGTAAAGGCATTACTTCTTTCTTTGATTTATATTGTAATGCTGTTTTTCTCTTCCCTCTAATTCCCATTACCCCTCTGTTTGCCAGCTTGGAGGTACCCCACAGGAGCAGCAGCAAGGCAGGTGGAATTAACTGGCTTATTGTGTATATTTATGACTCAACGTCTCTCAGTCATCTGTGTCACAAGAATAAAGTGGCCTCCAGCTAAGAGGCTATGCCAGTATTAACTATAAAACTTAACAAACAACAAGAACAAATGTTAAGGTTAAAATGTCAATTTCCATGTACTTAAAATTGTTTAAATTAACGAGGTTTTGTCTTACTCCCAATGGACCAGACACATCTCAAAGCAGATAAAGGAAATTAATGGGGGACACAAACAAGAGAAATCTGAGGACCTGTTATTGACAAGAGAATAGAGCACTTGGGATTTAATAGGGACAAGAGGTCCTCTGCTTTTTATTTTTAGACTCCAAGATAAACAGGGTGATTCTGGTAATAAGTGAGAATCTTCCCCTCTGGAAGTATAAAGGCGTTTAGCCTAGGATGAGAAGGATGTGGCTGTATCTATTGCTCTAAGGGAAAGGTATCTGGTCAGGACTTCCAAGACAAAGTTCTCAGTACTAGGGAGACTTATTTGCTACAAAGGGACAAAGGGTATGAATTAAAAGGCAGGGACAAGAGATAGAGAGCAAGGGAGAAGAGGAGGGGTAAAAGGGAGAAGGGGGAATCAATATTTGTCTCAGAGGGGAACAGAGTACTGCCTCCTGTTAGAGAGGAGTCAGACATGGCACAAAGGAAAATGGTGGTTTATAAATGTAAAGGAGGAAATTTCTATGTTATGATGAAATGTTAATTTTAATTGGGCATGTTAATTAGGTGAAATAAACTGGGCTATTGATTGCTGCACTTCAATACTTTGATAGCTGGACCTTGGTAATCAGTCTCAGGAGGAAGTGTCCAAAAAAGGGATTGGCCCTTTCTGGCTAGCTTTAAGAATATAATGTCACAATTTTTAGCAAAGTATAAAGAATGGGGACTGCCAGATCCATGCCCATGTCAGGGTAGCCAGAGTCCCTTCAGTTGTGGAGAAAAGGAACCCTGTTGTGAGAATAGCTGTGCGCCCTAGGTATGTGAAAGCTCCTTGTTTGAAGAAATCAGCTTTCCAGATTTCAGTTAAAGTTTCTGCTCTCATGAGCTTTTACTCTTTTCTTTTCCCTTTCTTTTCTCTCTTTTTTCTCTCTCTCTTTCTTTCTTTCTTTCTTTCTTTCTTTCTTTCTTTCTTTCTTTCTTTCTTTCATTCTTTTTTAGGATGAGTTCCTGGATCTCAGAAGAGAAGTCATTTCAGAACTGTTTCTAACAGTGGCTATTAAACAATAATTGAAAGAATTCTGCATTTTCACCAGAGGGTCTGAACTTGACAATGCAAGCAATGCCTTAGGGACTGTGCTTGGATCCCCAAAAGACATGCAATGAAATGGTCTCAGGCCTGAGAAAACACAAATAATATTAAGAGAACCATTTTAAACAACAGAATAAAGACAAAGGAAAACACTGGAACGTCAAAAACCAAACAAAAACATGGAGACCTTATTAAAGTAGTTGAATCTTCCAAAGAATCAGAAATACAGACTTCCGGTTTGGGCCCGAGCATAGAGCAGGTCACAGGCAGCAGCTCCGTACCCAACCCCAGAAAACCGAGAGAAACAGGGACTCCCAGGAGCTTGAACTCACGCAGCATCCCAGGTAAGGAAAAAGCAGCACTCACCCCAAACAGGGAGCAACCGGGACCCACTGGGACCCAGGAATTCGCTCCTGGCCCGGAGTGGGCTCCATCTGGTCTGGGCCCGAGCACTTGCCAATCCCGGGAGGCAGCTCTGCACCCAATCTCGCAGAATTCAGAGGAAGCGGGGCTGGCAGGACCTCTGTGCCAAGCAGGGTCTTGGGCTAGGAGGTGGCAGTGCTTGCCCCCAAACAGGGAGCGGCTGGGACCCACTGGGACCCAGGAGTTCACTCCAGGCCCGGAGCGTGGGTTCCTTCCGGTCTGTGCCGGAGCAGATCCCGAGAGTCAGCTCTGCACCCAATCTCACAGATCCTAGAGGTAGCTGGGCTCTAGGTGGCTCTAACTAGCTCAAGCAGTTTCTTAGGCTAGGAGGTGGCAGTGCTCGCCCCCAATCAAGGAGCAACTGGGACCCAAAGGGACCCACTGGGACTCAATGGGACCCAGGAATCCGCTCCTGACCCGGAGCCCCGGCCCCTTCCGGTTTCCACCTGAGCACCGAGCACATCTTGGGCCTCAGCTCTAACTCAAGCAGCAAAACCCATCCCAAACAGCTCTGACACAACCTAGATAATAGGAAAGACAGGCCCCAGTCAGAGACAGCACCGATAGCACAAAGGTGATCCAGATGGCGAAAGGCAAGCACAAGAACACAAGCACCAGCAACCCAAGGTACTTGCCATTATCAGAACCTAGTTCTCCCACATTAGAAAGTCCTGAACTCCCCATATCACCAGGAAAACAAGAACCAGATCTAAAATCATTTCTAATGATGATGCTAGAGGACTACAAGAAGGAAGTAAATAACACTATCAAAAAACTTGAGGAGAACACAGGAAAACAGGATGAAATCCTTAAAGAAACACAAAAATCTTTTAAAGAATTACAAGAAAACACAAACAAACAGATGAAGGAATTGAACAAAACCATCCAGGACATAAAAATGGAAGTGGAAACAATAAAGAAATCACAAAGGGAGACTATCCTGGAAATAGAAAACCTAAGAAAGAAATCAGGAGTCATAGACACAAGCATCACCAACAGAATACAAGAGATAGAAGAAAGAATCTCAGGTGCAGAAGATACCTTAGAAAATATTGACACAACTATCAAAGAAAATGCAAAATGCAAAAAGTTGTTATCTCAAAATATCCAGGAAATCCAGGACGCAATGAGAAGACCAAACCTAAGGATAATAGGTATAGATGAGAGTGAAGATTCCCAACTTAAAGGGCCAGTAAATATCTTCAACAAAATTATTGAGGAAAACTTCCCTAACCTAAGGAATGAGATGCCCATAATCACACAAGAAGCCTACAGAACACCAAACAGAATAGATCAAAAAAGACATACCTCCCGTCACATAATAATCAAGACACAAAATGCACAAAACAAAGACAGAATTTTAAAAGCAGTAAGGGAAAAAGGCCAAATAACATATAAAGGCAAACCTATCAGAATTACACCTGACTTCTCACCAGACACTATAAAAGCCAGAAGATCCTGGACAAATATCATACAAACCCTAAGAGAACATAAATGCCAACCCAAGCTACTTTACCCAGCAAAACTCTCAATTACCATAGATGGAGAAACTAAGATATTCCATGAGAATACTGAATTTACACAGTATCTTCCCACAAGTCCAGCTTTACAAAGGATAATAGCAGGAAAGCTCCAATACAAGGAGGGCAATCATACCCTAGAAAGAGCAAGAAAATAATCCTTTTCCATCAAACCCAAAAGAAGATAACCACACAAACGATGTCTCCACTATTAGCAAAAATGACAGGAAGCAACAACACCCTCTCCTTAATATCTCTTAACATCAATGGACTCAATTCCCCAATAAAAAGGCATAGGCTAATGGACTGGATACGCAAACAGGACCCAGCTTTTTGCTGCTTACAGGAAACCCACCTCAGTGACAAAGACAGACACTACCTTAGAGTAAAAGGTTGGAAAACAATTTTTCAAGCAAATGGTCCTAAGAAACAAGCAGGAGTAGCCATTCTAATATCGAATAAAATCGACTTTCAACTTAAAACTATCAAAAAGGATAAGGAAGGGCATTTCATACTCATCAAAGGAAAAGTCAACCAACATGAACTCTCAATTCTGAATATCTATGTGCCAAATACAAGAGCGTCGACTTTCATAAAAGAAACCTTACTATAGCTCAAAACACACATTGCACCTCACATAATAATAGTGGGAGACTTCAACACCCCACTCTCAGCAATGGATAAATCATGGAAACAGAAACTAAATAGAGATACAGTAAAACTAACAGAAGTTATGAACCAAATGGACTTAACAGATATCTATAGAACATTTCACCCTAAAGCAAAAGAATATACCTTTTTCTCAGCACCTCATGGTACCTTCTCCAAAATAGACCATATAATTGGGCACAAGACAGGCCTCAACAGATATAAGAAAATTGAAATAATTCCCTGCATCCTATCAGATCACCATGGTCTAAGGCTGGTCTTCAAAAATGACAAAGAGAATGGAAAGCCCACATTCACATGGAAACTGAACAACACCCTACTCCTTGATAATCAGGTAAGGGAAGAAATAAAGAAAGAAATTAAAAACTTTTTAGAATTTAATGAAAATGATGACACATCATACCAAAATCTATGGGATACAATGAAAGCAGTGCTAGGAGGAAAATTCAGAGCTCTAAGTGCCTACAAAAAGAAACTGGAGGGAGCATACATTAACAGCTTGACAGAGCACCTGAAAGACCTAGAACAAAAAGAAGCTAATACACCCAAGAGGAGTAGAAGGCAGGAAATCATCAAACTCAGGGCTGAAATCAACCAAATAGAAACAAAAAGAACTATCCAAAGAATCAATAAAACCAGGAGCTGGTTCTTTGGGAAAATCAACAAGATAGATAAACCCTTAGCTAGACTAATCAGAGGATAGAGAGACCGTATCCAAATTAATAAAATCAGAACTGAAAAGGGTGACATAACAACAGAAACTGAGGAAATTTAAAAAATCATCAGATCCTACTACATAAGCCTATATTCAACAAAATTGGAAAATTTGGATGAAATGGACAATTTCCTAGACAAATACCAGTTACCAATGTTAAATCAGGACCAGATAAACCATCTAAACAGTCCCATAACCCCAAAAGAAATAGAAGCAGTCATTAAAAGTCTCCCTACAAAGAAAAGCCCGGGACCAGACGGTTTTAGTGCAGAATTCTATCAGACCTTCAAGGAAGACCTAATTCCAATTCTTTTCAAACTATTCCACAAAATAGAAACAGAAGGTACACTACCCAACTCATTCTTTGAAGCCACAATTACACTCATACCTAAGCCACACGAAGACCCAACAAAGAAAGAGAACTTCAGGCCCATCTCTCTTATGAACATTGATTCAAAATTACTCAATAAAATTCTAGCGAACCGAATCCAAGAACACATCAAAACAATTATCCATCATGATCAAGTTGGCTTCATCCCAGGAATGCAGGGTTGGTTCAATATTCGGAAATCCATCAATGTAATCCATTATATAAACAAACTCAAAGAAAAAAACCACATGATCATCTCACTAGATGCTGAGAAAGCATTTGACAAAATTCAACACCCCTTCATGATAAAAGTCTTGGAAAGGTCAGGAATTCAAGGTCCATACCTAAACATAGTAAAAGCAATATGCAGCAAACCAGTAGCCAGCATTAAACTAAATGGAGAGAAACTTGAAGCAATCCCACTAAGATCAGGGACTAGGCAAGGGTGCCCACTCTCCCCCTACTTATTTAATATAGTATTGGAATTCCTAGCCAGAGGAATTAGGCAACACAAGGAGGTCAAAGGGATACAAATTGGAAAGGAAGAAGTCAAAATCTCACTATTTGCAGATGATATGATAGTGTACTTAAGTGACCCCAAAACTTCCACCAGAGAACTCCTAAACCTGATAAACAACTTTACCAAAGTGGCTGGATATAAAATTAACTCAAGCAAATCAGTAGCCTTCCTCTACTCAAAAGATAAACTGGGTGAGAAAGAAATTATGGAAATGACACCCTTCAAAATAGTCACAGATAATATAAAATACCTTGGTGTGAACCTAACCAAGCAAGTAAAAGACCTTTATGACAAGAACTTCATTCCCCTGAAGAAAGAAATCGAAGCCGATCTCAGAAGATGGAAAGATCTCCCATGCTCATGGATTGGAAGGATTAATATAGTGAAAATGGCTATTTTGCCAAAAGCCATCTACAGATTTAATGCAATCCCCATCAAAATTCCCACTCAATTCTTCTCAGAGATAGAAAGAGCAATCTTAAAATTTATTTGGAATAACAAAAAACCCAGGATTGCGAAAACTACTCTCAGCAATAAAAGAACTTCTGGAGGAATCACCATCCCCGACTTCAAGCTGTACTACAAAGCAATAGTGATAAAAACTGCATGGTATTGGAACAGAGACAGGCAGGAGGATCAGTGGAATAGAATAGAAGGCCCAGAAATGAACCCCCATACCTATGGTCACTTGATCTTTGACAAAGGGGCTAAAACCATCGAATGGAAAAAAGATAGCATTTTCAACAAATGGTGCTGGTCCAACTGGTGGTCAGCATGTAGAAAAAAGCAAATTGATCCATACTTATCTCCTTGTACAAAGCTCAATTCCAAGTGGATTAAGGATCTCCACCTAAAACCAGCCACACTGAAACTAATAGAAGAGAAACTGGGAAAAAGCCTGGAACACATAGGCACAGGGAAAAAGTTCCTGAACAGAACACCAATGGCCTGTGCTCTAAGACCAAAAATTGACAAATGGGACCTCATAAAGCTGCAAAGCTTCTGTAAAGCAAAGGACACAGTCAATAGGACAGAGCGGCAACCAACAGATTGGGAAAAGATCTTCACCAACCCTACATCTGATAAAGGGCTAATATCCAAGGTATACAAAGAACTGAAGAAATTAGACTCTAGACAATCAAAGAACCCTATTAAAAAATGGAGCACAGAGCTGAACAAAGAATTCTCAACTGAGGAAGCTCGAATGGTTGAGAAGCACCTAAAGAAGTGTTCAGCATCACTAGTCATCAGGGAAATGCAAATGAAAACAACACTAGATTCCACCTCACACCAGTCAGAATGGCTAAGATAAAAAACACAGGTGACATCACATGTTGGCGAGGATGTGGAGAAAGAGGAACACTCCTCCACTGTTGGTGGGATTGTAAACTGGTACAACCACTGTGGAAGGCAGTCTGGCAGTATCTCAGAAAATTTAACATAGTGCTACCTGAGGACCCAGCTATACCACTCCTGGGCATATACCCAAAAGACGTTTCAACATACCACAGGGACACATGCTCCACCATGTTCGTAGCAGCCTTATGTATAATAGCCAGAAGTTGGAAAGAACCCAGATGCCCTTCGACAGAAGAATGGATGCAGAAAATGTGGTACATTTATACAATGGAGTACTACTCAGCTATTAAGAACAATCAGTTCACAAAATTCCTAGGCAAATGTATGGAGTTGGAAAATATCATCTTGAGTGAGATGACCCAATCTCAAAAGAACATACATGGTATGCACTCACTGATAAGTGGATATTAGCCCAAAAGCTCACAATTTCTAAGAATCTACATATAGACCACATAAAACTCACATAGAAGAAGGAAGACCAAAGTATGATTGTGTTGGTCCTTTCTAGAAGGAGTATCAAAAGTTTCAACCAGAACTCCCAACGTCTAAACCAGAGAGCACAAAGGGAGGGACTCACGCACTTGTATAGGGAATTGAGGGTGACCTTGTTAGACTTCAGTGAAAGTGGAGGGCCAAGGTCCCCGAAAGTTTTGATCCCCTACTGTGTGGGAATTCGAGAGCAGGGAGATGCGACTGGGAGGATGTTTGGAGCACACCATCACAAAAATTAGGAGGAGGGGGTATGGGATAAGGGATTTTGGGGGAGAATGAGAAAGGAGATAACATTGAAAGGTAAATACGTATAATATCCAATAAAAAACCCACACAGATAAAGGATTTTATTTTTTTAAAAAAGGGGAGTTTACTTATTTTAAATTAATTTCAAAAGTTTCTAGGAATTGCAAATTGGCTAAGATCCTATTTTAAGCTCTCCACAAAAGAACTTAAATCTCTGTTCAATATTCTCAAGAGAGAGGTAAACCCTAACCTCCTCAACAGTTAATTGACAAAAGAGAGGTAATCTCACAAAAAGTAGAAAAAGCTATTTCTAATCAATATATCATATAATCTGATTAATTGTCAGTGGTGCTATAAAAGTCCTTTGACAAAAGATTATTAATATAGATTTATATATCCTTAAATAAGGTCTTCATGACTCTCTGAGTGTGGAAGGAGCAACTGTTGGCGCTTCTGCCCTGACTTTACAAGAACTCTGAAAAATTGGCTTTAAAAACAAAAGAGGGGGAACGGTACCCCCTCAGAAGGAGTCCCCCTGAAATACTCTCCATCATGCCTTGTTCACTTTTCTCTCTCTAAAGCTGAAAGCTCATGGCAAATCTCTTGCTGACCGTGTTAGTAACCTCGGGCACCACCAAGACCAACAAAACTTTGCCACAGATATGGGGAAGGACCCTCATACCCGTAAATGGAATGCCCCAGACCCAGTTCCCTTATGGAGCCGAGGACTGATATGCCTGTCCAATACCACAGAAGGCACAGCTAACTGGCTTCCACAAATATTAATGAAAAAAATAGATACTCTCACAAAGCCAGGCCCAACCATAAATATGATGAATAACAATTTACATCCAGGGAAGAGAAATCTCCCTGAGAATCCCCTTCTTTTTTCTTTCCAGGTAAAAATGAATCACCCGTGATGCCTGCTGTTAGAAGTTCTAATCCAGATGGGCCAGAGGCCAGGATCCTCGTCCTTACCCTCACCCCCTACCTTTTCCCACCTGCACAAGGTCCCCTGAAGCTTGGCAACTGCAAGATCCTGCTTGGCAACTGCAGATAGACTCAAAGCAGTGTACCATATCTTCTGAAGAATAGCAGGTTGCAGTCCTCCTCGCCCCCACGAATAACTACATCCAAATTCAAAATTCACATAGTTGGGATTGATCATAAGATGCCTTCTCTAACTAAACAGAGAAGGGGGAGATGCCAGAAGCCAGGACCCTCGCCCTTACCCTCACCCCCTACCTTTCCCCACCTGCACAATGTCCTCTGAAGCTTGGCAACTGCAAGATCCTGCTTAGCAACTGCAGATAGACTCAAAGCAGAGTACCATATCATCTTAAGAATAGCAGGGAGACAATAACTCAAGCAGTGTACCATATCTTCTGAAGAACAGCAGGTAGATCATAATTCAAGGCAATGTATCGTATAGACCATGACATGTTTCAAGACACAGGCCAAGAAGATTTTGTACTTTTCCACCACCTGGCCCCTCTTACCCCCTCCCCTTGTAAAACATGCTATAAAAAAGCATTTCATGTTCAAAAAAAAAAAGAAATTAAAAAAATAAATAAATTATTTAAAAAAAAAGAAAAAAAAAAGAAAAAAAAGAATCAGAAATACAAATAAACTCCCAAATTTATCCATCTATCTTTTGACTATTGCTGTAAGGCATTCAGCAATTACACTTGTACTTGAGGTGCAGTAAAAAATATCACTGAATATTTTGCTCCTGGAGAGGAACATTTTATTGTGAATAAAATTTTAAATATATATATATATATATCCAGAGGCATCTAGAGAAGTCCAGAGAATAGAGAAAAAGAAGCAGACTTGACATAGCCAGGGGTACCTAGGAGAGAAGTGAGAGAAAGAGGGCAAGTAGTTTAGTCTTCCATATCAAACCTAGAATCTCAAGTCAGTGAACACATATAAATAAATTAAGCCTGGTATAGTTCAAGGCTGCTTCCACTATTACCCTTAAAATCCAGTCCCACCTGTATTCTGCAGATGTCAATTTAAATGAATTACTAAACTCATTTAGATCTTTGGTAATATAGGATATGTCCTCATGGTATACTCTTTTCGTGTCCCCTCTAGGAGTCTGCTTAGCCTTAAGTCTGGTTAGAAGCCTAAAGGCAAGTATTTGGTGAGTATTGAGTGATGCCAGTATTGCTGTGCTTGGCAACTCCTTCAGGGGAGTTATAGCCTTTCAACTGAAATAGGGATTAATTCTCTCAGGCAAAGGTACAGAAGACAGCCCTGCAACAGCAGGAATGGGGATAAGTCCTCTGCTAAAGGTGGAGAGACTACTTCCTTAGATAAAATGAACTTTCATATTCAAAAGACAATTTTTTTATGTTCATCCTTAGACCCATACAGTCCTTATATCTGTAAATGAACTAAAGCTAATATCAGAGACATTTTTGGTGGTTAGATAAAAGACAGCATTCCCCCGCTGGGGTATGTGAATGATGTCCTTGTCATCTGGGAATCAACTGGACACACCTGTGATGAATTTTCTTAATTGGATTATTTTAGGTAGGAAGAAATCTGAGTCACATCCTCTGGTGGCAACCTACATAAAAGGATGTGGAAGTAGGTAGCTTTTGATTTTTGACTTCTTGTTCTCACTTTCACTGGCAAGTTTACCTATCCTGTTACTAAGGCATTCCTTTGCTGGTACTAGAAGCTACTTCTTCAGAGTTACAGTATAAATTAAGGTAGGAATCCTCCAAGACTTCAGATTGGGATTGCTGGGACATCCAGTCTTGGACTAAACAACTAGTAGAATTTGGCCTTTCGATTGGGATACTGTCATTTTTGGACCACATCTTGTAGGTCATTCTAATATATCTTGTATATATCCTGACTAATATAACTTCATAGCAGTATTGTATCCATGAGAATATCTTGCCAGGTTTTTCTTTGTACCTCATAGCATTCAGTTCACAGCTAGAGAAAAACTGGTAATGCCTCCCTCCCCATCCCTGCAGTGTTCTGCATGGCAATTTTTGTTCCCATGAAATCTTGATAGGTGGAAGAAGGTAGAAGAAGCTCAGTACCTGTTTGATTTCTCCAGGCCCAGTGACCAAAGTGTATGATTTCTTTAGAAATAGTTTCTTACCATCAAGGTCTAGTGGTCATCCAGGAGCAATGGAAATAGCTTACATTATTTTGAAGGTCTATGGGACCTCCCATAACCAGTTATTTGAGGTGAAATATCATAACCTGGGCTGGGACTTTTTATTTAGCTACTTTTGGCTCTGTGAAAAGCATTGTTCTCCATGTAGATTAACTCCATTTCAATTGTGTGTATGTCTGCATGTGTGTGTGTGTGTGGGAGGGGTATTATGACATTTACAAAATAGTAAGTTTCCATATGGCCTTTTCAAGCATCTTTAGTGTTAGTTACACTTTCCCAGACTCATCTTCTGAATCCTATTTGTTTCCTTTTTTAAACTTCACTCCCACCCATTCTTACCCTTTCCCTTCCAGATCACCTGTGTTCTACTATCCCTCCACATTTTAATCTAAATAGTTCTTCATTTTAACTTATACAAGTAGATGTAATATTTTTTGCTTTCGTCCATAAAAATACTAAATTTTCTGAGCATCTACCTTCATGTTTTATTCTAATTACTTTTTTGTAAGCTGCTACCTTAAAAGACAACCAAATTAAACTAGTGGTAAACCAGCTAATCCTATCAATAGTTTTCTGAAAAGTTTCTGAACCTATTATACCAAGGGCACAAGTTTTTTTTTGTTGTTTTGGGGTTTTTTTGTTTTGTTTTGTTTTTGTTTTTGTTATCCTTTTACTTTCAAGTAACAGTAACATTTTACCTTTGACAACCTACTCATTTCTTCAGTATCCACTATCTCATCCCAAGCCAATGCCTTGAACAAGGTGTTTATGTGGCTGTTTCTCATTCTTGTGATCAATATTTTTATGTAAGATATTACTGTAAAAAGGCCATTTAAAATAGTTGTAGAACTTTGTGGTTTATGAAAACAAACATTTATTTCTTGTTGAATGTATGGAGTTAAATAAATGGATTCTTACTGGGATTTTCACTACAAAATAGGGTAAAGGATTAAATGGAGATTTAAATGGAGGGAAACTACATAATAACTTCTAGATATATGAAATAAAATCTCCAAGAAAAGAAACTGAAGAAGTAAACATAAAAGCCAGAAACTTTTATTTTGTTTCTTATATAGTAGTGCGAATATACCCCACAACACACACACACACACACACACACACATATATATATATATATATATATATATATATATATATATATATATATATAT
>NW_021620842.1:2675128-2699431 GCF_004785775.1 Grammomys surdaster
TATATATATATATATATATATATATATATATATATATATATATATATGGCCTAAGTAGAATGTTAAGGCTAAAGACCTAGGTAACTATTACTTCACTAGCCTGCCATTTTGTGCTGATACTAATGTCATAAGGAAACTTTTCGTATGTTGTTTCTGCTGTTACTAGGAAACTTTCTTATGCCTAAGTTGATTATATATTCTGTTATGTTCTGTGCCCTTGGAAACTAATCATGATAGGTGTCAATAGAACTGCTTTGTATAGTTATCTACAACAAGCTTGGATCCTAACCAACCACTGAGCATCACTTCTTGAATTTGTGTATAAGCTTTTATGATATTTGCTTTTATAAACTACCTCTGGGATGGATGCCAATATAAGAGAGACATATGCACCAATATAAGAAAGTATTTGAAATAAGAGTTCCCTTTTGAGTAGATGTGTAAAATTTAAGTTTCCAAGACCTCCCTGAGAACTGACATCCTACTTAGCAGAAAGAATTTTGTATGTGGGTCAATGATATCCAACTTGGCAGGTTAAGACATGAATATTAGAAAAGGCTCATCCTGGCTGACAAGTTAAGACAAGAATGTTACACAAGCTAAGTCCCCTGCCAGAGTTGAACACCCCAACCAGTGGGAACAGGAAAAGTTTATAACAAAGATATGCTCCTAAGGAAGTCCCCACTCCCTAAATCCTGATTAGTGGAATAAGTTGGCACAGATTGTGGGACTGTAATTTGGCCACACTCCCCAGAGCCCAGAGAGGGGGTGGAGAGAACAAATCTCTGCCTCAAGATTTCCCTGGCTCCGCCCTTCTCCTCCGTTTCCAATATATAAGCAAGACACCTTTCGACATTTTTCGAGAGAGCGTTTCATCATTCACCACCCAAGCCTGTCATCTGTTAATAAATCAACATATTTTAAATCGTCACATGTCTCTTAAATTCTGGACTCTTCGTTCAAGTAAGTCAAGGCTTTCGCTCGCCCCTGTCCACGAGGGGCAGGGGGAGGGAGAGAAGTTGTTCGTCTGCCCGGCGCTCTCTGTACTCTAGTTAGCCGGCTGCACGCCAGCTCACGGGACAGGGGATGAGAAGCCTTTTTCTCCGCAGTCGGCTCTGCACGCCTGCCGTTCTGAGAACGCCCTGACATCTGTGTGTGGGCGCATGGGCTCCGGCCTGCGCCCACACCCAGGCCGCCCCCGCGTGACCCCGGGGTGAGATCTGCCCTACACAGATGATCCCAGGCATAAAACGCACTATAGGTTCTTTACTCAACATCACAATCAGCTTTCCAGTAACATTCAATAAAACATCCAAATTTGGCTGGATTTGTCTCTGAGTGGTTTGTGCAGTGATTTCCAGATGCCAACAAATATGTGAATGTGTGCTTGTCCGTGTAGATGAAGCTTGTGATACTGAAGTGAAATGGGTGGGAAATTGAGCTGCATCAGAGCAGTTGGAATGGGCAGCTCAATTAAAGATAATGTCAACTAAAAGTAGATCATTATAAGGTTTTTATTCTAAGATTTTATTCTGTAATTTGTTATTAGTGCTTCTGTAAGTGTGTCTGTGTATATGGTATGTTTGTACCCATCTGTGCCATAGTGCATATACAAAAATCTTTGTGGATCCAGTTCTCACCTCCCACCTTTACATGGTGCCAAAGAACCAACTCTGGTTGCCAGGCATAGTGGAAGTGCTTTACCCACTGAGCCACTTCATTGGCTCAGGATTCTAACTTTAGTGTACATAAATAATCATCAAGAAAGTAATAAATATGCCAAGAGAAAATTAAGGGAGAATAAAATATTACTTTCAAAAAATTCAAATACAAAGATACTGAAAACGTTGAAAAAACTGGAAGTTACATAAAAGCATGTAGTGAAACAGGAGAAAATATTTTATGATTAAGAACTACTTAAATTGTAAATGGATTAATTAAACTCATAAATTGAAATAAAGAAGGTAGAAGAATGATTTCTTAAAATATATTCTAAGTCTGTGTTGTTCATAAAATATTTCCTTTCAGTCTTTTTTGTTTTTTGTTTGTTTTTTGTTTTTTCGAGACAGAGTTTCTCTGTGCAGCCCTGGCTGTCCTGAAACTCACTCTGTAGACCAGACTGGCCTCGAACTCAGAAATCTTCCTGCCTCTGCCTCCCAAGTGCTGGGATTAAAGGCGTGTGCCACCACCGCCCAGCCCTTTCAGTCTTAAAAAAATAGATAAAAAGTGACATGATGGAAGAAGTATACTCTATAAAAGTAGAAAATGGATAGCGATGGTTATCTTATGAAAATAGATTGTAACTACAAAGCTATTTTTGGTAATTTTAAAAAGTCATTATTGGTAAAGTACCCACACATGAAGAAGTTATAATGATTATAGACATGTACACACAAAACAATGGAATACTCACACATACGAAGGAAGTAGTGAGAAAACACAAATTAAGTGTTTCTGTTGCTACTTTAAAATTTCTAAGAAGATTATCCTTCTTTTAAGGAAAAATTATTGGGAGAAGGTACAGAAATCCTTGTTATATTGTTGATTGAAGTATAGCTAATTCAGCTGCTGTGAAAAAACATTTCCAGATTCCTTAAAAAGTTAAACATTGAATTACTATTTGATCTAATATATCCCTTTTGGCATAGACAAAAATTATTTTAAAATGATTACTCAAATATAAGTAGTAAAGTTATCAAAAATCACAATATGTTAAAGATATGGATAATCCAAATTTTTACTTATAACTGAATGGATGAACAAATTATGGTATACCCACACACTGAAATATTATTTAGCTATAGAAGAAGAGAATACAGATAGGATCCATGATGTACCTGGAGAATATTTTGCTAAGAGAAAGTAGCCAGACAAAATATAAATAGAGATTCTCTTAGTACGAACAAACTAAGCAAGGTAAGAGATAAAGCAGGCTACTAGTGGCTAGGGGATGTGAGCAGGTCTAGAAGTTACTGGAGATCATGTGGAATTTCTCCTTCAGATAATGAGAATATTTGAGAACTAGATGGAAATTATGACTGCATCTGCTACCAATGTGATAAACGCTGTAAATTCATTGAATATATTAGTGTTATGTAAATTTTGGGTCACTTTAAACTAAATTCAAAACTAAGAAGAAAATAAGTCATTTAATATAATCTAGCAAGTGTACTAATTCCTAGTTATTTATTTAAAATAACTGAAAAAAAAACATGTTATACAATCACAAATACATAAAAATGATTGTTCATGTGGGCACTCTTCATTACAATAAAACGTATCATCCAACACTCCTGGTCTGCAATGACCTCTGCACTCACATACCCATGACTAAAATTAGAAGCATATCTTTTTTGTGTGTGTTAAGAAAGCAAAAAATAAGTTCCTGCCATGATGTCCTTCAAAATAGGCTGACTACAAAATACAATAGAAAATAAACATTTCCCTTCCTCGTCTTCCAAAAAGAAAGGTGATCAAGAAAGGATATTATTAGGTAGTGAGGAAGGATATTGGGAAAAATAACAAAAGGACACATGGGTTATGAAAAAATATAAAACAAATTATTTTTCTAGCCTAAACTCGATCATAGTTTTCTATTTATGGTATATAAATATATAAAAGTATAATTGGTGCTGGAAGTTGAAAGCCCTAAGCAAAGTTTCAGAGTTGGCAAAAGTATTTGAGTGGCTACTTTAATTTAGCAGTGTGATGTTTTTATTTGTGAGTTTAGTGCAATAAAGAAATATTGATTTTCTTTTTAAAAAAGAAGAAATCTAATAAAATTCCATATATGTAAAGTTTTAGAAAACACAAAATGTAGTAACAGAGAGGTCTGTTATTCAAGTATAAGTTGATGGCTGTGGAGGGCAAGAAAATAACACCTTGGCAGTAAAACAACCTTCTCACAATTTGACTTTCTTGATAGAATGGCCTCTATTACTTTTATTAAAATTCTTTGAAATGAAGCTGCTACAGTGGAGAAAGTCTTTCATCCCAATTGAGTTTTGAAATCCAAAAGGGAGACATCAGAGGCTTAAAGTTCTAGTGAAGCCTCTTCTGTTTGTTTTCAGATAAGTGTATCATCCTTCACACTAATGACACTTGCTGAATTTTCCATCACTAAAGTTTGTAGAACGTGTGGAATATGTTTCTGAGCTGATAAGTAATTACTTACTACCCAGCCAGTAGGTATACAGCACAAGACATTGTGTTTCTTTACAAAAGCCCATGTTACTGCAAAAGCAATTCAACCTACCTGTTTCACAGAGCAACCATTTAGACCTTCAGGACTCGTGATAAATTCTTATAATGTAGATAACTCAAATTGCATCCTTTTATCCTCCATATACAATAGTTGTCATTATTTATCCTGATTTTATTGGCTTTTTGCCTACTTGGTAAAAAATTTACTGCTCCCTCAAAACATAAGCATCTCAAGCTTTTACTTTTCCTCTTTAATGATGCCTGGACTAGCAAAGAATTCTAATATTCTCCATTTGTTCGATATATAATCATGCACCACCTTTATTTTTTCCCCTCAAGATGGGGATACATATTTGTTATATCACTCTATATAGGTAAAATTCTAAAGTGTTAAAAAGAAATGACTGAAATGAAAATGCCTAAACTTAGTGAATTTATTCTGGCTAAATTTTGGAAACAAAATGGGTGGAAAGTCTCTATGATAGATTTTCTTTGTGATCTGCCTTTAAAAATGCCCAACTCAAAGTTTATTTAAATGTGAGAGTGAAATTGTTTCAATAACAGATTTAGCAGTTCCTTAGGATTGATGGAAATCTTTTACCCTCTTTAACCAGGTGCTAAAGGGGGATATTAAGATGAATATGCCTTCTGTGCCAACGGAAGATTGAACCAAATGATATATTCAGCCATATGCTCTCATCTCAGCCTGACCATCTGCTGGCTGTTCACTTAAATATATTATCTAGTTCACTGATTCCCAAATGAAGAAAAGCTACCGGATAAAACAGACATATCCTGTAAAACAGTTAGCTATCTAATAGCTATAGAATAGCTGAGTAGCACTATCTTCTAAGAATAAACTGTGCACCCTGGGGAAATAAATTTGTTCAAGGTATCAATGTCAACTTGAGTTTGGAGAAATGATGCTTTTTATATGTACAAAAAGAAATATAAGGAGAGTTGTACCTCCAAAACTTGACAAGAGACAACTATGAGACCAATGCTATTTGTCTTTATATGTGGTTTGCCCTTGAGGGAGGTGCTAAATACAAATTAGATACAGTCATATTGTTCCATTGCCAGCCAGGTATGTAGTTGTCCTCTGAGAAATTTTGTGGCTAAGATAGAAGCCAGTATATAAGTACATGTTCTGGAATTTCTAGTCAGTCCTCTCTTGATATAATCCATGATTTCCCCCAAGTTGTTGGGGAAAATTCTTATCTTCACTCTTTCAAAGGCATAATTAGATCACCTGTTCTATTTTGTTTTAATGGGTGGTAAATAACTGTCTGCCAAACATATAAATGAGCGAATATTACTCTTTGTTAGATCTCTAAAGTCCATGTTTCACACAGTGCGCTAATTCTTCACTAAAACTACATCTACTATGAGGCATACGAAACAATAACTTCACTCATGACAGAAACAATATTGTTAGGATAAAGTTTCAAAAGTTTTCAAAACTAGGTGGGAAGCTGCTTATTGAGAGGTTTTTCACAGTTTAGTCCCTCATTTAAGCAGCTTATAAGGACACCCAATATACCCACTATCTGCAGAGGTGTTTCAAAATATTGTCTTTGTCCTATCTATCACTAAGCATAGCCACTATTAGCAGGGCACACATTCAAAGCCTAACACTCAGAGTAAATTACCTGGGATGTAAAACACTGCCTTTACCTGTCCTTTCTAATTTGTCTACAGTATCCACTTGAAGGACATTTCACATAATCAGTTAATGACATCTCTTTCCATATGCCTATGTATGTATGTATGTATGTATGTATGTATGTATGTGTATTTATCTATTTAAATGGCACATCCTACAGAAGATTAAATCAGAGCTCTATTCCAAAAGGCACAGCTAGCAAATGAATAATTCTCTTGAACAGCCCTGCTTTCAGGCAGGCTGGAAACAGAGCAGTTTACTAAAAAAAAAAAAAAAAAAAAAAAAAACTGATAATACAGCACAGCAGTCTCTGTTAAATCCCAATATTCAAGCTCAGAGAAAAAATTCCAGCAGGGATGGCTTCATATTGAGCTAGCTCCAGGTATATGAAAGACCTAAGAAAGAGACCATTTAAGCAACCATGCCATTGCTTGTCAGCTGCTTTATTCATTCTTATCCGTGAAACCTCAGATCTGAGGTGTTATTTGGACACAAGGGTTAAGAAGCACATATATTAATTTGATAATATACATTCAAATTATTTCCCCAAATTTGTCTACTGCAACAGAACATAATTCTTTAAACTCACAATTTACTAACCTGCTAAGTATTC
Source organism: Grammomys surdaster (assembly GCF_004785775.1). Taxonomy (NCBI): domain Eukaryota; kingdom Metazoa; phylum Chordata; class Mammalia; order Rodentia; family Muridae; genus Grammomys; species Grammomys surdaster. The sequence goes on from NW_021620842.1 coordinate 2,681,611, forward strand.
ACTCTAGCTATTACAGTTACTTCCAGATAAGGTAAACGTTATCTTCATGTAAATTTTATGATTAAAGTAGGTATTTAACAAAACAATTCTCTAGTTCGGTGACATATATGTACATATGGTCTTTTTTTCAGTAAAACATATGGGTGGCTCTTTTCAATCACATTTAACAAAAAGGAGAGATGTGAAAACTGAAAGAAAAAAAGATAAAAAGAAAGATAATGAAAAGGAGAGGAAAGAGAAGAAAGCATGGGACAAGGAATAGGAATTGCTGCAAATGTGGAACATATTTCAAATTCTGGCTGGAATTCAATGCTTTTTTTTTTTAATGTAGAAGTTTGAGATGCAGCAAAAAGTAGCAGCAAGCTTTCCATGTTCTCCACCTCTAGCCCATGTCTACCTGTTCTTATTCCATCATGATAACCAACACCCAGTCCCACCCTATTCCATACATTCTGTGTTCTGGCACAGCCTGGTGAACCCTTCCACCTGACTTCATCATGCCTGTACCATTCTCTATCCTGAGACCGTAGTTGGTTCTCACATCTGGGAGCCCTCTCTGAGCTGGCACCCAACTCCATGTTTAGTCCAGTATATAAATCTTCCAGACCACTCCAAGACTCTATGTACTCCTGCCCTTATAAAGACCGATCTATATTCAGCCTTCAAGCATACCCCAATCTGTATATCCTCTGCTCTGACACAGACTGCTCGGTTTGCCTGCTCAACCTACTAAACCGGCATCCTACCTAATACCTAGACATACCAAGTCCATATAACAGACTAGTGAACCCATTTGTACCTTCCCTTAACCACTTTGGACCAGATGGTACACCCTGAGTGCTACCTCAACCTGCTGTGTCTAAATCAGACAACCTAGTGAAAGAAGTTCATTTGTCCATATCATATTGTAAACGATAATATAAAACATTAACATAGTAAGTCCCATGAAAATCCACTAACACTGTAGAAAATGTTCTCCAATAAGAATCATTTAGGTAAATGCCAAGATATAGAACTTAAAAGAACAATCATAAGCTTCAGTCAATAATTCAAAGAGAAGTTGCAAGCAAACACAAATATGAAGCTAAATGAAAATAAAAACATGCTATGATATACTCTGAAAGAATCCAAATTCAGCAAATCAGCCATAAAGAGAATATATAGAAGCAATATTTTATATTGAAAAAAGAGTAAGTGCAACAAAGGGACAATGGAAACACAGTTGATAGAAGCTAATTACCAAAGCACAACTAAGAACACAACAAATATCAACCAAAGTGACAAAAATCCAATATATAACTTTCAATAATAACTTGAAATATTTATGGCCTCAACTCTGAAATCAAAATTCACGAGCTAGCTGAATGGATTAAGAAAAAAATAAAAGCAATTCTATTTTCTAAAAGAAACTCATCTCATACAGATAGGCATCACTTTAAAATGAAAGGATAGAAAAATATATTCAAATAAAAAGGGACCAGGAAGCAGACAGGTATCTTGCAATAAGGCAAGAGAAGAAAACTAAACAAATACAAATAGAAAAAGAAGAAGTTGAATTAAATTATCCCTATTTGACGATGACATAAGAGATCAAAAAACAACATTCCAAATGAAAATATAGAAAAGTGATCAAAAATGAAAGGATAAAAAAATAAAGTAGCCTTTGAACATACTTACCACAAACATGGTAAGAAAGAGATCATGAACACACTACCACTCACAATAACCTCAAAGAAAAATATATAGGAAATGATCCTAACCAAGGAGATGGAAAACCTCTATAGGAAAATCTTTGTATCCCCGTGGAAAGCAATAGATAATGAAAATATATCTAATGATCTTAGATTGGTAGACTTAATATTGTGAAATAAAGATTCTACAAAAACCAATTTACACATTTAATGGAATTCTAATCAATATCTCCCCAATATTCTTCATAAAAATAGAGTTCTAGAATGCATATTAATCATACACACACATACACACACACACACACACACACACACACACACACAAATGAATAAGTGAAAAGAAACAACAACAAAGATAAGGAAAAATGTTGGGGCCACTATTCCAGACTGCAATATATATTACAAAGCCATGATAACCACCACAGCATGGTACTCACACAAAACAGATGTTTAAACTAATGGAACAAATTAGAAGACCCAAAGAAGATCTCACATAATTATAGCTGTTTAATAGTAACAAAGATGACAAAAAATACACATTGAAGACAAGGCACCGTCTTAAAACAAATGATTCAGAGAAAAAACTGTTTGCCAATGTCACATGTAGAACATGAAATTATATGTGTGTAAGAATTAAAATATACACTTATGTGCTCCTGGATAAAGTTTAACTTGGATGTATCACAAATCTCAACATGAAGCATTAAATGCTGAAGTTGTTAGAAGAGAACAGAGGCAATAATATTAATGACATACATATAGGAAAGGACTTTCTGAATAGGATTCTGTTTGTTCTGTAATTAAGGACAACTAACAAATCAGACCTCAGAAAATCAGAAACTAAAACAAATTACGTAAAATTAGGGAAATAATCAAATGAAGAGTAAACCTAAAGAGTGAAGAGAATCTATGTCAAGTATATAGCTGACAGAGGATTAATATCTGTAATGTAAAACAAATAAAATACAATGAATCAAGCAAACAAGTAACCAAATTATAAAGTATACTATGGATCTGAATGCAGAGTTCCTAGAAGGAGAAAAAAAATGGCTATGAAATATCTCAAAAAATGTTCATGATTTCTATCAAACAGATAAGTACAAATTAAGACAACTTTGAGATTTCATCTTTCCCCCAATCAGATTGACCAAGATAAACAAACAAATAAACAAACAAAACCCTAAATTTTGAAAAGTAGGGAAAAGGGAACTCTTGGTGCTATTGCTCCCTGGAACATCCAGGAGGCAAATCAGTGCAGAGAATTTTCAACAAGTTAAAAAAAAATTCTACCACAGGACCCAACCTTGGGGCATTCCTTGGCCCAAAGGATTCATCATGCTACTCTACAGGTATTTGTTCAGCAGAGGTTAACAAAAATGTAGTTCATAGAGCTATAGAGATGGCTCAGTAGTTAAGAGCACTGATTGCTCTTCCAAAGGTCCTGAGTTCAATTCCCAGCAACCACGTGGTGGCTCACAACCATCTGTAATGGAATCTGAGGCTCTCTTTTGGTATGTCTGATGACAATGACAGTGTACTCATATACATAAAATAAATAAAATATTTTTAAAAAGCTTATACAAAAGAAAGAAAAAGAAAATGTAGTAATATATATTTTTGAATATTATTCAGCTGGAGTGATTTAAAACAAAATCCTGAAATTTGAAGATAAACTCATGGAATCAGGAAATATTATACTGATTAAGATAACCCACATAAAGACATGTGCTACATGTTTTCTCCTATTTCATGTTTCTATTGCCAAATATTCAATTTATGAGTATATACCTGAAATGCACACAGAAACCAAGGATGTAAAATGGGGCCATGGATAGAGAAGAACTCTAAAGTGGAAAACAGCAAGATACGGAAGATATCAAGGGGGAATGGGAAACAGTGTCTTTAATTACAGTGGGAGGAAGGAGGACCATAAAAGGAGAATGATAGAAAAGGGAAAAATAGTAGTAACATTCTCTGAAAGGCCATAGGGGATCACATCATTTTCTATTTATCTAAGATTAGTATGATATATAAGTGCATATGTACATATATGTATATGTATAATGTATATGTATATATTGCAAAGTTATGTATATAAAACTAACCACTTAGGGTGATGATTTGCTCAAAAGGCTACCTAACAAAGCCTCCAGTAACAGACATGAAAAACCACCTTTCAGGTTGTTCAGGGGAATTCAGGGGACTTCCCAGATATTATAGGTTATTGCTTCCCTGTCCTTGATTGCATCTAAGAAGTTGAAAGTACGTTCTTCTGACTGAAGATAACATGTTCATCAGACACAGGACTTGGACAATTTTAGCTTAATCTGAACCCAAAAGCCTTCTCCCTGAGGCTCCAGTTTGATAATACCAGAAGGTGCCATGGAAACTCCCAAGGGAGAAAAACAATTAATATTCCTAACTGTGATGCCTATGATCCAAAACACTTACTAGCATGGTAAGAGACACTATTTGAAGTCATGGTACTTGCAAGCATCTCTCTCTATAAGACTTAAAGCCTGCGAAACATGAAATAAATCATGGCTGATTTAAACCTAACCAATTACCTGTTGCTAGTGATGTGGATTTTAGAGGAAAACACATTTCTTCTACTTTCAAAACGAACTATAATTATGAAGTGCATTTCAAGTACTTATTTGTATGTTCACATATAAGTTTAACTCTCACCCTTCATCAAAGAATTGCTTGTATTCAGGAGACACCATTACAGAAAGCCACAGCAAGTAACAATATAGAAAACAAGAGACCATGTGGGGGTCCAACCTCTATTGATACATATATAACAAAATGCTTACATATAGGCCTCAAGATATATTGCAGAATAGGGAACATCTTATAGAAGACAGAAGACCTGGATTTCTGCTGTGAGCGCATATCTTCTAGATACAAGAGGAGAACAACACCTAGGAAATCTGAGCAGAATAGCTTCTTGACAAGGCCTAAATCATGACATCAGTTGACACGCCAATACGAAGTATGACCGACAAAAGACTCCATCCCTTGATGAATACACACAGGCAATTAATAAGTTCTGGGAGAGGAAGAATGGGTCTCCTCCAAGGATAGGCCCTCTCATTGGTTATCCAGTCCCAAGTAGTCAGCCCTGAAAAAAAAAAAAGATATGTCATTTTTTCTGTCCATTAATTTGTTTAAACATTAATTTTCTTTTGCAGAATTAAAGAAAGAAAGAACCCCAAAAGGTAGTTACTTACTACTTTTTCCTTCAAAAACAAAACAACTTATTCCTGCCCATGAATACACTGCAGTTGTGATTGCTGTGCTAGATAAGCATCAGTAGGTGACAGAGAGGAGCAAGGCTGCATTTATGCTTAATTTTCTGACCTATAAATATCTGAATGATTAATAGCCTAATATTCTGTGAAAAAGAAATCCTAGCCTGAGACTACCACTAGTCTGGTGCCAGGGCCCTGGAACAGGAGCTAGCCTGAGACAACTACAAGTCATGTTCTAGGCAGGCCAAGATGGACTCCCAGAATAGGAAGCAAGACTACAAAAATCCTGCCAGGAAACCAAGACCTAGGCAGGAGTGAGCCAAAGACAGAGGGCCTGTCAGGCATGATCCATGAGGAGCAAGCCAGGAAGAACAACCAGACTGGTGCCATGGGGCTCAGACAGAAAGCTAGGCTGAGATGAACACCAGTCTATTGTTTTGCAGGCCTTCCTGGAAAGAAGTGTAGACCATGTTACAGATAACCCCTACTGAGTGTCATAATGCACAAGCAGGACACAGCACACCTGAGACCACTCCTGAGACACCACCAGACACTCTGACACCCCAGACACTACTCAGGGGAATAAGTGGTGAAGTAACGAAAGAGAAAAAGAAATAGAGGGGGAGTGGGTGTCACACAAAGAGACAGAACTTGAGACTTACGGATAGTGAGTAACAGCCAGATGTGAGTAGCTGGTAATGCCACCTGGGACCCTAGTGGGATTCTGGCTTATGCTACCACTGGGGTCACATCTGGGTCCATGGTCCTGCAGTATCAGGAGTCTGTTATCACAAAAATAACAAGCGGATATCTCCGGTCTGGGCTGCCACCTGGAGCCATGTTGATGTCTGATGGGTGTGCAGAATTGCCACCCCCCCGACCCCCACATGCACAGACACCTTACCTGGACATCTTGAGAAAGTTTGCCCTTCAGGAATGTAGAGCAGGACAGCAGACCACCCTGCCGCTAGCTGGCTGCAGTATTCAGGAGAGCAGGTCTACACATTGTGGAAATGCCAGGTGTGCCACAGCCAGGGAAAAGAACTTGGGAGAGCTGGCTTGAACAAGGGAGAAATACCTTCCTCTCTCCTTGCTTACCGCCTGCATCAGACAGAAGACTGGTCCTAGCAACAGGAGAGCTAGTCCTTCCCTTTATCAACTGCAGCACTCAGGAGAGGAAGTCCGTACTTCTCCTGGGCAGCACAGAGGAATTGACCTTGGTGGTAAGGGTTGTAGGAGAGCTATCCCCAAGGGCCTGAGAGTATAAAAGCTGGCGGCTGACCATGTCTTGATAGCTCTCAGGCCTAGATCCAGGGCTTTGAATTGGCCCACCTCAACAACTACCCCATCGATGAATCGCTGGAATGCATGAAGGGGTTAGTCCAAAACTAAAGAATCTCCATGACTCAGTAAAACAACAGGATACCTAAGAGGAGTCTTAATGAGGTTTCAGTATCGATAAAGTAGCAGAAGCCAGAAGACTATACTACAAGACCAATGAGTCATTTAAATGAAAATTTACCAGCAAAGAAATGTGGAGAAGAAGCAATGGGAATACGGTACGATACACTGTGACATACTGCAGCTTCCACAACAAGATTTTTTTCCCTGTTGGAGTGTGGGAGGTTGCAAGGGTGGATGGTGGGTACTAGGAGAGGGGAGATGAATGTGATTGGGGTGTGTGATGTGAAATTCACAAAGAACCAATAGAAAGTTTTTTTTAAAAAAATCACATTTAAGCAGTGTTTAGCTGTATGTATGTCTATGTTTTACGTGTACCATATTTTTATATCTATATATGCCTTTCTAGTGTACTATTTCAAGTACATTTCATCACACTAAGAGCTCCTTAGCTATTTATGTTTGATACCCCCTTGACCTAGCTCACTTTTATAACCATAAAAACAGAAGAAAGTGACTAATTTTCATCTTTGATGAGACTAATCTATTTAAACTTTAATGCAATCAGTTTTAATTTTTAAAACCAAATAAATTAAAGTGAGTGATCCTACTCTCTGATCAAGAATAGTGGCTTCATAAACCAAATATACAATAAGATAGAAAGATTAAGATGTAATATTCATGAACTATAAAATGTGACAGGTTGTTTAAATAATTATCTCATATTCAAATGATGAACGAATTCTATTTACTCTGTTTGCAAGGCTCAGGATCACACAGTATTTCCATGGTTAAATATAAATAGATTTTACCATCAATTCCCTGACCTATTTTAGTTGATCCACCTCCTGCAAAATGGGCTCTCGGCGACTCTAATACTAAGAAGTAAGAGACAGAAAGTTTGCCATATGTTAGTACACATGACAGAAAAGCTGTCAGTGTAGAGATACTTCTGTTTCAGCCTTAAGTCCACATCAAACCTTTTTGCTTTATATAAGCAGATCTACAGATACACATGCTTTCTCCATATTGCATACCAAGGTGCTAATAATTCACTACAATTGAAGTTTAGTGCATTGCAATGCTTCCCTAGATCAATTGCCACATGTAAAAATTTTATTTTTCATGAATTTGCATGTGCACGTAATTTACATAATTAATACTACTACCTCCTTTCATCTTTAGCTGCAGTTTAGTGAAGTATATCAATCTTATTGTCGACTTGGGTTGTTTTAAACAGAGAATTTTATGTAATCAGGTTTATCTAAAACTCTATGAGTAGCTGTTGACTTTAAATTTCTACCTCCATCTCTGTAGTTCTATGATTACAGGCAGGTGTTACAATGACTGATTTTCTAATATTTTTTGCATTCTAATTGTAAATCTTTTCAGTATTTGTTTCTGAAATTTATTTCCATGTTTTAATATCCCATCATTATTTTGCTTCTTTTTCCATTATAGAGATTATTTTTAAATTTTCTATACTGAAAAATATGAACTTCAACTTCCTGTCTCTATTCCACAAGGAACACCTTCCAAACTTCCTTTTATTACAGATATGTTTATAGTTAAGCTAACATCATAGTTAATATCATTCCTCTGTACCTTTATGCTTTCTCTAGTGTCAAACTTATCCTAGTTACTATGCTCTTGTTTTTCCATAAATCTATCATTATTCATTCCTCAAGAGAATAACCTTCTTTTAATATGAGCAAATTTTAGTAGCATTTACTGTATGTGATATTACTTGATACTCAGAAATATTAAGCAACAGAGACTTAGCATCCCTAATGTAAGAAGAAAAAATGGATATCTCAATGAATTTAACATTTATAGAAGTGTGGTGGTCACTCGGTTGATTGTGATAATTCATTTCTTAGCATGCACATCATGACAAAAGTATCAATTTCACTGAACTAGAAATTTCTTTTTCATATATTGCTTATATTGTTTCTACTTCTAATTTTATGAAAGGAAAGTTGATAATTGAGAGTTAGCACACTGTGTGACACTGATTTTAACTTCGAAAACTAGATAAATGGAAACTATTCTCAAGCAATTTTATTATTTGATACATTTATTCATCAAGGATAGAATTTGAGAGAGCATGCTCAGTTTGAGGTTTTACAATTTGAACTTCCTGGAGTATAAACTATTGTGATGATATTGAAATACTTATGTGCATACTTTTATGTAAACTTGTTTGTGGAAAATATGCTGTCTTTTCAATGCATTTGATCAACTGAATCAGTGTTCTTTTGTGGAACAGGATTGAAAGAATGAGCATATGCATGTGTAAGTATATATATGTATGTAATGCAAACATATACAGTATATAAATATTCGTATAAAATTTCATCAAATAGACTTCTCTAATATAACATAAGGCTTTGAATAGATTGATATCAGGTGTTTCATAGCAGAGTGTTGGAAAATCTATCAGTTGTTCCATACATAAGGGTGAGCACCTCACCAGTACCAGCTTGCAGATTTCTGGGAGAATTACTGCTTCAAATATCAGCACAGGAATCAACAGCAATAGGATAATTAACTTAACTAAAGCCAAGTGAGAGTAGCTCAATATTCATTCTTTCTTGTCATTTAATATTTAGTCTGCTATAAGAAAGTGTTGTCAACATCCTACCTATTAAAGCCACCAAGTTCATTTCTCAACTGAGGCACCTTCCCCAGTTATTCTAATCATGGAAGGTTGACATTTAAAACAAATTATCATGAGCTATATTATGTCAACTTTACATATAAGGACACTTCAAAACCTTAACTTTCTACCCAATCTCCAAAGTCTTGTACTAATTTTATGATGCAAAATATAGTCCAACTTTAGAAGGTCTCCCAAATTCTTAAAATTTCCAAAGCTTTAAACCCATCCAGATCAATTTGTGTAACTCAAGCCTTCTCAGATATGTAGCCTTCCAATGGAACACAGTCAATTTACCAGAAGCAACACTCTTAAATAAAACTGACATATGAACTCACAGCTGTTGTGACAGCATGCACAAGACCTGTACAATTCCAAGCCAGGCCAAATCCCAGCATGGAGAGTGGAGTTGAACACGAAGTCTTACCACTAGCCAAGGAGCTTTTGGCAATTGATAGCTGCTGAGAAGGGTAAAGTCAATTTCTCTAGGAGTATAGCGCTTAATATGTGTATAAGCATATTCTTAACAAATGACAAAACCTTCATGCTCCTCCATCCTGAGCAAGGGCATAAGTATGTCTTGGTAAGAGTTAGTAAATACATTCCTTAAAGGTATGGGCCATTTATCATTCTTCCAGGATTAGTTATAGTTTTCCAAAGATCATTATCACAAACCCTGGTAACACAGAGAGATATATAAAGGATTGCCTATATGTCTGACAAAAATCTTTCTTAAGGCCATTGTGTAAAGGCAGTACCAATTAGACATAGAAGGCTAAATAAACCACAGCTTCTAAGACTGTTACTCTTTTTGCACTCCATTGACTCAAGGGTGTATTAGTAGCTCAATGAAGTCAAAATTATGTCTTAACTTACAGTTCAATGCAATATTTGTGTTCGTTGACAGAAATGCTCCTCCCTGAAACCAGAATATCTAGGCTAGAAGTGCACAAGGAGAAGGAAGCTAAGTTTTCTTAGTAACTAGGGAAACAGGAAATGAAAACATTGCCATTTCTAGCTTCTTGTTCCTGAATCCATGAATCCTGCCATAGAAGAAAGAGAATGTTCTAGAGAACCATTCCACAATATCACTCTCTCTATCATCTGTAGAGATAAATTACATATATATAGATTATACAGATATATAGATAATATAGATTATGTAGATAAATAGATATACAGATATGTTGATATATTGATATATATCAATATTATATGTGATATATAGTATTTGGTACATTTATATTATACACACACACACACACACACACACAGATATATATAATTTCCATTTGGTGACAGACTATCACTATGCATATCAAACTTTCTGGTTTGATGTGTCACATAATCCCAAAATCAGATCATATAGTAATTAGTTGGAATATTGTCAACTAAAAGAATTTTTTAGTTCCTTCTAAGGCCCAGTTACAGGCTAAGAGCTGTATCTCAAAGGGAGAATTTCTTCAGATGACAGTAAGTCCTTTCTCTGAAATCACAAGTGCTTCTATAGTGATTCACATATAAAACCTGTCAGAGATTCTAGACAGCACCCGAATCTGTCACAGATATCTCAAATTTATTTGACACACTACCTCAACTGGCAGAGCAGACTTCAAAGCAGCAAGAACATGTTGAATAGCTGAATCCTGTTATGGGTTTGTTACAAAACCTATCAGCTTTGTAAATTACTAGATATGTGGTTCAGAGTAACAAATCCAGGTGAGGAATATGCTTCTGCCAAAATCCAAAGAGGCCCATTAAATATTTTGTTTCTCTTCTAGTGGTTACAAAGACCTGATGCAATAGCTTATCATTCACCTTAAAATGAATATTGGCACATGTCCCACAGCATTGGTTCTTTTAATTTTTATTTCAATTGAAGGCTACTGAATTTTGTTTGAATTAATATTTTTATTCCCTAATGTGCATGTGCTGTATCAACAAGCCCAGAATGAATGCTGCTTCCTACTCTCTTTGCCCAATCAGCTTAATATCATCAATATAATGAGATAGTGTGATACCTGTAAGAAAGGGAGGTAATCAAGATCCCTATGAGATAGAAATATGGCACAACGCTGAAGAATTAAAAGACCTCTTAGGTAGAATTGAAAATCTGAACTACTGCCCTTGCCAATACTGCTTACTTATAAACAAGTTCTTATAAGCAGGTGCTTTAAAAAATATCATTTTCATAGTCAATAGCTGTATAATAAGTACCAAAAAATATATTAATCTACTTGACTAAGAACCACATATCTGGGTCATGAGAAGTCGCAATTGTAGTCACTACTTGATTAACTGTTATTCTCCATGATCCACTTATCGTCTGCACTGACTCAATAGTACGAATAAAGGGAAATGTGGTAGGAACCACTATTCTTGAACCTTTTACATTCTTGATGGTAGTACTCACTTCTATAGTCCACAATGAGAATTTGATAGCCTTCATTCCACAATAGTGTGGATGGACAACTTCTTAGCAATTACACAACCAATGTAAGCACCTGCCAACTTCTAATACATATTCCAATTATAGATGCTGGTACTGGGAAAATAACCACACAATGAATTCAGCAACACATTGGACCCAATATGAGTTAGATTTTAGCCAGAATTTTATCGATTATCCTTATTTCACAAATAAATCTATTTTACTGTAAAGGCTACAATTCTTTTTGGGTCTCTGAAAATTAGTACTAACACATAAGTATTATCCATTTGGCACTGAAAAGTCTAATTATTTCATTTTTCCCAATATATAATTACTGTAGTGAAAGACAGTATGTCCTGCTGGAGAAGGACAAAGGAAAGGTTTACAGAAGTAAAACACTTTAGTAAGGAACAAGATTCTTCATGTGGGCCTTGGCATCCTTTCATTTTTGAATCTTTAAATTGTCTCAAGTCTGGGTTTTGGAATTATTTTGTATGATTCAGTATAGCACTTCTCTTATTTGTTCTACAATTGTCTTCCTCTTCTCCTTGTTCTTCTTCTTCTTCTCCTTCTCCTCCTCCTTCTGCTGCTGCTTCCTCCCTCTTTCCCTGTCCTTGTCCTTATCCCACTCCTCTTATCCACTTCCTCTTTTCTCAGCCTTATCCTTTCCTACTGCTTCTGCTTCCTCTCCCTGCCCCTGTCCTTCCTCCCTTCTCCTCTTTCTCTCCTTCCCTCCTCCTTCTTCTCCTCCTCCTCTTTTGCTTAGAGAACAAACAACTTAATAAGCTTTCAATCTATTTTGATACAGGAAAACCATTATTAATTAGCTAGTATGTGTTATCCATAGGGTGCTAAGCAATTATAGGCAAGTTTTTCCTGTGCTGTGGTGACTATTATGTAAACTGTACTCACCTTGGCTTTGGTAACTCAGTGCTTCCAAGTCATCCCGGAAGTCCAATTAATCATATTAAATTTAAGTTATGTAATTGAGCAGCTAAATCTCCAAATCTAAGGTCTAGTACATAGAGAAGAGCACTGGCAAAATTCTTCAAAATGTTAGTGTCTTTCTCACTATTTTTTTAATAGTGTTAGTGAAAGGCATGTCTTCTTGGTCCTTCCATTATGGAAGATTAGGTTTTAAGATGTGATTCACTCTAGGATTGCACTTTTTCTGATCCTTAAAATCCTTTCATCAGCATTAAATTAAGGAGTATTATGCAAATCTGTGTCTTCCTCAGCAAGCCATGTTTTCATAAATAACTCAACCAACCAATCAAATAAATTCTTGGCAACTTTGCAAACTGTGGAAGCTTTAACATAAAACTAAGACTCTCTACTCAGTAGACACACATGGATAAATCCTACTAATGCAGTCTCAATGTCCTTGAAACCATTGTCATATAAGCTTAAAAATCCATTTCCATTCATATTCCCAGACTTTTCCTTTGAAAAGTTAAAAATTTGTTGTCATTTAGTGATGTAGACTTCTCGTCGACAAACCAAATTTTCTGCTTCATTTCTAGTAGCCTCCTTTAGTCTTGAATCTCTTTATAGGCCTAATGGCAAAGACAGTAGGTTCCTTAGGGATATCATCATTATATAATGATTGTATGTTTGACATATCCTTTAGCCAAAGTCATTCCCTCCTCTACTGACAAGGCAAGATTAATTCCCTGAGGCAAGGATAGAGAGGACAATAAGATAGGGATGGATAGTGGGATAGGAATGTATCATCTGTTAAGGGTAGGGAGACTGATTCATCAGGTGGAGTAGACCCACCAGAATCTGAATGGTCAGTTCTCTCAAACTTTTTAGGGTCTCCATATCTCCATCCCAAGTTGTAATATACAATTTTCTCCAATCAATGCCCTCCTGTTAAAGGCTCACACACCTCAAGAATGAAAATTGGATTTGCTCTGTAACTCAGCCAATCATGTATTGGAGACTTGAGTTTTATTTTCATAACTTAGATTATAAATTTGCTGGAGATAAAATTATTTTCTCAAGCCCACCAAGAACTTTATGTTATTTATATGCATCTGGACAAGTACATTTTTTACTGAGTTCATATCCCCTTGTCTTTTTATCCAGAGATACTAAAAGGAACCATCCAGCATTCTTGTTTTCTTATTTTTCCACATTATGTTCCAAAGTTTTATATGTACTCATTAAATTCCATATTCCTCACAAGAGTTGAATAAGGTATAACAAAGGCATTTATTTTATATTGTTCTTTGAATAGTTTACTCCCTGAATTTTCTGAGTTCTCCATTCAATAAAGGGAGTCACAGTATAGTCTCAGGTCTTTGAAGGAATAGAATATATATATATGTGTGTGTGTGTGTGTGTGTGTGTGTGTGTATGTGTAAGTGTATGTGTATATGTGTGTATTATATATGTGTATATGTGTATATATATAAAAAATATTTCCAAATACTAAAAAGTCTAGCTCTCCCATACATGAAATTCCTAGAAACTAGTAGTTATTCAGTCTTTGAGGACTTGGAAGACACAGTATTTGGAGTACTTCAACAATGACTGTCTGACAAAAAACACCTGGATGTTGTATAGAAAAACTTGTTTTTCCAATCATGTTGGAAGCCTCAAAAAAGCTGAATTTAATAGCAACAAAAAAACTCCATAAACGTAGTAAATTAATTGAGCAAAAAGAGTTAAAGCCAAGGAAGCCAATGGAAATAATCTCTGTTCACCTTTTTACTTTTTGAAAATGACAACAATGATCATTTGGAAGTAATTTTTCCACATTCAATGAAGACAATTCCTCAACTGAGGCTCACTGCTCAGATCATCCTAATTCAGTCACAGTTACTAAAATCAGAATGCTGGAGAATTTCTAGGTTTTTACTGTGTTTATAAGACATACAAACTGATTGTTCCTTTGGTTGTAGAAAGCAAAGATAGTATAGGTATTTGCAAAGAATTAAGCTAAAAACCAGGAGCATTGCATATTTGTTGCTGCCAATTTAGCAAGTTTATTGTCTAATTTTAGCTTTTTTATTGTGAAGTGATTTGCACCAGGAAAAGTATTTTCAACAAAGAATGTTGATCTATTTTCAGGTGGTCTTATCCTGGGAGGAAGCTCTTCAATGTTTCTGAGAATAAGGATAAAAGTCAGGCCCTGACATTCTGCCATATGTTACAGCATATGTACACAGAGTTGGTACATATAGTTTGAATGAATAGTAACAGCACATATCTTTATATAATGCACAGTAACAGTGTAAACTCAAATATGTGTTCATGCATTTATTTATGAGTGTATATGTGGACAAATGTGCATATATGTATAAAAATAGTTACTTGCTTATTAATATATAGCCAAGAATTGGTTTCATGTGGGCATAAGACAATGGTAAATGCCTGCCTTGCCAACTCAACACAGTTAATTTTCAATTTATGAGGTTATTATTAAATCGTTGTAAATCTGTTGTATGTCACAATGAGTACTGCATTAAGTTATATCACAGTTTTGCAAAGAAATGAAAGTTTGTAATAAAAAAAATCACCATCTGCAGGAGTTTAGGGAGAGATGACTGATAATTTTCCAAGTTCTCTATACAATATGCTTTGGCAAATTTTAATGGCAAGCTTAAGGACTGTTAATGGAAAAGAACAATACTCTACAAATCTTTATGTGGTTTAAAAATAGGATGAAGGAACTCATACTAACTTAATAATAATTATAACCTCATATCTGCAAATATTTTATACTCAAATAAATTTTTAAAAAATTAAAATTCTCTGTCTCCCTGTCATTGTCTCAGTATCTCTGCCTCTGTGTTCTATGCCCAAGTGTGCAATACTGCTGCCTGCCATTTCCTAGAACCTGGGTCCTCTTTTAATTATATTTGCATAACTTTTGACTTGATGATGCTTTTTAGGTTCTTGCCTACATGTAAGTGTTCATAGATAAATATCTCCTCTTTGTTGTCTTTACTGCCAGCATCCTGCTGAGTTCCTCTTCTTCTCCTCTGGGCCCTTCAAAACTATCTTAAACATTGTCTCACTTTCAATAGTAGCCTCTTTCCTTATTTCCTGTCAGGTTTTGATATTTCACTATTACCACAATCATCATAGAGCTCAAATTGTCTCTAGACTTTCCCAAAAGCTTCAACAGGACAAAGATATCTCTGGCCAAGAGAAGATAATGTATCATGTTTCACTAGCAGTTGTTAAATATCCAGGAACCTAGCCATCTTTGGCAATTAACTTCAGGCTCAATGTGTTTCAGGACATGTGGTAGATACTTTTGTTTATTATTTCCTCATTTAATGGCTTGCTAAAAAAAATTCATGGTTTATAAAAAACACTCTAGTGTACACCTGCATACATCTTATCTTGACTTCATACTCTTACTGTTCATGTCTGTTCTTTTTGAGTAAGTTTCTCCTGAAATGTCTCAGATTCCATGGTCTGTCTCAAAATCTGTTCTCTTTGAGTCTTTTATAACATTTGGGTTTAGATGTTGTGGTCTCTTTTTTATACTTGCATATATTACCACTTATCTCTTAGAGTATGGAATTAAGGATATTTTTATTGAATAGGAATGGTAATTTGCATCCACCTTCTTCCATGATGTACTTTTAGTATCTCAAGAAGAGTCATCATGACCAACATAGCATTTACATACTAATAAGTACCAGGTCTGTGTTAGGATTTCGGTGTTTTAACTAAAATAGTCCTCTTGTCTACATGGAAAATATGTATTCAATGTCAGGAAAACTCCTTTGATCTAGTAGACGTAAGTGAAATACGAAGCTGTCAGCGAAAACAGTATCTGGTTGTGACTGTAAGAGTTTCTGGATTTTAAGCTGGGAAACATGCCCTCAGGTATCTGTGTGGGAATTCTAAGCTGCATAGGGGATAAGAACAGTCACTATTGCACAGCTGGAAATTAACATGGCTCAGACATGGTGAGATCATGCACTTTAAGTAAGGACCCTGTAAGGAGTGACCCTTAACATGAAGAGAAGGAACTGACCTCTGTTGGGAGAGGCTGGTGGTTGGACAAGAAATTTACTTTGTATAGGCAGGCTCTGTTCTGCATCACCTATCCGAGGATGTACACTAATGAAAATGTCTCTTATTGACATGTACCACATGTTAAAATCTCATACAAACACACCCTCACAAATAATAGAGTTGTTATTGATCATTTACATAGTTAATGTATAAACATATGAGAAAAAGGAAAGAAATACTAAGAAATTCTTGAAGGGCAGACTTAGGCAGGTACTAATGTCAGGGTTATCATACATATCTTGCAACCATCATCTATGCTATAATCAGACAAGCTTATTCCACACAATGACAAGAAGATGATGACACTGGTAAGCAGGTGAATCCATTGCCTTTCAAGGTTTTAAATTTTTAAAAAATCACACTTGATAATATTCTATACGTCTCCACAGATTGGCTATAGACCAACCTCAAACATATTCAGCTCTTCATCACAGTAGGTCTTCATAAGCAGTAACACATTTAATGAGCTTCCAGCAAGTGTCAGCCCTAAATGTGCTTATTAATTCAACATGCTCTCTGACATTCTGACAGGGAACTGTGCAGTTTCCTACTTTCAAGCCTTCTCTTAGAGCTGTGCCATCCAGCTTTTTCCATCCTCTCAACATTGATTATAACTTTTAGCTGTAAGAAGATTGAAGGGTGCCTCAA
Organism: Grammomys surdaster; assembly: GCF_004785775.1. NCBI lineage: Eukaryota > Metazoa > Chordata > Mammalia > Rodentia > Muridae > Grammomys > Grammomys surdaster. Next base: position 2,698,738 of record NW_021620842.1, read on the forward strand.
TGGTGAAAAAGTAGAAATGGGATATAGATCTAGTTGTAAAAGATCGCATGTTAAATAGTTTTGTGTGGGACTGCGTAAGGGTATCCTGAGTCATGGTTGAGCAGGTGCTTAGAACCCCGAGATTCTCCGTGGAATTCTGCGTGAGAACCGGCAGGAGTTCGGTACCTCCCATCATCTAGGATCCTGAAAACAGCCACATTTCCATAGTGTCACATAGGCCAGGCTTTAGGCCTCAGGCCCTAGAGATTTACATACTAATGAAGGCCAGAGGGCAGAGCAAATTAAACATTCCTCCCCCAGATCCTCCCCTAATCCTCCCCCTTCTCCCTCCCTATATAACTCGGGACTGCCCTGAGTTTTGAGGGGGTACGCCTAGATCCATCTATTATCCGTTATGACAATAAATCTTTTTAGAACCAAGGACTTCTTCGTGTTACTGGGGCCCACCGCCGCCAAGGCCCTTAGGCCGCTGGAACCATAGGATCCTCTTCCCTGATGTGGGACCCGCCATGGCGGCGCAAGCTTGCGCCGCTGTGGCGGCCTTTTTTAAATTTTCCCCACATTTGGCGCATCCAACGTGGAGCACAGACACCCACAGACTTCAAGGACTGGGCCACCCCAGTCTGCTACAGAACATAGCCGAGCTTCCGCCGCCTTGTCCGGTGCTGTGAGAAATCGACTCAGTGAAGATTCC
>NW_021620842.1:2699441-2753023 GCF_004785775.1 Grammomys surdaster
GTTCCAGCCACGAGGACCCACATCTCCAAACAAGCTGGCCAGGCCGCCGAGTCTGCTAAGCAAGTACAGTCTCTCCCACAGGTGCTGCTAGGGCCTCTTTCTTCTTCCCCTATCCCTCTTCTCGGCTGTGGGCTGTCCGATGTGAGCCCACATGCCCCCCCCCCCCCGTCTCAGCCCTCCGAGCCAAGGGCTTGAGACCAATCGGTCCCTGGCTGCCCCAGAGCACAGGGGATCCCCGACCCCTTTCATTTTCTCAGCAGTGTGTTGTCCGACGTGAGCCCACATGCCCCAAGAGCTCTACGCCCCCGTGGAACCTGAGTGAAAATTCCCCATGCTGGGCGGGGCCCCGCCGCGCTCGCCTGGTGTCGCAGGGAATAAACTCAGCCAAGATCCCGTGTATTCCTGCCCTGCTGGCCTACTGCGTCATGGCAGACACACGGACACACAACACAACAGAGATTCACGCCCGCACGTGCCCACGTATGGGCCTACATCATTCCCTACAGGTGGTAGAGGATCCAGACAAAGCCAGCTCCAAGAGTATCCCCGCTGGCGTCCGCCAAGACCCTCTCCATGGAACCGTGAGTAACTCCAGCCTAGTCCCTAAGACTAGACGGCTCTCTATATCCTTTCTCCCTCTTTCTCTCTCCACATGTTTCGGGCCAACGTTTTCTCTAAATCTTAGCTACCACTAGCTCCTGCCTGACTCAAAAGACTAGATCTCTCTCCCTCTTCTCCACGTGTTCCCTACAAAATGGCGGAGACCCCTTAATCGCCATTCTTTACCCCTCCCCCCAAGAAATCTCCCGCGCTCTGCCTGCCAAGAGGTTTGCCCCTCCCCCAGGGGTTAACTTTTCGCGCTAAAATTCCCCCACTCCCCGCCATTTGCAGTCGGCTGGTTACAGCCCAGCTGACTTGCCTGTAAAACAGAGCTGGGTTTTTGTTTGCCCCTTCCCCACTAGTCCCCTTCTAAGTCATTTGCGACCAGCTATACCCCAGCTGGCTTGCCTGTTAGCAGAGAGTCTGAGACTCTGATCTGCGCCCCTTAGGCCGCTGGAACCATAGGATCCTCTTCCCTGATGTGGGACCCGCCACGGTGCAAGCTTGCGCCGCTGTGGCGGCCTTTTTTAAATTTTCCCCACAGTTTTGGATGAATATAATACACAACAATAATTGCAAAATAAGATATCACGTTTTGAACCAAACTTCCAAGATAAGAATATTGTTTGTTTCTGTTCATATCTCACACTTTTTATCCAACAATCTTCTTCTATACTGCCTTTCCTATGCTCGTATGGTATAATTAAGTTCATTTAAGTACATTTTTTTATCCGTGTTCTGTTGTTTTTTGTGTTGTTATTTGGGATTTGCATTCAACCCCCATACGTCATTTAGTCAATATATGCTAATATCTGAATGTGAAATTGTAATCTGTGGCCATTCTTTATGTGTGCATTTTCTGTTGCCTCGAGAGTGCCATAAATAACTTTGGCTATTAAAATGTAAAAATTTTCCTCAAAGCAGATATAAGGTGTGGAAATATGTCTAATGCCTTTGAGTAGCTTTACCTGTCATTTTGATATTTTGTTTTTCATCCCTTCCATCAAATATCTAGAATTCAGATCATTTCTCAGACACTGACTAAAACCAAGAGAATCATAAAACTGCACTAATTAAACAACACAAGAGACAATGGAAAGTTTTTATGACAACAAAACATGTTTTTGTCATGGACATCTCTTCTTTTGAGAAGACAATAAGCTTATCACGTCATTCAAGGACATGATTCCATAATGTGACTATATGCCAATTAAAAGATATGATGTTTTAATTGTTACTCTTGTCAAGGTCTCCTGTAACAGATATGTGGTAATAATGGTATCTGGAAATCTCCAACTTACCCAAGTGTCACATTAAATCTTAACTTCATTGTTAGTTATTAAAGCAGTATTCCTGATATTTGAATTTCTCGGTCCAGCCAGATTCTATAGATTCTTCTAAAGGATCTAGCTTAGTGAATTTACCTGCTTATCACCACCATCCACACACCTCACCCTCCACATATAACACAAATTTTCAGGCTTTGACAAGGATGCAATTCTGAATGCCAGACCACTTCCTGATTTTGTTCTAAGCTATATCAAATTTTTATACCAATTCAAATTTACATATTCAATATGTATCCTATCCTATATATCCTAACCTTCACATACTCAGATTTCATTACAAAAATACAAGCAGTATGACAGATCAAAGAAGGATCTTCCTCCCACAATTCACTAGTCCTATAGAAATGTTCACCAATGAAAATTGCCTGCATGAACCACTGGAAACAGAATCTAAAAGAGTAATCATAAATGTCAACAAAGAATCAAAGGAGTTAAAGAGGATGTAAAGAAAAAACTCCATGAACTTAGAAAGAATAAGCTTAGAGATAATGCATGCCCAGAAAAAAAGAAACACAAAGCTGCTGAATATGGTGATGATATTCCAGACTGTGAAACTGAAATTCATTGAGGAGATAGAAACATTGAAGGAAGTTTGAGATAAAATGAACAGAGAATTGAATAAAACAAAACAAAGCAGACAACAACAACAAAACACAACAAGAAAACTCAAAGATAGAATTAGAAAGTAGAATGCACTAAGTGGAAGACAGAATGGACACACACACACACACATTACATATATATGTATATGTATATGTATATATATGTGTATATGTATATGTATATTTATATATATATGCCTGAAGAATTCCAGGTCAGTAAGAAAGACAAGATCTTAAACAAGATCATGAAAAACATTTCCAAATTAAAAAAAAAATTAGCCATACAGATACAAGAAGGACAAGAAACACCAAATAAATAAAACCAGGGAAAACAAATAAACCTTCAGGGTTCATCTGGGGCACTGAGAGCACAGGTCCACCTGGGGCACTTGGTAAGCTGTGTGCTATCACCTGACCCCCAAATTATTGCCCACAGCACTGCCTGCCTTCTTGAGGAGGACTAAGGGGATTCAGGAACATCAAGATACATCTTTCCCACCAATCCCCAGCCTGGCAAGTCCACTTGAGTCACAGCCAGCAGAAGTGAACCGAAGGCTTTCTCCTCACCTCTATCACCATGCCCACTACTCTTCTTTCTTTGTTGTGGGGCCTCAAGAACAGTCAAGTTCGCTTGCGACATAGCCAGCAGAGATATACAACATGCTGCTCCTTTAGCTCCATTGTCAGTTACAGAGCTCTGCCTGCCTCTCTGAGGAGTCCTGTTAACATTAGGAATCTAACAGCAGTGTCAATCGTATGATTACAATGTAAGAATACAGTCAGCAAGAGTCGGAGCAATACAGTACCACCAGAGCACAGCTACTCTACTACAGCATGTCCTGAATAACGCAACAAGCCAAAACACAAGAAGATGAGCTTACATTCACTCTTATAAAGATGATAGAGGCCTTTAAAAAGGAAATGAATGAATCCCTTAAAGCAACACAGTAAAATAAAATAAAACAGATAAATGAATAAAACTGTTGAAGAACTGAAAACAGAAATAGAAGAAATAAAGAAAAAACAAACTGAAGGAATCATGAACATAGAAAATGTAGGGAAGAGAACAGGACTTCCAGATTCAAGCATAGCCAACAGTATACAAAAGATGAAAGAGAGAATCTCATATGTAGAAGACACAATTGAAAAAAATTATAATTAGGTCAAAGAAAATGCTAAATCTAAAAAGGTTGTGGCACAAAACATTCAAAAAATCTGGGACATTATGAAAAGACCAAACACACACAACAGACACACAAAAATAGGAATAGAAGAAGGTTCCCAGCTACATAGCCCAGGAAATATATTTAACAAAATCATAAAAGAAAACTTAGCCAACCAAAAGAAAGAGATGTCTACAAACATAAGAAGCTTGAAAAACACCAAATAGATTGGACCAGAATAGAAAATCCCTCAGCCACATAATAATCAGAATACAAAATGTAATGAACAAAGAAAGAAAATTAAAAGCTACAAGAGAAAAAACCCAAGTAATATATAAAGGCAGACCTATTAGAATTGCACCAGTCATTTCAACAGAGACACTAAAGGCCAGATGGACCCACACAGGTGTCTTGTATACTCTAAGAGATCAAACATGTCAGCCCAGATCACTGTACCCAGCAAAACTTTCAAACACCATAGAGAAAACAAGATCTCCATGAAAAAAAATAAAACAAACTTAAACAATATCTATCCACAAATCCAGCCCCACTGTAGATACTATAAGGAAAACTCCCACCCAATGAGGCTAAATACATACAAAAAACCCATAGGAAATAAATAACTCCATCCCAGCAAAATCAGAAGAAAAGAAATATTCACCACCACCTCCACACACAATCTTGCTACCAGCAACATCGAAATAGCAGGAATTAAGGACCATTTGTCATTAATTTCTCTCTCAACATCAATGGACTCGATTCATCAATAAAAAGACAGACTAACAAAATGGATGGGAAAACAGGATCCATCGTTATGCTGCATGCAAGAAACTAAATGCAGAGTAAAGGGCTGGAGAAAACTTTTCAAAGCAAACAGATCCAATAAGTAATCTGGGGTAGACATTTTACTATCAAATAAAATAGATATTCAAGTAAACTAAATCAAAAGAGATAGGGAGGCAGAGATTGAATCACCAACCAAAGAGCAAGCATGGGATGAACTTAGTTCTATCCCCTGACATGTGTAGCAGAAGTGCAGCTTGGTCTTTATGTGGGTCTCCCAACAACTGCAATAGGGGATGTCCCTAAATTTGTTGCCTGCTGTGGATCCAGTTTCCCTGACTTGCTCAGTGGAAAATGATTTACCTAGTGCTACAGTGACTTGATGAGCCAGAGACTGCTATACCCAGGGTCACTTCCCCCTTCTCAGAGGAGAAGGAGAGAGGGAGTGGGAGGATGATCTCTGTAAAGAGGTACTGAGAGGAGAGGGAGGCTGATACTGGAATGTAAAGAGAATAAATAAATTAATTAATAGTTTTTAAAAAGATAGGAAAGTAGAGTTCATATGCATTACAAAAAAATATATCAAGATACATTTCTTAATTCTGACCATATAAACACCAAATGCAAGGACACCCACATTAATAAAGGAAACATTCCTAAAGCTTAAATCAGAGATTGAGTCTCATACACTAACAGTGAATGATCTCAACACCCCACTCTCACCAATAGACAGGCCACTGAGACAGAAACTAAACAGAGAAATAATGAGACTAACAGAAGTTATGAATCTAAGTGACTTAATATATATCTACAAAACATTCTACCCAAACACAAAATAATATACCTTCTTCTTAGCACATCATGGAACCTTCTCCAAAATTGAACATCACAGCATAAGACTCAACAGACACCAGAAAATTGTCATAAACGTTAAGGTATTGATCTCAGCAATAGAAAAATAACAAAGATAATAAGCATTCAAAAATAGCAAGTAAAAATTGTAATTAATTGTAATTATTGCTCTCTCTCTCTCTCTCTCTCTCTCCCTCTCTCTCCCTCTCTCTCTCTCTCTCTCTCTCTCTCTCTCTCTCTCTCTCTCTCTCTCCCTCTCTCTCTCTCTCTCAGTGGACTATTTATCTCTGAAACTGGGTTGCCTTGATTATGGTGTTTACCTCAGTAATAGAAAAAAATAGGAAATATAGTAAACAATTAAATAACATTCTACCAAAACACAAACATATGTGTGTGTGTGTGTGTGTGTGTGTATATATATCACATATGCACGTACATGCACACACACAGATAGATAGATAGATAGATAGATAGATAGATAGATAGATGATAGATTTTAACAAGTTAATCTGACCATAATGCAATAAGAGTGAAAATTAATAGTAGAAAAATGTTCAATCAGTACACAAGAACATGGAGCAAAGACCACTCGTTTCTGAATGATAAATAGGTCAAAAAGGAAATCAGCAAATAAACAGAAATTTTCTGGAATTAAATGAAAACACAACAAAACTTCTAGAAGACATTAAAGCCAATCTTACAAATGGAGTTTATATAACTGCCTGCACAAAAAAGCCATCAAAGGCACAAATAAATTACTAATGAATCAACAAAACATGTAGAAGAACAAATAAAAACCAAACCAAAACCAACTAGATGGCAAGAAATAATAAACATTAGAGCTGGAATTAGTGAAACATAAACAATGAAAGCAAAGACAAGAATCAATCTAATAGCTGATTGTTTTCAAAGATAAAGAAGATCAATAGACCCTTAGTCTGACTAATCAAAAGAAAGAAAAAAAATCCAAATTACCAGAAAGAGAAAGGAACAGGAAAACATAACAGATACATACCACAGATTCAGAATATACAGAGTAATACTTTAAAAATCTATACATCACTAAGTTGAAAAACAAAAGAATTAGCTGTTACTACATTCAATTAAAACCAACTAAACTAAAATAGGATCAACATCCCAAACAGACACTGAACAAATTCTGAAAATGAAGCAATAATGAAAACCTATACAACTAAAATTATCCAGACCCAGATGTATTCACAGGAGAATTCTACATGAATTTCAAAGATCTACAGCCAACCCTTTTTCAACTATTAAGAAAAGAAATAAAGAGTAAACGAAGGGAAGAAGGAAGGAAAGGGAGAGAGAGAGAGAGAGAGAGAGAGAGAGAGAGAGAGAGAGAGAGAAACAACGAAAGAAACAAAGAGACCAAAGAGAAAAACACTTGCAAACTCCCACTAGGAGTAGTCAAAAATACACAAATGACAAAACCATGTAAAGAAACACACACACACACACACACACACATGCACACACACACACACAGATACCACACTTACTCAAACCACACACAGACACACACACAAACATACACACAGTTACGCAAAAAACAAAAATAGAAACCAAATAGAATAAAACCTTCAGGCTAATAACCATGATAAGCAAAGAATCAAAATTGTTCACTGAAATATTTACAAATTGAACAATGACATTTATCAGAAAAATTATTCACCACGAACAAGTTGGCTTCATCTTAGTGATTCAAGGATGGTTCAACATATAGAAGTCAAAAAGTGAAAACAACTACATAAATGGACTTAAAGTATCACATAGTCATAAAATAGATACAGAAAAACTTTTTTTTTTTTTTGGTTTTTCGAGACAGGGTTTCTGTGTGTAGCTCTGGCTGTCCTGGAACTCACTCTCTAGACCAGGCTGGCCTCGAACTCAGAAATCTGCCTGCCTCTGCCTCCCAAGTGCCAAGTGCTGAGATTAAAGGCATGTGCCACCACTTCCAGGCTCAGAAAAACATTTTTTCAAATGCAATGTCCTCATAATAAAAAACATGTATGTATATGTATATATTATGCTGAAATCATTACCTGTAGCAGTAAAAAAAGAGAAAGAAATTTAAAAGACGCAAATAGGTAAAGAAGAAATCAAATTTTCGCTATCTGCAGAATATATGGTATTATACATAAGTTATATGTCTGAAAAATTTTTTAGAAAACGTATTAAAATAATAATTTCAACAATTTGTTATGATTACAGAACTGTCACCTTGCACAATTCAATAGTTTTTATAATATATACAATTTTAAAACATACAAAAATGAAACCATAAACATACTTTTGTTCAAATAGCCTCAAAGAAAATTAAATATCTGGAAGTAATATTAAACCAGAAGGTTAAATACTTATACAATGAAAGTTTCAAATCTCTGAATTGACAAAACACTAGAAAATGCAAAGACATCCTATGCTCATGAATTCATAGAATTATTATTGTAAAAATGACAATTTTACCATAAGTAATTTACAAATTCAATGAAATCAAAATTAGAATTTCCTTTCGTCATGTATAGAAAAGCAAAAAGAAATGAACAAACAAAAATTAAACAAACAAAAATCTCCCAACTATCCTCAAATATGTATGGAAGGAAAAAAGATATACAGTAGCCAGAAATACTCTTGATCACAAAGAGCAATGCTGGAGAAACTACCATTCAAGATTCAAGATATAATCAAGAGCCATAGCAATAAAAACAATACTTTTATGGTACAAAAAAAAAACCCAATGGAACAAAATTAGATACTCAAATTTAAGTGTTCATGACTACATCATCGTAAAATTCTATCTACAAAGATGTAAAAATATCCAAGGGAAGAAACATACCATCTTTTACAAATGATGCTGGGAAAACTGGATATCTATATATGGAAGGATGAAATTATACTGCTATCTATCACATTGCATTACAAAAACCAAATGTATCAAAAATCTAAATGTGATAATTAAAACACTGAACCTGCTAGAAAACAAAATACAGATCCCTGCAAGAACTAGATGGTGAAAATAACTTTGTGAATAGAAAGCAATTTGCTCAAACAGATGAAAAAGCAGAAAACAAGAGAAAACAATGGGTGCTCCTCATTGTCAAATAATATATCTACAGCACAATTTCCAAAACCAAGGCTTAGGAAGTCAAGGTGGAAGGGGAGGCAAAATGATTCAGTGAACCAGAGAAACAGGAAATTTGCTGTGAAATTTCATCTCCTAGAAATGTCAGAGAGGAAGTCTCATCAACATGGCTGCCTAAACAAGACCAAAACAAAAACAAAAAACAAAACCAATACCGGCAGACATGCTAATATAAAAGGAGATTTTCTGCAGCCTCAACTCTAGCCAAAGTTCTACAGGCAACTCTTGAATGCAGAGTGGCAGAAACTGTCTTTTCCGGGGAAAAGATTGCCACATTGCTCATCCAATACCAAATATTCAGGCCTGAAATAATATACATACAAGTAGCTTTATATAGACTGAGATGTTTGTGTGTATATATATGTATATGTGTATGTATATGTATAAAATGTATGTGTGTGTGTGTATATATATATATATATATTATGTAATATAATCCTAAATATATATTCCTAGTAATATATTCATATACATATATATGTTCATATATATATTCATGGGGAGAGGTGGGTGGAAGAAAGGAATGAGGAAGACAATGTAATTATATTAATTCCAAAAATATGTAAAAGAACATTTAAAAATCATGCTTCTAGTGTAAACATGGATATTTTAGGTGCTCTCGTAAAAGCTCAATCAAATCTCAACAAGTTAACCCTCTGATTCATTTTATGATTTCGCTATACCAAGCTGCTTTGTTCACAGGATGCACATGTGCACAAAGTCATGTAAAGTTTTTGCTAATTCATACTATCATCATTTTAATCACCCTAATCATTGATTTTTTTTCTAATTCAATGTGTGGAATAAAGAGTCTCTGTGTTCCATTTATTCCATGAAACTTTCCTCTATAGCAGTATCTGTTTTCCTCAGAAGTCACTTTGCACTTAATAGTTTAGGTGCTAAATCATCCTTTTTCTTCAGGTTACACTGGTATCTCAGCTGCTACTTTCTTCATTTATCTGCCACATGCTGCAACCTCATAGAGACTGCCTGATCATATACCCTGAACACTGGGAAGGATCAGGAAACACATCTACTTTGCCCCCCTTATTTTATACTTAAAGATACTGATATTCAAAGTAATATCCTCCTTTAGTAATCACTGTTATTTAGAAGTAAAGCAGGGCTCAGCATCTATAGAACCTAACTGCATGTTGACTATCCCACTTCACAGTAGTCTTTCTTCTGAGAAATTCTAAAACAAATCCTCTCCTAGAGATTTGTCTGATTTAACTTAGCGTAAGTTCATATCCAACCTGTTAAGCGATGGTGATTTCTCAAAAGGATTATGTATGTTGAATTTTATGAAGAGATAACCGGAAAAATTATGAGCAGTAAGGATGCTGTCTTTGCTGAGAAATATAAAAGACAGGCAACTGTGGGGATTCATTGCTTTGTCTTGAATGAGTAAGAGCAGCCAATATTTAATACTTCCAATGTTCTTAAGCTGGGTTTACCCCGAAGAGCATAACCTGATCCCTGAAGAAGATTGCACTATAAGGAAACCTGTACATCCAGGATGATGCAATAGGCAAGAAAACAGGAGAATCAGACTCAGCCATCTTTAGTCTCATACAACTGATTGAACTGACTCCAGAGATAAGGAATCTTGCAGATATCATTAGTACTCAGAATAGATTGACCTTATGGATTGAAAGCAAGTAGAAGCGTGAATACTGTATCTAACAAATGAGAAAAACCCTCCCCCAAATTCAAAGCACCCTTTCTTGCTCTGAGTAAAGACTCATGAAATCGTTGTTTAAAAATTAAAATACATTTAACAATAAGCTTAATATTAGTTTCTATGTACTGCATAATGCTTTTAACTACCAATATATACAATGCCCTGAGTAAATATTAAATACATATATAGGGACAGAAATTTTAATTAATCTTGATAAAACACAAAATAAAATCAATTACACATGTGAAAATAAGGTAGCATGTCCAAAATGTCATAAAAACATCAATTTGTTAGTAAAATAGAATGTCTTACCAACACTATTCTACACAAAACTGGAATAGAACCTAATGGTACTCAGTATTTCATGCCAGTGTTTCTCTCTGTTCTCTTGAATTGTCTGCCTTTATATCTGAGAAACCAAGCTACATATTTATTGTCTAATGAGATGACGACTTTTCTACATCATCACAGATATTACTGTACAATCCCAGAAGGTATTAAGTACCATGAAGATATTTAATATTAGTGTCACTTATGTATCCATCCTAGGGTTTCTAACTGAATAACAGTTCCTTTAGAACCTAATATGCAAGTAGAAAATACTGAAAATTCTATAAAATCTTTGAAAAATTGGGATCATAATTAAGTCTTTTCATAAAGAGTAAATCCTACTTGGAGAATAACTTTATGTCTAAAGCATTTTCTGATTGCTTAGTATAAATTTTACGTAACTTTTATTGTTTCTTTCCATTAAACATGTAGCCAATACTGGACTGATGTGAAAGAGAGCCAATGCAGGTTATGGCCACAAAAGATATAGGAGCGAGTCAGCTTCATGGCTCACATGTGTGACAAAAAATAACTCTATGCTATTTCTCTTTCTTGGTCAATTAAAGAGCTAAGAGGGTTTTTTAGAATGGCATACACCTGTAGCCATCTCCTTAGTGATGAACAATGGAGAATTTGAAAGCTGTTAAATTGACATGGAAAGCTCACTGAAGCCACCTCACCCCCTTTGTCCTATAGAATATAAATAATTTTCACAGAAGACAATGGAATTTATACAAGCTTCTCCAAGGGCTGAACCCAACTTCTATATTCTAAGTCAGGAAAAAACATAAATGAATGATTACCATCTTTGTAAAAGAAAGATGTTCCTTCCACGAACAATCACATATTCATGTCTGAACCTTTCTCTCTCCACTTTTAGGACATCAGTTCTCAAGAAGAACAGGCTGCAATAATAAATACATGAGTAGAGAAGATTTGATATATCTGACAACCCACATCATTAAAAAAGGGTTATATATTTACTATGAGGAAAAGAACAGTTTGGCCCAAGTCAATATCTCTTGTTTATTATCAATAGCTTCGCTGCCTCTGTTAATGTTTATCAGAGACAGAAAAAATATTTCAGATATTCAGAGCGGCAGTGAATTTCATATGGGGAAGTATAAGCTTCCAAAACTATTAGGAGGACCGAATAGATAAAAGAAGCCTTTATGTCCTCCAGAATGTTAATATGTACTAGAAGTTCAAGGACCCTGCCTCTATGCCTCAGCTACCTGTGTAACAAAAATAAATGCTCCATCATGAATTTTTTCTGGGACCTGAGGTCCCTGATATTTCTTAAAGCCCATGAACTTTACTGTGCTGCTGCCATGATACAACACCTTCTATTCTCACCTACATCCTACAATTCACTGGAATTTTGTTTGATGAGAGACTCTGAGCAAAAGACAATGAAATAAGACATACTATCTGTTCCTTTGCTAAATCACTTTAAGGGGTATTGGCAAACTAGGGAATTAATATTTAATGGAGGGATGGATAATGAGTATTTCCTCACAAACTAGGCTCTTATCCCCAGGCAGAAATCCATCTTATTAGCTACTATCCTGTCTTTTCTCTAAGTTTAGAGAACCCAATTTCTAATTTTACAATTTTAAGCATTTTCTACATTGTAATAAATTTTAAGCAGGTAAAAGCAATCCTTTAATAATTCTTAAGTGCCCTCAAAACTTTCTTAGGTCCAATGAAGTAGATAACGCTTCTATTTGACAATGGATTGCTGCTGTGAAATTTTATGTCTTTGTGAGTAAAATAATCCCTCACAAGGAGCAGATCAGCTTACACAATAATCAGTTGCCACATATTCAAATATTCAGTTTCCTCTAAGGCCAAATAGCAGGCCAATAACTGTTGCCCAAAGGGAAAATAGTGTAATTCACTGCTGAAGGTCTAGCAGCTATTCCAAATAACATTCTTATCTGTCACTGACACTCCAAGTTTGGTTGAACCTATGTCCAAAGCGGTAGACCAGGTTGCAAAGCAGCCTGGATGCTTTGAAGAACCTCATCCCATTCTGGGGTCCAATAAAAACTATCAGCTTTGCAATTCACTGGCCAAAGTAACACATCCAAGTGAGGGGTGTGTGTGTGTGTGTGTTTTCCAAAATTTAAATAGGCCTACTATGTATTTTGCCTCTTTCCTGATTTCCTGGTGATGGAAATTAACTAATATAATAGCTTATCATTTATCTTAAAATGAATATCTTCATGTCTAAAGTCACTGGTTCTTTGAAATTTTACTATAATGAAAAGCTATTGAATTTTGGTTTCATGAATTTCCAATCTTCTGAGGTACATATGCTTTATCATCAAGTCCAGAGTGATTGATATGACCTGCTCACTTTGTCTTATGAGTTATCATCAATAAAATGAGACATCATCAATACAGTGAGAAAATGTGTTGCCTTACGGAAAAGGAACATAATGAAGACCCCTTTGAAAAACAAATATGAAAAAATCCTGGAGAACTATTAGACCCCCACCATAAAATAGAAATGAAAAAAATAATAAAATAAAAAGCTGTACTGAAGGTGGCCTTCCCAGTTAAAATCAAACTGCATCTGGGAGTCCTAATAAATTTGGACTAAAAATTTTTAGCATTTTCAGGATCAATATTTATATACCATGTACAAAGACATGTGGTTATCTACTAAATAGATTACCTAATTCCTCCACACATATAGTACTATTTGTTGTACAAATCTGAGTATCAATGTGGGTTTCTTAGTAAAGGTTCCTATTCCTGTGAAGAGACACCATGACCATGATAACACTTATAAAGAAAAGCCTTATTTTGCACTCTCTTATACATCAGAGATTTAGTCTATTATTGTCATGGTAAAAAGCATGGTGGTACACAGACAGACATGGTGCTGAAGAGATAGTTTATGGGTCAAAGCTGGCTCACAATGACATGACACACTTCCTTCAACAAGCCACACCTACTCCAACAAGTCAATAACTCCTAATAGTGTCACTCCATATGTGCCTTTGAGGACTATTTTTCATTTAAACCACCACAAGTGGGATCTACTACCTTCTATGTATATCCATCCCAATTATATAGCATGGGAGTGAGAAGAAAAAAAACTGTTTTTTGGAATTTTGTCAAATTTCCATCTATTATCTGAACTCTGTTAACCTTTAGTTAAACCTGATGGCCACATTTAGGGGATCTTCCACAATAAATGTTAATGTTAATGTTAATGTTAATGTTAATGTTAATGTTGTTAATATCAGAGCTAGTATCCAAAAGAAATTTCAAATCTGTATGTTTCTTTTTCACGTACTGTTACCTTAGTTAAAGGCTATCTATAGATAGATCTATGGGAAAGAATGAAAGAAAGGTTATCAGCAAAATTCTTTCGTATTTTAATAGAGTTCTTCTTCAAAGGGACCTAGCTTTACTTTCAGTTAAGGGGTTATGTATCTGTAAATTTGTTCAAGTCTGGAAATTGATTGATGGCTATGATTCTCTGTTACTATAATTCAATGAAGCCTTTCATGTGTTTGTTGTAAAGTTGCTCAGCAAATACAGATTAAAAACAAACAAACAAACAATCTTCTTATCTATTTTGATTCCAGACATACTATGATTGGATAGCCAGTCCCACACGTACATAGGCATTATGACATTATAGGCATTGCTTTGCCTTTGATACCTATTACATTATCACAACTGTGCTCATTTTGCCTTTGAATATTCAATGCTTCCCACCGGCCCTTGTTATTTTAAGACCAATTAACCACATTACATTTTATTCTTCAGATTGTGCAGCTGCATTTCCCACACTAATGTCTTGTAGGAGGCAAAGGGCATAAACAAAGCTCTTCAAATATGCTGGTGCCGCTCTCACAATTTTGTGTCTTATGGTATTAGGGAAGGGCGTGTTTTCTGGACCCTTCAATTATGGAAGATTAGGTTTTCAACAGTGAGTCCTCTCCAGCACTTCAATTTCCCTGAGCCTTCAAATCCCTTCATTAACACTATGCCAGGGATAACCAGGCATTACAGAAACTTTCTCAGTAGGCCATCCTTTCACAAATACTTCAGCCTAACAATCGAATAACTCCTGTTACTGTTTTCTCAATTGTACAAGCTGCAATATTAAGTGTAGAATTTATGATTAGTAGTTCACAGAGATAAACTCAGTGTGGTCCCTGTTTATGTTCCTTCTACTATTATCACATACCCTTAAAAATCCGTAACCAAAACAATCCTGACTTCTACTTAATAAACTTATTGTTAAAAAACACTACAGACTTTGTGGTGTTGTGTACCTTTTAGAACACACACTTTCTACCTCATATCTAGGAATGTGCTTGTTATAGAGTTTAGTTATAGGTCTATATGTTAGGGATTTCTGAAGTACATCTGCATTGTATAATCTGGCATCTTGATTAAAACAAAACATTGCCTATTCTGAGGTAAGACAGAATTAATTACCTCAGATGAGGGTAGAGGCCAATATTGTAGGTATTGTGGTGGGAGGTAAGGATGTATACTCTGATATGGATATGATTAATATTTCCCCAGTTAGACTAAGTCCATTGGAATCTAAACTTCAATAACCTCAAACCCATTACTGTCTTCCAATGTACTGCCATTCCACGTGATAGAATCCTATTCTCTTTAATTCCTAATACTCTCAGAGGCTGAAAATTACATTTACAACAATAACAGCAAGAGGGATTCTCAGAAGACAAATTTTGTGTGCTATCAATTTAGTAAGTGTGATAGTTTCTACCCTAGAAAACTGCACTTTATTGTCAGTGGTAGTATGTTCAGGATACATAATAAAGTAAAAATGTGGGACATTAGTCAGAGGTGGTAAGCTCTAGATATTCTTTCTTGGCCTCTTCTTCAACAGGTAGAATCCATCTAGTGCACCTGGACTTCCTAGTAATTGAACCACTGCAAAGAGAATAAGGCAGTAAGGGAGGTTTGGCTTGGATGGAGTAACTACGAGATGGGGGATGAGCAACAGAGAATCCTTTTTCACCTTAGGTGTGGGAATATTCTTTAGATTTATCTATTTGGACAGGACTCTAGAAATATGAATTTTGATTGGTTATGGTTTTCTCTAGTGGGTCTCCATCTGTTACAAAGAGAAATTTCCTTGACATCGGGTGAGGACTAGACTTATATGTGGGTATAAGATTCATTATATGTGGGTTTAATTCCTCCTTAAAAACTAAGGTTTCAACAGGACATATCTGTCAGGTTTTCTAACTCATGAAAGTACAAATATGATGTAGTAATAGAAAATGTTTTTATAAATTAACCTTAAATTTTAATGATTCACAAAAGAAGATCAAAGAAACTTTAGCAGAGAATCTAATGTCTAAAGCCTCACCTGAGATGAGCACTCTTTCCAACTTTCTGATGATCAGCATTTGATTAGCCCAGGGACCACCAATCAAAGCTGTCTCTTAATGTTTGGAGTCAGGACATTAATATTTGTAAATTAGACTACATAATAATATTCATCTAAGTATTTTGCAGATCAAAAGCTGCATGTGTTCAATTTTCTAATTACATTTTGGAACATTTCTTCTAACTTTTTTGTAGGCACACAGTCATTATTTCTGAACTTCATGTCTTTATCCCTTTCCCCACCAATCAGTTGTGAAATCCTACGCTTTGTTTTCTATAGATTCTTGGGGCATTTTCTACCACAAAAGGCAGAGGAGGCAGTGATACAGAGGAATCCATATACTATCAACAGTGATCGTGGAAATGCCAAGATATAAGCAGTATATATAGGCACAGCTTCTGTTGGACCATGTTTATTTCATAAACCTATGTTCTGGAGTTGTTCCACTGGAGTTCCACTTTTGTTACTTGTACCTCTACAACATCCTTTCAGCTCCTTTTTTCCTCTTCAATTAAACAAGAAAGCTCTTCTGTTTATTTCTTCTTATGTATCACCCTGATGACCAATGACTCTTACCAGAAGTGAGGAAAAAACCTGTGGTAGTCTTGCTTACTTATCTATTCCAAGAACTTTGGCAACCATGGCCACAGATTTAGACTGACTATTATTTCTAAGTCACTCTTACTTCAAGAGCCACAGATGAGCATAGGTGTTATAATCTCCAGCTTTATACCTCTTCGAATCATTCAAGTTTACTTCTATTTCCATTTCCTTAACCCATAATCAAATTATTTCTTTATTTTCTCTTCAATCAATTTTTTACACAGACACTGGCAGCTAAAAGTTAGACTGGAAGTCACCTGCATGTGACCAGGCAAAAGAGAATGTTGGAATAAGGGGTAAGGGGGAAGACAAAAGACCCTATTCTAAGTGGGGGGAAAAGCGTTGAAATTCCACAAAGAGATGAAAAGTTACCTGAAAAAAATAGAGAAAAGCATGATAACATATTATCAATAGCTAAGCCTAGCACAGCTCCAGCTATGTTGCAACTAGGGTAAAATGGAAGAAAAGCAAAGAATACTTCTAAAAGCCAAGCCAAGTATAAAATGAAAATTCTTATCCTCCAGAAAAGGCTCTCATGAGACTCAAACCTAGCTACTGATATTTATGAAGCAGATGCTTTCTTTGGATATACCAGTGGTGAGGAGAAATCCTATTTTGTTATTCCTATGGCTTAGAAGGCAGCATTTAGGAACATTATGAATGAGTTTCTGTTAAAAACTGAGTTAACTCCAAGGTGTCGAACAGGGAATGGCCAGAGTTAGGAGGCTCAGTTTATTCTGGCACATCTATAAACAAAAGAAAACTCAAGGAGGCAGTGATGAAGAGGCAGAGGACCTAATTCGGATAATGCAAGTGGAGGGAGGCTAAGCTCATGTTAGGAAATTTAGAGAAAAATAGAGCACTTATTTTCATGGCGAGGGACATGTCTCATCAACTGTTAAAAAGTAGGCAGTTAGAGAGTTCTGAGGCTGATGGAGCCTATGAACCAAACTGCTGGCTGGGCCACATGTCTGATTTTGCTACTGTAAAGTTAGAGGACTCTGAGACTGCAAGGATTTATGGGATACCCACCATTGCGTATCTCTTGCTTGAAGTTATAATTTCCTCCAAGATTTAAATCTTCCACCTTGAAGGGCAACTCTTTAAGACCTAGAATGTGAAAGGGAAATGACACAAAAGAATTATTTTAGGACAGGATGTTTATGAGGAGATAAAACAACAGGGTGTTCTAAGGAAAAGCAAGACACTTCATCCTTCAGAGAAGCTGAAGTAAACAACTCAAAATAGTTTAAAGAAGACAAATTTCACTAAGCCCCTCCTTACTGATGAGTATTGTCCCAGTTAGTTTTCTATTTCAGTAGCAAAACACCATGACCAAGAAAGACTTACACCAACTTACAGAAGAAAGCTTTAAATTCAGGGATCATATTTCCAGGGGATTAGAAGCTGTGGCCATTATAGCAGGGAACATGAAAGCATTTAGGCAAGCCTGATGCTGGAGCAGCAACTGAGAGCTTACATCTTTGTCTTCAAACCAAAGGCAGAGAACTAACTGGGAATGATATTACACTCCTCTCCCAACAAGGTCACAATTCCTTATCATTTCCTAACAGTTCCACCAACTACAGGATCTAGTAATCAAAAATTTGAGCCTGTGTGGGCCATTCTTATTCAAACCAACAAAACTATATAGATCACTCTCAGAAATGATAAACTACAAGGAATTGTCTCAGAAAATCCTAGGTACCTGGAAAAAGCACAGGCCATTTGAACTGCCTAGCAGAAACAAAGACCAGACAAGCTGCTTAGAAATGGCTTAGATCAATTGATCCTCAAGGGAATAATGTCTTCCAACCTTTTAAGCTACCTGCAGTCTAGGCAGTATACTTGTTTCCCAGCTGTCGGACTTCTCATCCATGCTTGGGTGGGTTATGATGATGGAGCTGTTCTTGAGTGATTTTTCTTCTATAAGCAACCATTCACTCATATTTCTGTAAGTAACCCCAATAAAATTTATCACTTTATCAAGTTAGAACTTACTGCTATCTGTATTTTGGACTGTCATTAGTTTCATTGTTGTGAAAAGTAGGTGTTTGTTCATGTCCTCCAAGGAATAATGGCATACATAATAGATTGATTAATACTCAGGAAGCCTTAAAAGACAAAGACAAGCCCTCCAAATGGACATATCTGACTGCTGTTGCTGCTTCTCATATTCTCACTGCACTTGAGAAAGTCCTCTCAGCATGAACATTAGTCACTCTAGAGTGAATAATCTTAAGAGTCTCTGAGGCATGAGAGAACCTGCGCAGCCCAAATCTGTGGGTGGCCAGCAATGAAACTTATATTTGGAGAAGGAAAAGATGGTGAAGTGAAGACATCTCTAGTGGCCACTAGGTACTTGATACAGTGGCAGCAATTGTGTAAACAATGGAAATGAGAAGTTTCAACTTCAACAACAAGGTCATACATGAAAATGACAATCTTCAATTTCTTAGGATACAGAAAAAAGAGTCTCTAATGCTTCATCACTATAGAGTTCTTTTTTTAATTGCTTCTTCAACCCACTGTGATTTCATTTAATTTTTACTGTACTTCAAAAAGTTTTAAAAATTTTTCTTGTGTTTTTTTGTTTTTTAATTAATGGATGAATTCATTAAATTATTTGTCTGTGAATCTGATAAACATGTGCATGTATATGTATGTTCAGTTATAAACACCCATGCATATGACTGAAGAAGCCAGGGGTACATACCAAGAGTCCTTCATAGTTTTCCACCTTACATTTTTTGGGGGAAAAGTGTTTTATTGAATCTGAAGCTTACTATTTTAGATAGTCTTGGATAATGATAAACACAAGTAATCCTCCTGTATACTACTACTACAGAGAGCTGGAGTTAACTGGTACTTATGCTATGCTTAACTTTTGGGTGGATAGTAGGAATTAGAACTCATGTCTTCATGTTTGCATAGGAAGTTGTCCACAGGGACATTTTCCTAGCCTGTATTCCTTATACTTTTAAAGGCTTTAAAAATAAGTATTGTTTGTATTTTCCTTTCATAAATGTACTTAATTTTTTTATACATATTTTCACAGTTTGAAATTTAAAATATTATTTATCAATATGTGATAAATTTTTGTCTGCATGCATGTCTATACACTACATTTGTTTCTGGTGCCTGAGACCAGAAGAAGGTGATGGATCTTCTGAAATTACTGCTGGTTGTTTTCTGCCATTTTAGTGCTGTGAACTAAACATGGATCTTCTGGAAAAGGAGCCAGTGATCTTAACCTCTGAGCTATTTCTCTACCTTCTCTTTCATCTTAATTTTGTTGATTGATTTCCCCTTTTGTTCCTGTATATTTTTCTTCCAACCTCTCTAATTTCTAAAAAGAATATATATTTACATTTTGCCCTTTTCTTCTCAAAATCCTCCTATGTCCTCCACATTTCCTCTCAAATTCATGACCCCTTATTTTAAAATTTTTATTGATGTACACACACACACAGCTGATGACTCTATTTAGTGATTACACAAATTCTGATGAGTTACTCTGACATTAATCTATGGTCCTTGAATAGAGTCATAGGCTGTCTAGAAGGCAACATTGTTGGGTCTTTAAGAAAGAAAAGGTATTTCTTGAAAGAATCCTCTCCTCATTAAGTCTTTGGAAATCTCACTCTTTAAAATCAGCCAAAGGTCAATTTCTCTTATTTTTCTTCCCTCCTCTACTCCTAGTTCCACCTTCATACCCCTTTCTCTTCTCTTCAAAGAAATATAGCCTCCTCCTTCCCATGGTTACCAACCCACCCAGGTACATCAAGTTGCAGCAGAATTAAGTGTATCGTTTCCAACTGAGGCCAGACAAGGCATCCCAAGTAGGGGAAAGAGATTGAAAGTCAGGTAACTGAGTCAGAGATAGCCCATGCTCCAGTTATTAGGGAACCACATGAAGACCAAGCTGTACATCTGCTATATATGTGTACAGAGCCTAGGTCCTGCACATGCATGTTCTTTGGTTGGAGGTTCAGTCTCTATGAGCCCCTATGGGCCCAGGTTAGTTTACTCTGTAGATCATTTTGTGGTGTCTTAGATGCTCCCTCCCTATTTCCCTTAATCTTTCCCCTCAACTTTTTCACAGGACTCCCAGAGCTGCATCTATTGGTTAGCTGGAGGGTTGCTGCATCTATTTCCATCAGCTGCTGGATGAAACCTCTCAGAAGACAGTTACACTAGTTTTCTGTCTGCAAGGATAGCAGAGTATCATTAATACTGTCAAGGGTAGACTCTCTCCCATGGGATATATCACAAGTTGTGTCAGTCATTGGTAGCCTATTCCCTCAATTTCTACTCCATCTTTATCCATGCACATCTTGTAGGCAGAACAAAATTTTGGTTGAAGGTTTTGTATGTGGATTGATGGCACTCTCTCTCCATTGGAAGTCCTTCCTGGCTTCTGGAGGTTGCCATAGCAGACTCCATATCCTCTCTGCTAGGGTCACCCCCAATAGACTCCCTGGGGCCTCCACTATCCCAGGTCTCCATCTTATCCCAGAGATGCACCTCCATCATTAACACAAAATAAAAGCTATTTTGAAGACTGGTCTGCCTAAATATCATCTCAGAACTTCAAATTCTGGAATGGTCAGATAAAGACTAATAGGAGGCTATTCATTCTAGGCATTTCCAAGATTAAGACAGATTCTAAATGAACAAATAAGAAGTCACTGTAAAGTTGTTCTGGAAAATTACAACAAATAGAGCCTTTGTGGGCCAAGTCCTTTCCAGAACATAAATTGGGAGGGGTTGGAAATGAAGAATGCATCTGGAAAAATGGAGAATGGAGTAAATATGATAAAAATAAATTGTACTTCTCTATGTTATTTCAGAATAAATCAACACTATTTATTATTCAATAAAGCTTAAAGTCTAAAATATTTTCACTATACTGTTTATTCACTTTATACTCCCAGTTAATAATTTGTAGCCATCACATGTATATGTAAAATTCTCATGTCTGTATGTATATATGAAATTTTCAAAGAATAATGTAATTATTACATTTCAAAAAATAAGAACTGGTCTTTAAAATCTAATGCATTAGAAATTGGATCTGAAAGAAAATATACCTTAGCAATGATAAAAAGATAAATGAAAATATGAAAGCACAGTTAGAAAACATAAAGCATCATATCTTGTGCCATCCTGCTGAGTATGAAATTTGGAATATGAAAATGTTAGAATAGTGGCAGTAAAATGGCTTAGTGGGTAAGCATGCTTGCTGTTGAGTACAATGGCCTCAGTAAGGATCCCTATAAGTCCTGTGTTGGAAGACAGAACCAGCTACTGGTAGCTTTCCTGTATGCCTCCCACCAATGATAAACTATACCCTCAAATAGCCAAGGCGCATGTTCCCCATACCCTTGTCCACATACATAATAATGAAAGAATAAAGAGAGCTAGATAAGAAATTGTGCTGGTAACTTTTCATTGTCATCCTTACCTGGATAGGAGATATAATAGTGAGTGTGTTTCCAAAGAGATTTAACTGAGAAAAAATCTGTTCTGAATTTAGAGTGCACTATAATATGGATTTGGGTATTGTTCAAAAATAAATAAACAAACTGAACAGCAGCATTCATTCCTCTGTTTCTTAACTGCAGATGTGATATGACCAGCTACTGTATCATACCCTATTTTTACCAACCATGCATTGTACCCTCAAAGAGTGAACCAAATTAAATTTTTCCTTTCTTAAGATTGTTAAACTCAGAATTTGATCAGAATATTGAAAATGTAGCTAATATAGTGACAATACACAGAATTATGGGATGGTGTAGGCATCTATTTTTCACAGTCTACTTTAAAAAAAGGTCAGCCTCCCTTTAGCCCAACACCTACCAGAGGTAGGGGAAAAGAAAGGTTATTAGGATATGGGGGAAGTGCACATGTTTAGAAATAGTATTTTTGGTTTTGATTCCAACTTTGTTGTTTTCAGTCCAGTACACTAGCAAACATCAAACACAAAACAGGAGCTACAGTCCAGTCCACTTGGCAGACACCATACACGAATCAGCAACTTCAGTTCAATACAGAAGAAATCACAAGACTCAGCAAGCAGAAGGAGAATACAGGAGCGCTAAGAAGCTGCAGGAAACCACAAGAAGTTCTTTGGCAAGTTTCTCTTTATGATGTCACTACAAAATTCAGCAACAAAATTTCTTGGGAAGAAAGGGTCCAGAGAGGATGGAGGAGGTTACAAAAGATTAATTGAAAGAGTATTTAGTAGGGGTAGGGGGCTAATGTGATTATAATACATTGTATATGTGTGTAAATTTATCACCAAGTAAGGTGTTTTAAAGGGAAATAAAAGTAAGGCAAACCAACACACGTGTAGTCAGTGAAGAATAGTGAGGCATAGCAAAGCGAAACAATGCTCAAACTCCCACTGCCTGTGGGGTCATAATCATATTTTAACATCATGTATCTTTTACGCTTTTACTGTAGCAAGTCATTCTTTCACCTATGTGTCCCAGCAAAACATCATTTGACATAGTTGACTTTCTGAAGAATGTTTCCACTTCAGGATGCATATAGGTGATAAAATTTGTAAGCATAACTAAAATTGTAAAATTTTAATGTTTTATATTTTTATGAGTTGATGCTTCTCATCATTATTAGGTCACTTGTGTCAACTGCAAAATAGAAAA
Source organism: Grammomys surdaster (assembly GCF_004785775.1). Taxonomy (NCBI): domain Eukaryota; kingdom Metazoa; phylum Chordata; class Mammalia; order Rodentia; family Muridae; genus Grammomys; species Grammomys surdaster. The sequence continues at coordinate 2,722,643 of NW_021620842.1, forward strand.
CTGAAGATATTAGTTAAATCCTATATTTTCCTGTCTTGACATCAAGAGAATTACCACACCAAATATTTAGTTTCATCTTCAACTTTTCTCTGTGAAATTAATACTAGAATTGATACGAGATGGTTCAGGAGTTGAGCTATGGTATTCACTGATGAACATGTTTGTTGTTTCATTTGAATATTTAAAGTCAGCTACAATAAGTTAGTATATTTCAGAAGAGTAATACTTTGAACATTAAAAAACTAAACTGAAAAGATACCAGGAAACAATGAGCTCTAAAGAACCTAGCTAATATATATATATATATATATATATGGAACAAAGAAAAATACTTGACAGAAACAATGAAATGGAAAAATAATTACTACATATTACCTCAATGAGGGACAGATTGGATTACAGGGTTATTAGAATTTAGAGGTATATATTATTATTTTTAAATCAAACTGGATAATTTATTTCAGTTATAAAAATATTGAATACGAGGATTTCTACAAATATGAGATTATACCAGGAGATAATGTATGTGAGAAGCACACCTCAGAGATGAATCTCTCTATAAACATTGCAAATATTAAATTTCTCATCTTGTAGTACCAATCTGATGAGAATTTCTCCTGAGTTTTATACATATAAAGGGCTATAATTCTGCTTTCTTACTTCTGCAGAGAGCATAAGCAACACTTCTCAGAAATGAAAAGCATTCTATGAGCTGCTTTAGCTGGCTGTTACTATGAGAGATGAGCCAGAGAATTCTTTCTGGGGTTGGAGGATCACTTTAGTACTTTGTTTCAGGTTTTTATCTTTCCAAAATCTATTCCACAAAAATTTTACCACATTTATAGAAGCTACTCTGAATATCTTACATGGAACTACATGGTTTAAGATTATTTACTATACATGACTAAGTATTGTAAATATTAATTTCAAAGGATTAGTTAAGACACATAAACAGGTAGACATAGATATGTTTGAACATGTTCACATGGAAAGCATATACATTTTCTACTATGTAAAGCTATGTACATTTTTACACATATGTATTAATATGGATATTGTTTCATGTATATATAATACACATACAGAATGGAAACTGCCATGAATCCAGGAAAGGGGTGATGACTATATTTAGAAATAATGACTAAGAAATTTGGTTCATTTTAGCAACTGAGAATGTTTACAGGGTAGCTGTATGGGAATAGATATATTTCAATTTTCATTAAGTTTTATTCTTTATATTGAAAAAGAAATATATATTTTTCTTTCTTGAACAATGTGTCAATATAAAATTATAAAGTACCAAATAAGTTATAAGTCATGTCCACTTCATCTAACCTTCTCCTTTAGAATTTATCATGGTTTACATGGCTTCAACAGGTTGACCAGGTTTGCCTCCTGTTTCTGTTATGGCATCTGAAAGGTACGTTATAATTATACAAACTTGGGCATGACTTCCCAGTTCCTTGCAAAAGCAAACCCAGCTTTCAAAGAGTACAGAGAAAGAGGCAAAGAGGATTTAAATGGAAAACAAAATGAATGAGGCAATCGCATGTCTTCTGAGAAACAAATCCACTCCAATGGAACAATGAATGTCTAGGGGAACACCAAAAGGCTTCCAGAGCTTTACCCTCATTTTCATTCTTAATACTCTCAGATAAAAGCATGTGTCTTTATAATACTCAAACAAATAAAACCACTCTTTGGACATACTAAATTTCAGAAGTAATCAAATGCACTGTGTGCCATCTGTTCATTTGTAGAAAACACATACAGGCTAGCATAGCCTGTAGCCTGCTTAACTAAAATCTCAAAGATTAATGTGGTTAAATGTTTTTATAAGTGTTAATAATTAGGAAATGTCAACACTGAGAATATGCAATGGATTTTTGGCAGTAGTTTCAGTAGATGATTTGACCTTATTTTATCCACTGTGTCCTGAGGTCCTTGCAAGTTAACCTGGTGCATCATTGTTCTGCCAGCATACTCCTAGGAGAGTCTATGGGATTCTGTTCCATTTTAATGGATTTATACAGGCCTGGATTCAGATTTTATCTTGAAGCTGGCCTCAATGGACTACAATGATACGTGTGTGTGTGTCTATGTGTCTCTGTGTGTGTGTTTTCACAGATGGAGACCTGAATAAACAAAGCATATTTCTTTCATTCTTTTTTGAAGTGGTGGGAGCCCAGGCTTAGGAACCCAGCTTTCAAATCTTGATTCTTGCCTCCCATGTGAGGAAACTGGTGAACTGAAATCATGTGGAGAAAAACCCCTACATCTACTCACCTGATCTACCCTCTCACATCAGATAGTCTAGCAAGTTTAGTTTGCACTTCATGTTTATAATCTAATAGTCTCATCATCCTATAATAAAATACATGTATAATGAAGAACAAATCTGGGCATTGGCATCTTGTACATCTGAAATTTATTCACAGAACATTCTGAAATGTTCGTCTTTAGAATGAGCAGGAATATTTACTCAGTGTTTGCATTTGCTCACTATGTCAAGTCTTGTCCCCCATGTTTGGAAGCAAACATTCCTGTTTGTGATTTTGCACATAAAATTGTTACAGAAAAAAATAGTGCTTAGGAGAGAGGATTTAAAATTGCTCATGCTGGGCACTTTAATAGAAAGTGTCAATCTTCATAAGTGAGCTTTATGTAGAAAGCAAAAATTACATCACTTGGTTATTAATTTAGCTTCAAACCTGGATGAAGCAGATAGACTGCCTCAAAAGACATTCCAGGATTTTAACTGAGCTTCTTCCTACCTTGTTGCAGACTCACTCACACTTAACAAACCACGGGACAGGTAAGCTAGAGTTCATGCTGAAGGCAAGCCTTGAGAGGGTGCTTATAACTAGTTCCTAATTGACTATCCATCCTTATGTTTTATGCTGCTGAGAATATATGTAGCAAGGATGCTATTTCTCTTTTAAAATTCAATAGCAAGCTTTAGTAATAACATGTGTGCCCACTAAGTTGTTCTCAAGTTTGTTCTTCATTTACTGTACAGAATTGTGGGTAAAGTCATGTCCAGTTACTTGAGCTATCAAATATTTTAATTCAAATAAGAGCATTTATGTGAAAAACTGGCAAATGTGATCTAAGCCCCAACCTCAACATTTTTTTGTTAGTTTTGAATCAGGAAAATTGAACATATAAGGGCCATATGTTTAAGATTTTCTAGCCTTTAACTTAAGGCAGTGTGTGGTCCATCAGCAATATATGCTGAATAAAAGAAGAAATAAATTGGGCTGACAATGGAGAGGACTTAAAAGAGGGAGATTGAGTGGAGTGTTGACCCTGCTACTTAAAGTTGTCATGACATTATTTCAAATTACAAGATTTTAAATGCATTCTAACAATTGTTCAATTGCAAATGACTACAACAGCAACAAAACTACTACAACCTTTTTTACATGTTATATATGTTATATGTTATGTGTAACAAATAAACAAACAAACAAACAAACCATAAACACACCACTGCAGGAGACATATGAACCAATGCATGAGAGTAAGATCATAGACCCTGAGGAACAAGAATTTTTAAAATCTTTGTCCTTAATACTCTGGGCACTCAAGATGTTGCTTCAGTGCCATCTAAAATTGATATTTCAGGAAAAGCAAACCTCAAGCTTCTCCAAAGGGGCTGATCGAGTTGTGGTCATCATTTTACTACCAGTAATTTTAAATCTTCTTGGAAACATTACCTTTCTAACTTACTGTAAACTTTAATAGATTTGTGAAACCATACTTAAGATGCTGGCAAACAAGATAGATGTGTAAAGCATGGAACAGGAGGAAATAAGCCATAAAACAATAAAATTCACGGAGCATGAGCTTGGAAGCCAGCCAACATCAGCCCTCCCTCCTTTCTTCCTTTCTCTTGTTTCCTCTCCTACTTGTTTACACCCTGCTTCCTTCCTTACCCTTTTGCCTCCTGTCCTTTCATCACAACCTGCCCACCTGTCCTTGCTTCTTTCCTTATTCTTTTCTTCCTTTCTTTTGTTTGTGCTTAGATGTGGATCCTTAAAACAACGTGTAATATGATACAATCCCATTTTAAATGATAATATTTTCATATTCATTCAAGAAATGAAGTGATCCAGGAGAACCGTTTACAGAAATCAAATATTTCCTGGCACCAGAAACCAGCTCTTGAACTATTTTTCTACTTAAATAATATGTCTCTTGCCTCCATTAAGAAGGTGGAATATTACTGGCTGGATGCAACTATTGTGGTTTTATAAAGTAAAAATCATTAATTAACAGGGAAGCTATGTGCAGTTAAAAGACAGCTAAGTTCCATTAATGTAATAAAGAAGGATTAGTTTAATTTTTGGATGATTGGTTTTATAATAGAAACTCCAGGGTTAAAAGAAATAAAGTGTTCGCAGGACATTTATTAACCATGTATTGACTATTAGTTCAATAGACTTAAAAAATATGGAAAATTTATCAGACCATCTGACATCTACTGGTATAGTTTGGAGTGCTGTTTTCCTACATCAAATAAATCCAAGAAATGTCCAATTTCAGCTTGAGAATAAAAGCAGCAGTACCAGCAAAAAAATACAAAGACTGATCCTTTTTAATAATGGTCGATACTTAGCTTTTCATGAATCTAGCAGTTAGTTAACGTGGTCAGAGTTAAGCATAGTAAAGTAGAACTTTGCCGTTTATTTTCAGTCTTCCCCACCTGCTACTACAGACCAGCAAAGTCATATATGTTAAAAGACCTACAAGGGCAAAGCAAGAAATCAACAAAGAAATTTTAAAGATTAAAAGCAGATAGATGAAATGGTAAGATGCAGAAAATCTTATATAAAATGTTACAGAATAACATATATGAGAAAATCTTACACGTTCATCATGGAAACAAAAATGCCTTGCTTACTTCAGTGTCAATCATATTATCAGCCGCTTGTATTGCCGAGTAACTCTGACGACAAAGGCAAACATCAGCTTAAAGGCACAAGAAAATTAATTGAAACAAATTTAGGATACAGATCTTTCCATTTACCTCTGCCTTGTGCACTAGGCTAGAAGTTTTGTCTCAGAAGTAAAACAAACAGGCTCATTGAGCTGGGAAACAGCAAGTAACATCAGGGACAGGTCACATTTCAAACTAAACAGACCAATTAAGTGAGTGTTTCTTATATTAGAATTTATCCAAGAAAAGATAGGCATAATAACATCTTACAGTGCCATCAATAGTCAGCAAGACTTACCTATGAATAAAGACATTCTAGTCAGTGTTTTAGTGTTCTTGTTATTAATAGGAACATACTATAATGTGCCACCAAACACTCACTGTGAAGTACCTAAGAGATTACAGAAATCAGAATGCTTACTAAAACAAGAAAAGAAACACAGGAAGAGTGAAATTGAAACCCACAGATACATCATTATAACTACAAATATCATAGAAGATATTACAATAGAGAAGTGGAATGAAAAATTATGTATATATGTATATATCATATATACATATATAGTTATGCATACATAGAGAATGATATTATATTACCTTTATATCAAATAATGATATAATTTTTACTTCATTTGTATTAAGATTTATTATATTATAATTATACTATATTTAAAACATTAAATATTAATTTTTATCTATACTATTATATATTATATTAATATATAATATATATAATATAATAATATATTATATATTATTTATCTATACTATTGATATATTATATATATCAATGAGCCTGTTTGTTTTACTTCTGAGACAAAACTTCTAGCCTAGTGCACATGGCAGAGGTAAATGGAAAGATCTGTATCCTATATTATATACTATTCATATATACTATTATATATAGTGAATATCAATATTTGCTGATAAAGTATATTTAATTATATTAAATAATATTGATATAACTTATATATAAATATATGTATATATACATATAGTTTCATAAATATATATTTATAATTTATATATATATATAATTTTCTATTTAAAGATTTATTTTTCATCATAATTCATGCATGTATGTGTGTGAGTGGTTTGGTGTGGGTGTGGGTGGGTGGGTGTGTCTGTAGTCTATGTGTGTATTGGTCTATGTGAACATGAGTTCAGTATCTAAGAGGGCAGAAATATTGAATCACTCACTCCTGGAGCTTGAGTTACAAATCTATCATCAGTTGCCTAACATGGAAGCTGGAAATCAAACTCAGCTTCTCTGAAAGAGTAGTATATAGTCTTAATTACTGAACCATCCATGATTATTATATTTTAAAGAAAGTTCAGAACATGAAAAATTGTGCTGAAATTGTGCACATGATATAAATGAGATTACTATATTTGTTATTGTGTTTGTTATTTTAGAATTGGTTCATTTTATTTAATGTAATGATTCTCAGTTGCATCCATGTTGTTTGAATGACCAGCTTTCCCATCTTGTAGGCAGAACAAATTCTGGATCTAAGGATTTGTGACTGGTTTGGTGTTCCAATTCCTATGCTCGAAGTCTTTTCTGATTACAGGAGATGACTGTTTCAGGCTCCATATTGCCCATTGCTAAGAGTGTTAATTAGGGTCTCTCTCATAGATTCCTGGACTCTCCATTGTCCTGGATTTATAGCTCATCCCTGTCCTCATTCCAGTTGTCTCTGTCACCATGTTCTCTTTCCATCCTCTCACTACTTTCTGTTTTCATCCCGACTGCCTCACCTACCCAGTCCCCTCCATCTATCCATCACTGATGTCTAATCTATCGTTTTCAGTGACATTCAAGCATCCTACTTGACTCTTCCTTTGTTGGCAAGTTTCTTTGGGTCCGTTGTTTGTAGCTTGATTTTGCTCTACCTTATGACTAATATCCACTTATAAATGAGTACATATCATGTTTGTGTTTATGAGTCTGGGATACCTCACTCAAGGTTCCATCCATTTGCCTGCAAATTTCATAATGTTCTTGTTTTCAATAGCTGTGTAATATTCCATTGTGTAAATATGTCATATATTCTTTAACCATTCTTCAGTAGAGTGATATCTAGAATGTTTCCAGTTTCTGCCTATTACAACTAAAGCTGATAGGAACATAATTGATCAAGTGTCTTTGTGGTACAGTGGATCACTTTTTGAATATACATTCAGGAGTGGTATAGCTGGGTCTTAAGGTAGATCTAGCTCTAATTTTCTGAGAAACTACAAAATTGATTTATATAGCAGATGTGCAAGTCTGTACTCCCACCGTTAACAGAGAAGTTTGCCCATTGCTCCACATACCTAGCATGAGCTATTGCTTGAGCAGGTTTTTTTTTTTTTTTTATCTCAGAGTCATTCTGGCTTTCAATTCCTTGAAGACTAAGAATATTGAACATTTATTTAAATGTTTCTCAGCCAATGGAGATTCTTTTGTCAAGAATTCAATGTTTATATCTGTACATTTTTAAATTGGGTAATTTCATTTGCTGATGTCTCATTTCTTGAGTTCTTCATATATTTTGGATAGTAGCCTTCTATCAGATGTAGGGTTGGTGAAGATCTTTATCCACTCTTTAAACTGCCATTTTGTCCGTTTGTTGGTGTACTTTGCCTTACAAAAGCTTTTCAGTTTCATGAGGTCCCTTTTATCAGTTGTTGATCTTAGAGCCTGAGCCATTGGTAATCTGTTCAGGAAATTGTCTCCTGTATCAATGCATTCAAGGCTATTCCCCACTTTCTCTTCTATTAGATTTAGTGTATCTGGTTTTATTTAAAGTTTTTTAATCCACTTGGACTTGAGTTTTGTGCAGTGTAGATCTAGTTGCATCCCTCTACATGCAGACACCCAGTTATTCCATAAACATTGTTGACGGTGCTTTCTTTTTTCCATTGTACAGTTTTTGCTTCTTTGACAAAACTCAAGTGTCGATAAGTGTATGGGTTTAATTATAAGTCTTTGACTAAATTCCATTGATCAACCTGTCTGTTTTTATGTCAAAAATATGTGGGTTTTATTACTATTTCTCAGTAGTACAGCTTGAAATCAGGGATAGTGATACCTCCAGTTGTTCTTTTATTGTACAAGATTGTTTAAGTATCCTGCTTCTTTTTCATATGAAATTGAGTATTGTTCTTTCAAGTTCTGTAAAGAATTGTGATAGAAATTTTATAGTAATTGTGTAAAATCTGTAGATTGCTTTTGGTAAGATAGACATATTTACTATATTAATCCTACCAATCAGAGTAAAGGACAGAGCAGAAATTGAGGGAATGGCCAAACAATATGTGGCCCAGCTTAAGACATATGCCATGAAAGGGATTGCCACTCCTACCACTATTAATGACATTCTGCTATACTTGCAGATAGGAGCTTATCATGACTGTCATCAGAGAAGCTCAACCCAGAACATATAGAAACAGATGCAGAGACTGAAAGTCAAACATTAACCATAGCTTGAGAAACCCTATGGAAGAGGGGAAGGAAGTATTGAAGAAGCGAGAGGGATCAAGGACACCAAAAGAAAATCTACACAATTAACTAACCTGTGTCTGGAGGAACTCGTAGAGACTGAACTGACAACTAGAGATCACGAATGAGTTAGATTTAGGCCCTCTGCACATAAATAATTGTTGTGCAGGTAGATCTTCATGTGGGACTCCTAATAGTGAGAGGCTAACTCTGATGCTGTTGTCTGCCTATGAATCCTTTTCCCCTAACTGGGATGCATCTTCTAGCCTAAATAAGAAAAGATTCTCCTAGTTTTACTATAACTTAATAATCATGGGAGGGACTGAGAGGACAGTAGGGAAGAAGGGCTGCAATAGTGTAGTAAATAAATTATGCAATAATTTGATAATAAATAACAACAACAATAATGAACAAAGTAAAACAAAACAAAAACAAATACAAATGACTCACTGTATTTTCTTGCCCAAGTAATATTCTATTCTATACATGTACTGCATTTTCTTATTCACTCTTTTATGAATAGACAATTATTTCCTTTCTATTTGGTTCTTGTTGTTGTTATTAAAACAGCTTTATAATGAGCATGGAAGTAAAAGTGTCATTTTTACAAGCATATTGCTTTTTGTTTTTAGAGGTTTCATCTGTTGGTGGGACTGTTATGTCATAGGTAGATCTGTTAATTTTGCAGGAATCTGATATTGTTTTACATGATTGCACTAATTTATATTGAGCTCAATATTGTGAGAGTGATGGCTTTTCTCATCATGAACACATTTCTATTTTCTTTGAGAACAGCCTCAACTGCTGGTATGAGTTGGCAGCTCATTGTTTCTTGTGTCTATTTGATATCTACTAATACGATTTTGAGCACTTTCTTTCCTCTTAAGAGTTGTTTCTTTTAAATTCATATTCTCACTATGCAAAGTTAAAACAATTAGCAAGGTATTAGAATTATGTCAAATACCCTACAAGTGTCTTTAAACTTTTTTTCTAATTATAATTACTGTCATTGTCTGCTCAGCTTTGATACTGCAGATAATGCTAATAAAATTATCCATGGCTTGAGGTCAGTATTTCCATTTTGGTCAAACCTCAAAAAGGCATATATACCTTGACCATGTCCTGGGAATACTTTTATTTCTGCCCATCTTGTTAAAGCTTGTCTCTAACAATATCAACATTTGGCAGCCAAAGTACGTGATTTGAAACTGAAAATGGACCCCCAGACAGAGTTATTAATTTAACAGCCTGGCAAGCCAAGAACAGGTAAGATTCTGCACAGAGACTTACCAATCTAAGACAGAAGTGCATTCTTTTGATAATGCGTATTCCACAACAGGTAAAGAAGGCATTCTTGTCAGAACCACCTAAGATGGGCTCAGTCTGGTTTATGCAATAAAAAACGGGGAGATATGGAGAGCTTTTGGAGCTGCCTGGCAAGAATCTGACATTAGGCTAGAACAAAGAAGTAATTTCATGCAGGAATCTAAATCTTAGGCTAGAACAAAGTAGTAGGCTTCAGGCATGAAAATGACTTTGGGCTAGGACAAGGAAGTAGACTCAGATATTTTGGTCATCCTGATAAGCCCTTAAAAATAGTGATCATGGGAGTGATCACAGGACTCTGTTTATTATCCTACCTGTTCTTTGACTATCTGGGTTTATTGTCTTGCTTGTTCTTTGACTATTTGTGTCTATCGTATTTCTAATTCCTCAACTTAGAACTGACCTTAATACTTGCAGGTAATCTAAATGACATAAAAGCAAAAAAAGGAGGAGGAGAGATGGGTTAAGGGGTTAACGGGGAGGAGAATGGGGAAAGGGGATAACATCTGAAATGTAAACAAATAAAATATCAAAAGGAAAAAAAAGAAAAAAAGAGTTGTTTCTTTTGTTAAAGTAATATCTATTTCTAGCATTTGCCCATCTGTAAATTAAATTATTCAGTTTATTTGCTGCTCTTGAGTATGTGAAGTTCTTCATGTGTCTTAGATATTAACTATCAAATATTTTCTTCATTTCCTTAGATTTTCTTTTCACTCTAAATCTTATTTCCTCTCCTGTGAATGCCTTTTAGTTCTGTTTAAACACATTTTTCTTTCTTCTTTACTTCTTTCATTTCTTGCTTTCATTTGCTTGTTCATTTGTTTTGTTTTATTTCCTGTGATTCAGGATCTTGTTTAAAGCAATTCATGGCCATTCCAATGTTCTAAAGTATTTTAATTGTGTTTATTCTGGTGATGTCACAGCTGTCTATTAAAGGCTTTAATCAATCATGAATCGATTTTTGGTATTAATGACTGATTGAATTTTAGTTTTATTGCTCTTCTTTTCCAAAAAGAAATATTGGTCTTTCTCAATATGTATTCTTAATACCCTGTGAAACCTCAGATGGCTGTAGAGTCACAGATTTTCTTGACATTGAAACTTTCTACTATGTATCTAATTTTATGATAATACCATGATTCTTTAATTACTATAGCTCTGTAGTAATATTTGAACTGATGTTGAGTAATTCCTTGTGCTGTTTTTTTTTTTTTGCTCAATGTTGCTTTATTTGTTAAAGTAATTATTTTGTTGTTGTCATTATTGTTTATTAACACATACAAACTTCAGTGTTATTTTTGAGTTAGGTAAGAATCACATTGGCATTTTAGTAGAGACTGCCTTGATTCTGTATATCATTTGAGACAGTATGAAGTATGAACATTTAAAATCTATTAATTTGTAAACATAAAATATCTTTCTAGTGTGTGTATATACCATATGTGAGTGTGTGTGTGCACTTATATGTATGAGTACAGAGATGTACATGCATGTATTTATACACGCATATATGTTCCTTTTTTATTGCTTTCCTTTTTCTTTTCTTTTTTTGTTTTTGTTTTGTTTGTTTGTTTTTGTTTTTGATTTTGTTTTTGTTTTTTGAGTCAGAGTTTCTCTGTATAGCCCTGGTTGTCCTGGAACTCACCCTGTAGACAAGGCTGGTTTTGAACTCAGAAATCCACCTTCTTCTGCCTCCCAAGTGCTGAGATTAAAGGTGTGAGTTACCACTGCCTGGCTATTTTTGCTTTCCTTATTGTTTCAGAGATTCAGTTGCCTTCAGATTGTCTCTTCATGGATACTAACTCATTTTCTGGCTTCCCATATCATATGATCTTACTTTGAAATCACAGACGCCTCCATTACTCCTACACTTATGTTCTATTTGCCTGAAAAACAATAATTGTCCAAGATTCAAAAGTCTGTGACTAAAGTTAAGTGATGCCTTATCTCCCTTGGATTATGGATGCCTTAGCCTCTGGGGTCCAGTGTACCACAGCACGGTTAAGTCAACATTAGGGTAAGCCATTTCTCAGTTGTTCTGTGCAAACAAGATGCTACAGAGACACTCTTATCTTAAAAAAAAAAAAAAAGGCTTTTAAATGTAGTTACTCTCATAGGCTTGAACCAGAATTGAGTATTGTCTTTTTAACTCTAAGATGGTGTTGCATCGTTGTATTATCTCATTGTAAAGTACTAAATATTTTTCATGGTGCAGAACCATGTAATAATCATGCCGTCCTTAACCATATCCTTAAATCCACTGTTTTTCTGGCCAAACTGGAGATTTTTCAAGGATTTACACTCTGCTCTTTTCTTTTCTTTTCTTTTCTTTTCTTTTCTTTTCTTTTCTTTTCTTTTCTTTTCTTTTCCTCTCTTCTCTTCTCTTCTCTTCTCTTCTCTTCTCTTCTCTTCTCTTCTCTTCTCTTCTCTTTTCTTTTCTTTTCTTTTCTTTTCTTTTCTTTTCTTTCCTGTGCACCTTGGTAGTTGTTGCAAGTAGTATCTATATCACCCCCTGAGTCTATTACTGTTTTTAAATTTCCTTGGCAAAACTAAGTATTCTGTTACTGTTAAATTCAGACTTCCTCAATATCTCAGTAGACAAAAAATATATATACAATTTTTTTTTGTCAAATGTACAGAAAGACCTATTCTCTTGATCTTTAGAGTACTCATCGCTACATAAATTCTGGGAGTACCACCATAATTGACACATAAGCCTCAGCAGTATAGACTTCTGACATCCTTCCAAACCACATATTAAGTCTGTTGATAGCATCCTAGAGATTCACTAGCCTAATTCTCTGAAATCTTCCAAATTTTCCCGAAAAATAGTTTTAAATCTTTAATTTTTACATGGTCTGGCTTAGTCTGAACAATGACAATATTTCTGTAGTGACAATATTTTGCATTAGTTACTTATTGCACAGGTTGGAACAACATTCCTAAGTTAAATGTTCACTAAGAACTTCCTAGAAACTTGACAGAGATGTTGGCCAGGGAGTCAGGTAGGTAACCTTCATTATCCCTCCTTTTCTCTAATTACAATTCCCAGACTTATCACCTGCTCTGTAGCAGGCCACCTGCTGAAGCTTCCCCTTCCTCTCTGCCCTAATTTTCAGGTGATTATGGAGATCTTCTACAAATTTCTACCTCCCTGTCTCTTGTCTCAATCACCATGTCCCACATGTACTCTCTGAAAACCTGCTGGCCTTGCCAGATGGATTATTGGATAAGCTATTTCAACTCCTCTAGATGTACTCTCAACTTGTTAGTAAACCACTAGCTGAAGTATCTCCTTTCTCTCTTCCACTAGTCCATGGGAACATAGGGATTTATTCTTACAACCTTCTTCCCTACCCCATCCCTTGGACTCATTCATCAACTCCCGTAGATACTCCCTGTAAACCTCCAATCAAATACTTCCTTCTATAAGTCATTTATTTCAGTGTTTCATCAATGCCATAGAACAGTAAGTAAGACTCTACTCTATTCCAAATATCCCAAATTGGAAACAGTCTAGATATCTGTCAACATCTTTATTTATTTGGACAAAAAAATGCAACATTTACACAATGAAATACTATTCAGCTGTTAAGAAAATTATATTACAGAATCTGCAGGTAAATGAATGAAGTTAGAAAAAAATCATCTGTGGTAATTTAACCCAGGACCAAAAGGACAAACATGGCATGTATTTGCTTATATGTAGCTGCTAACTTTTACAATTTCAATAGATATGTCACATCCATATAACTATAGTTGTCAGGTATAGAGTAAGGAACTAAGAATGATTAAGGTAGGATTTCCCATGGAATGGAAATTAGAGTATATAGATACGGAAAGACAGAAATGGTAGGCAGATTATAGTAGGAAGATTGAATGAGTGAGAGGAGGAAAGAAATAAGGGAACTTAAAGAGCAAGAAACAGCCTGCATGTTTTTTAAGCCAGATAGAGTCCCAGTACTAAGAGAGAAAGTAGACATAGACCTTCATCCCTAGCTCAGTAGCAATCTCTGATGGATAACTGAAGGAGGAGCTACGGTGGGAGGAGTAAGGAGAGGAAGAGTAGGAGTTGGGAGAGGAAGAGAAAAAAGGAAAAGGAGGAGCTAGAGAGGGCAGAGATGTAGGAGGATGTAGAACCACACAGGTGTGGAGAGCACTCGTGGGGAACAACTTATAAACTTATAATTAGGTAAGCTAATTTGGATACAACTCTCTTTGTATGGGCATCTTGCTATTAATCATTATCAAACATATAAAGCCTTTAATTAATCTATATGAATTAGAGTCTCATTCTCTTACTAGGCCCTCATGGGTGGTGGAATGGTCTGGGCAATGCCCTGCCTTGCAGAGACAGCATGGAAGATTGGCAGAGCCATCTCTCATGCTGACATCTAATGGGTGGTAGGGCTGGTGTTTCTGGAGGGCCAGTTCTAACTTCAGCGTGCACGTGGCCTCAGGCCAAGAAACATGGAGGCTGGGCTAGGCAGAGCTGCTGCAGCTTAGTCGGATGAACCAGAGGCCAGTTTTAAATATTTACTAAAACAGATAACTACTCACAAATGAAAAAAATAGCTTTTGCTGATGGACACTCACTAGGTGGACAGATAGGGCCTATGCCAAACAGTATTAGGCAGAACAAAAGTAATTCAGTTACATCTTTAGAGTTTCTAGGTCTGATAACTTTAGTCAGGAAATTTATTTATTTATTTATTTATTTATTTACTATTTTTGAAATTATTTTAGTTTTATTTATTTTTCTGCCTACAGGTCCTATGCATATATGTATTATTGCTTCCAGTTTTGTGTTTTTATGGGATTCTTGTGTATGCAAACATATATATGTCTCTGAGTCTGTATATTTTCCTGTGCTTTTTTTTGCTCTTTTTAATCTATTTATTTTGTCTTATTTCAATTTGTTCAGTTTTTTATTTTATCTTGTTTTTGTTCTTGTTCTTTTCTTGCTCTTGCTCTTCCTTCTTCTCCTCCTCCTCCTCCACAACCTCCTCCTCCTCTTCCTCTTTCTGATGTCTCTTTTCCAATGAGAGAAAAAAAGAAGTAGATTTGGTCATGAGGTGTGATGGGATGGTCTTGGATGAACTGGTAGAGAGGAAATGCTAATCAAAATATAATGTATAAAAATATATTTTCAATACAAACAAACAGAAAAAAATCACTTAAAGTAGGAAGGATTTATTTGAATACCTTTGCTCATAGTTCTTAAATTTGTTGGTTCTGGAAATATACTAAAGTACATTGTAGTGTGATGAGCCTATGGCAGTTGCTTTTCCCCTCATATCAGACAGGAAGCATATACCAAAGATGAGACTAGAGATACAGCATGAACTTCAAAGATATGTCTCTGCTTTAATTTTTCTCATCAATCTTCTCAATTTTGTTTTAAAAATTATCTTTTTTATTTCCAAACTCTTCTTTAATTTATACAAAATAAAATTGCAGTGTATGGTAGTGCATTTGTATTCTCAGGTCTTTAATTGTACCAATGCCCTTATAAAAATGGATGGAACTGAAAGAAAATGGACCACTTGACAATCATTATCTGTCTAAAGATCATCATGTTTAAACTACAGAACATTCTTCCTGCACTTCATTATAAAACAGTCAACATAAATCAGCCAGGTTGATTCAAACTTATTCAGTCTACTTTTACTCTCAGAATGAAGCATGGACTATCTAGAAAGCATAACTATTGTGATTTTAAAGAGCTAAAATTTCCATTTAAATAAGTAAGGTTTGACTTTAAATATTTTTTTTTACAAGTGATCTGGCATGTTTCTTTTCAGTTTCCAGCATAACAAATAATAGTCTGTTCCCGTCTGATACACACATTTTCCTCATGCTTCTGCAGTAATTAGTGAAGGTCAGAATGAATTACACCACTTAGCATCTGTTATTAACTCTAGCCATATTTATTGCCTCATAACAGCATCATTACAAAGGAAAGCTGTGCAGATGAGAGAGATTTCTTTGTAAACATTAATACATGTACAATATGCCTGTAAATATTTACTTTTTCATAATTATCTCACTGCTAATTATGATTGTGCACCTAGCCTTTTAAATTAGGTTGAATTTCCAACCCTTTAGCATTGTATTTTGAAATTTACTTTTTCTATGGCTAAATTTTGATGTTGTTTTTGTTGTTGTTGCTGTTGTTTAGATACATCCCATGTTACTTA
Organism: Grammomys surdaster; assembly: GCF_004785775.1. Classification (NCBI taxonomy): domain Eukaryota; kingdom Metazoa; phylum Chordata; class Mammalia; order Rodentia; family Muridae; genus Grammomys; species Grammomys surdaster. The sequence continues at coordinate 2,738,598 of NW_021620842.1, forward strand.
AGCTGTACCTGTGAAATTTTAAATGTTCAAGGGGGATTGACTGACAAAAGGAGTGAACAATACAATCCCAGTCTGAATAATGCAATGGCCACTGGGAATTGAAGTGACTTGTCTGTTTTTTATGTTATTGCATTATTTGTTTTAAAAAATGAAAAAGTATGTAAAACTTTACATTTGTGTGGTTAATGAGGAGCAGGAGCATTAATATCTCTGTGCTCTTAGGCAAAAAGAAGTAGCTGGGACAGGCGAGATGGCTTGCTATTTAAAAGCACTGGCTGCTGTTGCAGAATATATTTTTTTAAAGATTTATTTTATATGAGCACACTGTAGGTGTCTTCAAACACACCAGAAGAGGGCGCCAGATCCAATTACAGATGGTTGTGAGCCACCATGTGCCTGCTAGGAATTGAACTCAAGACCTCTGGAAGAGCAGTCAGTGCTCTTAACCACTGAGCCGTCTATTTCAAGCACCAACTAGGCAGCTCACAACTTTCTGTAACTCTCGTTCCAGGGGATCTGAGGCTTCATTCTAGCCTTCAAGGACACAGCAGTTGCAAGCGTGCAGGTAAAACACTCACACATTTGAAACTAGAACAAAATCATTTTCAAAGAAGTACCTGTAGAGAAAAGAAAGAAAAGCTCCCGGGGGAGGGGGGTAGAGGGAAAGGCGAGTGGCTTTTCCACAGGAGGATAAGCCATTTCTTCTGAAGGAGATACAGTGTAAGTGACTGTGTGACATGGAATGTTGGTACTAAAGGAAGGCAAGAGGGCTTAGTTTGGCTTTGGGTTGTTTTTTGTTTGTTTGTTTTTTTAATTTTTGAAATCATAATTTAATTATAACATATCTTCCTTTCCTTTCCTCCCTCCAAACCATCCTATATCCCCTTCCATCCTCTCCTTCAAATGTATTGCCTCTTTTAAAACTAATTGTTATTGCAGGAATACACATGCTTTAGCTATTTGGAGAAATTAAGTCATATAAAATTTTGTAAAATTAAACTGCAAAAGAATCAGAAAAATGAAGATGCCACTTTCTTTCAGAAATGTATATACAATATAAAGATTATTTTGATAACAAAAGTTTCAATTCAAAAATTTTAATTTTTGTCACCAGACCTCCTTTTCCTCAGGCTCTTTTCCATTTTTGTCCCTGCAGTTTTTTTTTTATACAGGAACAATTCTGGGTCAGTTTTTGACTGTGGAATGTGAATCCCATCCCTCCACATGATACCCTCCACATGATACCCTCCATATGATACTGGAGGTGGACTCTACAAGTTCCCTCTTAACACTCCCTCCCTTTGAGTCCTGAGAGTCTCTTACTTCCCTAGTCTTTGGTACATTATAGAGGGTCTCCCCACCTCCTGCCTCCCAAAGTTTCCTTCTTCCATTCTTTCTGCTGGCCCTCAGAGCTTCACTCCTATTGCCGTCCCCCTGTAATACCTGATTATGGTCCTCTTTTCCATTTCCTGGCCCGTCTCCCACCAATGTCACTCCTTCCCTCTCCTCTCCCCTGATTAATTTCTTCTCCCTCCCAAGTGGGACTGAGGCATCTTCACTTGGGTCCTTTGGCTTGTTAACCTTCTTGAGTTCTATGGATTGTATCCTGGGTATTCTATACTTTTTTTTTTTTTTGGCTAATATCCACTAGTGAGTACATACCTTATTCCTTTGGTTCTGAGTTACATCACACAGGATGATATTTTCTAGTTCCATCCATTTGTGTGCAAAACTCATGATATCCTTTTTCTTAATAGCTGAGCAGTATTCCACTGTATAAACTGGGATCCCGCTCAAGGGGAGGCGTCAAGGCCTGACACAATTACTGATGCTATGGTGTGCTTACAGACAGGAGCCTACCATGGCTGCCCTCCAAGAGGCCCAACCAGCAGCTGATAAAGTCAGATGCAGATATGTACACACAACCAATGGGCAGAAGGTGGGGACCAGTGAGGAGGAGGGTGATGCCATAGGAAGACCAACAGTCTCAACTAACCTGAACCTCAGAGATCTCTTAGACAGTGAGCCACCAACCAGGCAGAATACGCCAGCTGATATGAAGCCCCCAACACATATACAGCAGAGGACTACTTGGTCTGGCTTCAGTGAGAAAAGACACACCTAACCCTCTAGAGACTTGAGGCACCAGAGAATGGGAAAGTCTGATGGTGTGTGTGTGTGGGAGGAACAGCCTCTTGGAGACAGGGGAAGAGGTATGGGATGAGGAAAAGTCAGAGGGAGAACCTGGAGGGAGATAATGACTGGATTGTAAAAAACATTAAAAATAGTAATAAACATTCTAAATTTGTAATTAAAAATACAAAACAAACAACAACAAGACCCCCAAATTGTAATTTTTAAAGCCCAAAACTTACAGAGACAAGCTTGAAGGAGAAAACACTATATATACATATATGTATGTGTACATACATGTGTGTATACATATATTACATACATATATGTATACGCACATAATATATATAGTCTTCTATTATATAGACTTCTGCATATGTTCTCACATTTAAACCCAAACAATCAACTCAAAAAACATTTAAGTAAACTTAAAATTTGTTTAATGTAAAGTAATATTTAAATGAGGTATATTAAAATGGTTATGAAAATTAAATGCTTGAATAAAATGATTAAATGTATAATACATTTGCATATCAGAACATCCAGGGTCAAGTAGTTCCCTTTTCCTTGGATGGGACACAATTCTATAAGAGTAATTTGCATGATAGTTGCATTACAAGAAAATGATGTGTGGTGAAACAAAACCTGTATAGAGTCTTCTGTTTCTAATTGCAGATATGAAAGCGTGCAGGGCTTTGTTGGCACAATCAGGAAAGTCTCCTCTTTATTTATAGGGAGGAATAATTCCTCTTTGTGTCTCATATGAGAAGGATATTTGTTGATGTTTGGTCTCTTGTATGAATTATAATACTAAATTCTGTATTTCAAGGTCTAGTTGCCTCGTGATGAGTTAATTCTCATGTCTATCAGCTTTTGTTGTACAAGCCTTGCTTTTTAATTTAAAACTATTGGTTGAATACAAGTGGCTATAGCCAGTTACTAGAAGGAATAGAAGTAGGTGGGTTTTCAGGTAACTGGTTGGGGATTACAGGTAGAGAGGAGAGAAATGGGCATGAGACAGAGGAGGAAACCACCATGAGGGGAGATGAATCATGAGCACATGGCCAGGAGAAACAGAAAGTATTTAGGGTATATCACTGGAGAAGTAGCCAGTCCAACAGTTAGAAAAGTAGATTAGGGCTTGCTTACTCCCCAATTGTCAAAGCCAAATAAAATAAACATAGTCTGAGTCTCATTCATTTGTAAGCTAGACAGGAAGAAGTTTAAATTGGTTAAACTACAGGGATTAGTTCTCTTGCCCAATGGAGGATCTGTGAGTTTGCACCCACATCTTAAAATTTTAAGCAACTGCGAGGTATGAGGTAATTTTTCTGTTCTCAAGCTGATTCATGAGGATGCTGTGAACAAGAAACACTTATTCCTAATCTTATCACCTGACTGGAACTTTCATGGTTGTTCGATGAACTGTGCCCTTTACTCTGTTTTTCAATTCTTCCTCGTAGCAAAAGTTAATTCCTGTGACCATACTGTAAAAACCCATGTTCACTGATAAAAGGAGGCTGCCAGATAATATATCATCAAACTCAAAGCATTGGGAATATTCAGGATTCCAAGTTATTTCTGCAGAGTTCTGCATGGCTGTGGAAGAGATAGCATGACACAGTTTCCTGTCCCTGGAGTAGAGCCAACAAGATGAGTCTCCAAGAGCACTGGTGGTTGCTGTAGTGCTGTGGGGCTTGTTTGTACAAGAATATACATATTTTCATGTTCCTCCTTCGGGGAATGCTCTCCATGTTAAGGTAAATGACCCCATGATAATCACATACTTTTTAATTAACAGCTTAAATTTATTTTAATTCTTTTGGCATTTGAAATAGTTTATAAAGATTGTAAGGGAAATGGAGGAGGAATGGATCTAGAGGAGAGGAGAGGGGAGGTTGTGGGAGAGGGATTGGCAAAAGGGGAGAAAGAAGAAACTGCAATCAGGTTATAATATGTAGGAAAAGAATAAATTATTTTCAAAGATTATATTCATTGTGTTTTAATATCTATTAAGCTAACTTAGTAAGTAAATTGATAGATTCCATGATGGCATTATCTTCTCTTCTGTTATTCCACTCCCACAGTGCCCCCTCCCTCTTGGTCTACTTCTCTTCCTTCCTTCAAAGATACCATATTATCCTGTCATATTCTTATTTCTCCTTCCCTTAGATCGCTTCTTTATTACTCAAAACCCCCTTTCAAGTTCTTAATCTTCCACACAATGTTTCTACATAATTTTAAAGTTAATTCACATAGGAGAGGAATGTGATATATTTTAAAATTTGTATTTCTGAAACTAGCTTATGTTTCTTAAGTGTAATTTCTGAATCCATCTGGATACAATACCAAGAATTCCATTCCTTTCACCTCAAAATAAAATTGAATTTGTGCATGTATAATGTTTTCTTCATCTAATTATGTTTTATTTTGTATTAAACACCTTTGCTAATGTAATTGATCATCTGTATATCTTCTGAGAACTGTCTATTGTTTTAGCCCTTCTAATGGCTAGATCATTTGAGGTTTGAGGAATTTAAGTTTTTTAATTCTTTATATATTCTAGATAATAATGCCTTGTCAATGGTATAGTTCTATAAAGATGTTTTTCATTTCTATGGGATATCTCCTCACTCTCTTTTATTTTTCCATTCCACTTGAGGATGCATCAGATGGAAATTATTCACAAAATGACAGTTTATTTGTAGCGATGTTAACTAGCTATGATTGACTACACATGTGACTCAAATCTTGCTTAGAAGGTACTGAATACATAACTTAAATTCATTCTTGTTTAAAATAATAGAGCTAAAAATTTTTTTAAATAAGAACCATATAACTGCTAGCCATGTTTACTAGGGTTAAAGGGTACATTCCAGAGGGCTTCAACACCACCTTGATTAAGATGACCACATGGTATCTATAGCCACCACTAAACTATTAAAGCAACTACTCATATACTTCTCAGTCTTATTCAGCTCAAAGTTTATCATTGTATTTCTTTTAGACTAAAGAAGCAATGAGTCAGCAAAGTACTTTGGACTATGATGTATTTTTATATGATGACTAATTCCTAAGTTCTACTCAGTTTTGCTTCTATTTACATTTCCATTTTCTTTTTTTCATTGTCTTTTCTTTTTTCCATTTTAATAAAAGGAGTCATACAAAAGAACCTTTGACATTCTATAATAGCATAATATAACAAGATCAAGAAAATTTCCAGTGTCTTTATGGACTGCATTATGGTTTAAATTTTTGTTTTGATGGTTAAAATACTTTTATTCCATATTTTATTTATTTACATTTCAGATGTTATCTCTTTTCCCCATTACCCAAGACATAAACTTAACTGGGATAAATCTGAAAAGCCTAAACTTATATAAGTAACTAACTTTTTATAAATTGTTAAAGGTAATTAAGATATTTAAGCTAATGTGTTTTAAGTTTAAAGGAAGAAACTAAATCAGGTATAGTGTATAGATAAATGGTCCTCAATTTCTTTGGAGATCTGCTGAATATGGCACTTAATCTGTTTAATAAAAAGTTTACCACAGTAAACCTGCTGACTCTTACAGGAAACCCTAAGGTCTCCAAAGAAGATAAAAGGACCATGATGACAATACATAAATTATGATAGTGCTACCCACTGCTCAAAGCTACACTGTAAAAGTTAGGTCTGTTTTTTTTCTCCCAGCCCCATGCTCCCAGAAATAAGTCTCAGACTCAAAATATATTTACAAATACCTTGGCCATATAGCTAGGTTCTTCCCTGACTATATCATAGCTTAAAATAACCCATTTATTCAAATCTACCCTTTGCCACGTGACTGGTTTCCTGTGCACAGATACCATGAGTCGGTCTTGTTACATCTTTCTAGGCAAATCTGGCACTATCCCAGAATATGTCATGCCTGTTTGATGTTTCACCTCTTACTTCTTTTAAACTATAGACAAAAGATTTATTATTGATACATGCCACATCCATGCGGCGCGCAGCCTCGCCGATAAGGAGAACGCCACACTCAGGATTCTTCTGACAGCAATTTATTGTACAGCTCTTTTAGATGGCAGTGAGGCGAGGGACCCCAAGCCCGAAAAACCTGTGGCTTATATAGAGCCCTAGGAGACGTGCCACACACTCATTGGCTCTTATGATATCGCCAAATTAGCATACTAGTTTTCGCGCCTTGCGCAGGCGCACATTCAAGCAAGGCTCTCAAGAAGAACCAGGAAGCAGGAAACTGGCGCCATATTGCAATGGCGAACACGGCTCCTAACACATCCATTCAGAGACAATATGTCCCTTTTTAATCCAATAAAAGACTAAACTGAATACAGTAATAGCAGTTATGAAGAATGCCAAGTATGATTGACATTTACAATGACCAATCTATAATATTTGGCAACTTTAGAAAAATATTTTATTATCTTCATATTTTTGGTTTTGTATTTAATTCAATTTCTATCTTAATTTGTATTACCAACTAAAAAACATCTTCTTAGACCTAAAACATGTTCTTAAATACTAAACAACTTAAGCTTATAGTAAGACTATGGTGATCTAGTCTTCAACCCCATTAAAGACTTTAGAAGGAATAAATATTATCCAAATAAGTAGGAAGTGTAAGTAAGCAGCTTTCAAAATTCAGATTTGACAGAAAGTTGGCTGCCTGGACAGTTACCCAGTAATCTCTATAAAATTGGAACAATCTCGTCAGTCTTTTAGCCCAGTACATCTGACAGACATACAAGCAGGAATTATAAAGGACTTGCTGATCCTCTATTGACAGAGTCCAGAAGGTGACTCTCCTGCATTTACATTTGTCCATTTCATACAACAAGTTGTCTGTAATATGAAGCTGGGACATTATTTTTGCCCAGTGGGTAGCTTGCATTAAATGAAGTAACTCCTTATGGATATGATTGACATTCATGATCTTCTCTAAAGAGATATGTGGGTACTGTCAGGAGCAGCTCTGTCTGAAGTCAATAAAAGATTATTTTTATAATGAAACAACATTAAATGTCATAATATGTGAATCACAGAGGTTTTTGAAAACCAACTATCTATCTACAATATATCTGAATTGTCAAAAATTGTTTATTCTTAGCTATTTATTATCTAAATATCCTTGAAAACATTTTATTGTAAATAACTAAATTAGTACCAAATGTGATTATGAGTTTGATTATCTGTCTGTTACTTTGTATTTTTTTGTTAAACTTTAACAATTCAGAATAAATGTTTTATAAATAACTAGAATTTTACAATGTATCTTTAAATATATATAGTCATAATTTTTCCTATGAATATTGAATATATATCTATCAAATTAATCTTAAATATGTATCAATATATAACCAATGTTAAATGAATATATAATAATCTATATCAATGTATCAAAAATAAACTTATTTCTGTATTAGTATATAGTATCAATGTAACAAAATATAACCTCAATTGTTTATCAAAATACAAAAATCACTACCAACATAAGATTATGTCTATAAAATGTTCTTTGGTTTAACAGTAGGTTCAATAATCTACCCTGTCTAGTATTCTTATAATATTTCCATATCCCTCCTTTTTTTTATCCCTCTTCCTCTTACCTAAAAAAAACCGAAGGACAAAGAAAATGAAAGGAAAGAGCAATGTCTCTGAGACTAAACTCCCTATTTTGTTTCCTCTCTGTCCAAGACCATAACTATTTGTAACCGTCTTTTAAAAAAAGATGACAAGCATTCAACAGCCATTGAATGACCAAAAATCAACTACCCCAACTCTTGGGAATGGGGCATATATATAATTACTTCCTGCTGATTTTGGACATAGAATTCCTTTTTGGATGGCAAAGAAAATTAGAAATAATGCATCAATGGGAAGAGAGGCCCTTGCTCCTGGGAAGGCTTGATGCCCCAGTGTAGGGTAATTCAAAGGTGAGGAGGTGGGAGTGGGTTTGTGGGTGAGGAACACCCTTACAAAAGCAGGAGAGAGGGATGTGATGGCGTTTCTGTGGTGGTGGGGACCAGGAAAGGGGATAACATTTAAAATGTAAATATAGAAAATATCCAGTTAAAAAACAAAGAAATAATGGTTATAATGTTAGCTATGGTATTTGTTGTCCAGTCTCTGTATGTCTAGAAAGTGAAACCTTAAGTGAAGTCCTGATTGGATTGGTCTATAAGCCTTGACCAAGTGAGCTAGCTATCTTGATGTTGTCATGTTAGCAAATCTTTACAGGGAACATTTGTGTAGTCTGATATAGGATCAGAAAGGGAACTGGAACATTACATCTTAGCATCTCAGTATCCCTGAGTGTGAATCTTGTCAGGGCTGTTATTTTGTTTGTATTTTTTATTGTGAATATGAAGCTTTTAAATGTAACACATTTCTGTATAAACATAATTTATGAAATGTGTAATGTGCACAGATCAGGTAAAGATGATTTTTTTCTCCTTGTTAGAGAAGGCAAAATATAAGTCTTTCTTTGTGAGCTAGTTTGACAATATAAGCAAAGGGCAATGTAAATCTCTTTTCATGTCAATAAAAGGAAGGCATGGTAAATCTTGAGGACTCTATAGCCAACAAATATTTATATTTGGCTATGTATAAACATTCTGACTGGAGACATAGGAATGTCCCAGACAATTTGAGAGTTGTTTTAATATTGGGTGTATTAGTTAGGGTGTCCGTTGCTAGGAAGAGGCACCACAACCAAGGCAATTCTTATAAAGGGAAACATTTAGTTAGGTCTGGCTTACAGTTTCAGAACATTATTGGCAGCATGCAGGCAAACATAGTGGTGGAGAAGGAGCTGAGAGTTCTGCATCTTGATTCAAAGGCAACTAGGATAGAGTTTGTTTCCAGGCAGTTAGAAGGAAGATCTCATTGCCCACCCTCATAGTGACACATTTCCTCCAATAAGGCCATACCTCCTAATAGTGCCACTTTCTATGGACCAAAAATACCCAAACAACCAGATAGAGTTATCATTATACATTCCCTGTTTGGTGATTTTTCTTGTCCTCCTGTCTGTAACCAAGATGTTCAGGAGGTCTATCTCTATCAAATCTGATTATTATTATTTTGAATGGAATACAAAGCCTTTGTTCTTTTCTGTTGATAAAGCCTCTCTCTCAACGTAAGTATAGAGTGCTCCAATCTAGCAGCTGCTTTCCTATGGAGGACTGTTGCATTTTGACCTCTCTCAAGGTGGATGTACAATACCACCATTACCATTGCACACATAACCATATTCATGTTGAAAAATGAAAATAAGACTGTATGTGGTCCAAATATACTCCTCTACAATGATATTATTGTATCATATGTATTGTATATGACTTATTATTATTTATTGAGATGGTGGTTTGTTGTGTAGCCCAGCCTGTCCTGGATTTATTCTATAGATCAGGCTGGCCTTAAATTTACAAGGAACCTATCTGTCTCTGTCTTTGTCTCCTAAGAACTGGTATAAATCAAAGCCGGGAGTTTATTTATTTAGTATCTATGTACCCTTGTAATACTCATATCAATTTTATCTCTTTCTCCCTTCTTTGGAGAATTGTTTTTCAGGTAGATTTATTATATGCATTTTTGCCTTCTTAATTTAATATTCATCCCAATATGCAACATTATTTAAATTCTTTTTAATCTCAGTGCCCAAGCATACCCTCAAGCCTTTTCTACTTTCTCAGAGGTCTTGGCATAGGTTTTATGTTTTGTACTAGGCTGAGCTACTATCACTTCTCCCATGGGTACCTTACTGTCCTAGGAGATGCCCTGGCTGCTTAGAGCAGTGTTCCCATCCTAACTCATTGGGGGTAACAAATCCCCAGTCAATGGAATTTTAAATTAGACCATTGTCTGTTATATATAATTGAATATTATGATTGTATATCATATTTAGACATCAATTGGTATTATTTCCTTGTCTTTTAAAATTTAGATGAATATCACATTGACTCTATGACATGTGCATTATTTGATCTATTTATCTCCTCTGGCAAAAGGCATGTGTATTCTGTATTAGCAAGCTGGCAATTAACATGCAATACAGTTAATAAGCCCAATAGTATTAGTCTTTAGATGTTTCTCTTGTCCAGTGTTCTCTGGATTCCTAAGTTCAGTGCCTTTGAACACCTGAAAAGATAAAAGCAAACAAGCCTGCCCAAACACTAACTCTGGGTCCTTCCTTACATTGACTAGCAGAATATATCTTTCTTAGACCAAAACACGTTTGCATTTTTGTTGTTGTTGTTGTTTTGGTGTTTTGTTTGTTTGTTTGTTTGTTTTTGTGTGTTTGTTGGAAATTTTACTTATTAACATTTCAAATATTATCCCCTTTCCCAGTTTCACCTCTGGAAACTCACTATTCCATCCTCTCTCCCTCTGCTTCTATGAGGGTGCTCATCCACCCACCTACTCACTCCTACCTCCCTGCCCTGGCATTGAATTTTAGATTGTGATTTGTAAGTGTCTCAATCTATCAGCAGAGGGTCCTGCCCTGACTTCATTGTGTAGACCAGGCTGGTCTAGAATTCACATAGAGCCACCTGTCTAACTCTTGTGTCTACTGTGTTTTAACTCAGACATTTTATGCTGTTTCTGACCATGAACCTGTCCCTTTGTTTACAGGGAGAGGCCTTTTTGTCTTCTGCCTGTTTCTGGCTGGCCAACCTAGGGTTGTATTTCTGTACACTGTGGGTACAGAGCATTAATTCCCAAAAGGCAGGATTGGGCCGAATGGCTGTGCCAAGATTGAAGTGTCTTAACCCTTAGCTGTAGTCTATGGGAAGTCTCTATGGGTTTTCCCATCTGCCATTGCATCAGCTGTGTTCAGCTTATGTAACCAGTAGCCTGGTTCCTCCCTCTTCTCCACTGCTGTGCTCTCCCAGAGCCCCAGCTTCTATGTACTGCTTTTAAATTCAGTAGAGGTTTCTTTTTTTTTTTTTTTTATTGGATGATTTATTTACATTTCCTATGTTGTCCCCTTACCCCATCCCCCACCACCCCCTCGGAACCCCCAATCCCCTCGCCCCTCCTCCTTCTTCTCTGTGGATGTAACCTCTATCTACACCCCCCCACTCCCACCTCCCCACCCTCAAAATTCCCACCCCCTGGGGCATCCAGCCTTCATGAGGTCAAGGTTCTCTTCTTCCACCTATGCCCAGCAGGGCCCTCCACTTTTACATATTCAGCTGAAGCCCTGGATCCCCCCCAAGTGCTCCCAGGCTGGTGGTTTAGACCCTGGGAGCTGTGGTTGGTTGGTATTGTTGCTCTCCTCATGGTGCCACAAACCCTTTCAGCTCCTTCAGTCTTCACTCTAACTCCTCTATTGAGAACCCCATGATCAGTTCAATGGCTAGTTGTGAGCATCTGCCTCTGAATATGTCTGACTCTTGAAGGCCTCTGAGGAGATATCCATATCAGGCTCTTATCAGCATGCACTTCCTGTCTTCCACATCAGCATCTACCTTTGGTGATTGCACATGGGATAGATACTCAGGTGGGGTGGTCTTGAGACGGCCCCTCCTTCAGTTTCTGTCTCTCACTTTGTCTCCATATTTGCTCCCTTGAGTATTTTGTTGCTCCTTCTAAGAAGGACCGAATCACCCTCACTTGGTCTTCCTTCTTTATGGGCTTCATGTGGCCTGTGAGTTGCATCTTGGGCATTTCAAGGTTCTAGGCTAATATCCAATAATCAGTGAGTGAATACCATGTGTCTTCTTTTGTGATTGGCTTACCTCACTCAGGATGATAATTTCTAGTTCCATCCATTTACCTAGGAACCTCTCGAATTCATTGTTTTTAATAGCTGAGTAATACTCCATTGTGTAAATATACCACATTTTTTGAATCCATTCCTCAGTTGAAGGACATCTGGGTTCTTTCCAGCTCCTGGCTATTATAAATAAGGCTGCTATGAACATAGTTGAGCATATGTCCTTATTATATGTTCGAGCATCTTCCGGGTATATGCCTAGGAGTGGTATAGCTGGATCCTCGGGTAATGCTATGTCCAATTTTCTGAGGAACCGCCAGACTGATTTCCAGAGTGGTTGCACCATCTTGCAGTCCCACCAACAATGGAGGAGTGTTCCTCTTTCTCCACACCCTCGCCAGCATCTACTATCACCTGAGTTTTTAATCTTAGCCATTCTGACTGGTGTGAGATGGAATCTCAGGGTTGTTTTGATTTGCATTTCCCTGACGACTAAGGATGCTGAACATTTCTTTAGATGCTTCTCGGCCATTCGAGTTTCTTCCGTTGAAAATTCTTTGTTAAGCTCTATACCCCATTTTTTAATAGGGTAATTTGGTTGTCTGGAGTCTAATTTCTTGAGTTCTTTGTATATATTGGATATTAGCCCTCTATCAGATGAAGGATTGGTAAAGATCTTTTCCCAATTTGTTGGTTGTCGTTTTGTCCTATTGACAGTGTCCTTTGCCTTACAGAAACTTTGCAATTTTATGAAGTCCCATTTGTCAATTCTCGATCTTAGAGCATATGCCATTGGAGTTCTGTTCAGGAACTTTTCCCCTGTGCCCAAGTATTCGAGGCTTTTCCCCACCTTCTCTTCTATTAGTTTCAGTGTATCTGGTTTTATGTGGAGGTCCTTTATCCACATAGACTTGAGCTTTGTACAAGGGGATAAGAATGGATCAATTTTCATTCTTCTACATGTTGTCTTCCAGTTGAACCAGCACCATTTGTTGAAAATGCTGTCCTTTTTCCACTGGACAGTTTTAGCTCCTTTGTCAAAGATCAAGTGACCATAGGAGTGTGGGTTCATTTCTGGGTCTTCAATTCTATTCCATTGATCTTCCTGCCTGTCTCTGTACCAATACCAGGTAGTTTTTATCACTATTGCTCTGTAGTACAGCTTGAGGTCAGGGATGGTGATTCCTCCAGAAGTTCTTTTATTGTTGAGAATAGTTTTCGCTATCCTGGGTTTTTTGTTATTCCATATGAATTTGAGAATTTCCTTTTCTAACTCTGTGAAGAATTGAGTTGGGATTTTAATGGGGATTGCATTGAATCTGTAGATTGCTTTTGGCAAGATGGCCATTTTTATTATATTAATCCTGCCAATCCATGAGCATGGGAGATCTTTCCATCTTCTGAGATCTTCTTCAATTTCTTTCTTCAGAGACTTGAAGTTCTTGTCATACAGGTCTTTCACTTGCTTGGTTAGATTCACACCAAGGTATTTTATATTATTTGCAACTATTGTGAAGGGTGTCATTTCCCTAATTTCTTTTTCAGTCTGTTTATCTTTCATGTAGAGGAAGGCTACTGATTTGTTTGAGTTGATTTTATAACCAGCCACTTTGCTGAAGTTGTTTATCAGGTTTAGGAGTTCTCTGGTGGAAGTTTGGGGGTCACTTAAGTATACTATCATATCATCTGCAAATAGCGATATTTTGACTTCTTCCTTTCCTATTTGTATCCCTTTGACTTCTTTTTGTTGTCTAATTGCTCTGGCTAGGACTTCCAGTACTATATTGAATAGGTAGGGGGAGAGTGGGCAGCCTTGTCTAGTCCCTGATCTTAGTGGGATTGCTTCAAGTTTCTCTCCATTTAGCTTGATGTTGGCTACTGGTTTGCTGTAAATTGCTTTTACTATGTTTAGGTAGGGGCCTTGAATTCCTGATCTTTCCAAGACTTTTATCATGAAGGGATGTTGAATTTTGTCAAATGCTTTCTCAGCATCTAGTGAGATGATCATGTGGTTTTTTTCTTTGAGTTTGTTTATATAGTGGATTACATTGATGGATTTCCGAATATTGAACCATCCCTGCATTCCTGGGATAAAACCTACTTGATCATGATGGATGATTGTTTTGATGTGGTCTTGGATTCGGTTTGCTAGAATTTTATTGAGTATTTTTGCATCGATGTTCATAAGGGAGATTGGTCTGAAGTTCTCTTTCTTTGTAGGGTCCTTGTGGGGTTTGGGTATGAGTGTAATTGTAGCTTCATAGAACGAATTGGGTAGTGTTCCTTCTGTCTCTATTTTGTGGAATAGTTTGAAGAGAATTGGTATTAGGTCTTCCTTGAAGGTCTGATAGAATTCAGCACTAAAACCATCTGGTCCTGGGCTTTTTTTAGTGGGGAGGCTTTTGATGACTGCTGCTATTTCCTGAGGGGTTATGGGACTATTTAGATGGTTTATCTGCTCCTGGTTTAACTTCGGTACCTGGTATCTGTCTAGGAAATTGTCCATTTCATCCAGGTTTTCCAGTTTTGTTGAGTATAGGCCTTTGTAGTAGGATCTGATGATTTTTT
>NW_021620842.1:2758023-2763459 GCF_004785775.1 Grammomys surdaster
CCCTGGGAGCTGTGGTTGGTTGGTATTGTTGCTCTCCTCATGGTGCCACAAACCCTTTCAGCTCCTTCAGTCTTCACTCTAACTCCTCTATTGAGAACCCCATGATCAGTTCAATGGCTAGTTGTGAGCATCTGCCTCTGAATATGTCTGACTCTTGAAGGCCTCTGAGGAGATATCCATATCAGGCTCTTATCAGCATGCACTTCCTGTCTTCCACATCAGCATCTACCTTTGGTGATTGCACATGGGATAGATACTCAGGTGGGGTGGTCTTGAGACGGCCCCTCCTTCAGTTTCTGTCCCTCACTTTGTCTCCATATTTGCTCCCTTGAGTATTTTGTTGCTCCTTCTAAGAAGGACCGAATCACCCTCACTTGGTCTTCCTTCTTTATGGGCTTCATGTGGCCTGTGAGTTGCATCTTGGGCATTTCAAGGTTCTAGGCTAATATCCAATAATCAGTGAGTGAATACCATGTGTCTTCTTTTGTGATTGGCTTACCTCACTCAGGATGATAATTTCTAGTTCCATCCATTTACCTAGGAACCTCTCGAATTCATTGTTTTTAATAGCTGAGTAATACTCCATTGTGTAAATATACCACATTTTTTGAATCCATTCCTCAGTTGAAGGACATCTGGGTTCTTTCCAGCTCCTGGCTATTATAAATAAGGCTGCTATGAACATAGTTGAGCATATGTCCTTATTATATGTTCGAGCATCTTCTGGGTATATGCCTAGGAGTGGTATAGCTGGATCCTCGGGTAATGCTATGTCCAATTTTCTGAGGAACCGCCAGACTGATTTCCAGAGTGGTTGCACCATCTTGCAGTCCCACCAACAATGGAGGAGTGTTCCTCTTTCTCCACACCCTCGCCAGCATCTACTATCACCTGAGTTTTTAATCTTAGCCATTCTGACTGGTGTGAGATGGAATCTCAGGGTTGTTTTGATTTGCATTTCCCTGACAACTAAGGATGCTGAACATTTCTTTAGATGCTTCTCGGCCATTCGAGTTTCTTCCGTTGAAAATTCTTTGTTAAGCTCTATACCCCATTTTTTAATAGGGTAATTTGGTTGTCTGGAGTCTAATTTCTTGAGTTCTTTGTATATATTGGATATTAGCCCTCTATCAGATGAAGGATTGGTAAAGATCTTTTCCCAATTTGTTGGTTGTCGTTTTGTCCTATTGACAGTGTCCTTTGCCTTACAGAAACTTTGCAATTTTATGAAGTCCCATTTGTCAATTCTCGATCTTAGAGCATATGCCATTGGAGTTCTGTTCAGGAACTTTTCCCCTGTGCCCAAGTATTCGAGACTTTTCCCCACCTTCTCTTCTATTAGTTTCAGTGTATCTGGTTTTATGTGGAGGTCCTTTATCCACATAGACTTGAGCTTTGTACAAGGGGATAAGAATGGATCAATTTTCATTCTTCTACATGTTGTCTTCCAGTTGAACCAGCAC
Source organism: Grammomys surdaster (assembly GCF_004785775.1). Lineage (NCBI taxonomy): Eukaryota > Metazoa > Chordata > Mammalia > Rodentia > Muridae > Grammomys > Grammomys surdaster. Next base: position 2,759,487 of record NW_021620842.1, read on the forward strand.
CATTTGTTGAAAATGCTGTCCTTTTTCCACTGGACAGTTTTAGCTCCTTTGTCAAAGATCAAGTGACCATAGGAGTGTGGGTTCATTTCTGGGTCTTCAATTCTATTCCATTGATCTTCCTGCCTGTCTCTGTACCAATACCAGGTAGTTTTTATCACTATTGCTCTGTAGTACAGCTTGAGGTCAGGGATGGTAATTCCTCCAGAAGTTCTTTTATTGTTGAGAATAGTTTTCGCTATCCTGGGTTTTTTGTTATTCCATATGAATTTGAGAATTTCCTTTTCTAACTCTGTGAAGAATTGAGTTGGGATTTTAATGGGGATTGCATTGAATCTGTAGATTGCTTTTGGCAAGATGGCCATTTTTATTATATTAATCCTGCCAATCCATGAGCATGGGAGATCTTTCCATCTTCTGAGATCTTCTTCAATTTCTTTCTTCAGAGACTTGAAGTTCTTGTCATACAGGTCTTTCACTTGCTTGGTTAGATTCACACCAAGGTATTTTATATTATTTGCAACTATTGTGAAGGGTGTCATTTCCCTAATTTCTTTTTCAGTCTGTTTATCTTTCATGTAGAGGAAGGCTACTGATTTGTTTGAGTTGATTTTATAACCAGCCACTTTGCTGAAGTTGTTTATCAGGTTTAGGAGTTCTCTGGTGGAAGTTTGGGGGTCACTTAAGTATACTATCATATCATCTGCAAATAGCGATATTTTGACTTCTTCCTTTCCTATTTGTATCCCTTTGACTTCTTTTTGCTGTCTAATTGCTCTGGCTAAGACTTCCAGTACTATATTGAATAGGTAGGGGGAGAGTGGGCAACCTTGTCTAGTCCCTGATCTTAGTGGGATTGCTTCAAGTTTCTCTCCATTTAGCTTGATGTTGGCTACTGGTTTGCTGTAAATTGCTTTTACTATGTTTAGGTAGGGGCCTTGAATTCCTGATCTTTCCAAGACTTTTATCATGAAGGGATGTTGAATTTTGTCAAATGCTTTCTCAGCATCTAGTGAGATGATCATGTGGTTTTTTTTCTTTAAGTTTGTTTATATAGTGGATTACATTGATGGATTTCCGAATATTGAACCATCCCTGCATTCCTGGGATAAAACCTACTTGATCATGATGGATGATTGTTTTGATGTGGTCTTGGATTCGGTTTGCTAGAATTTTATTGAGTATTTTTGCATCGATGTTCATAAGGGAGATTGGTCTGAAGTTCTCTTTCTTTGTCGGGTCCTTGTGGGGTTTGGGTATGAGTGTAATTGTAGCTTCATAGAACGAATTGGGTAGTGTTCCTTCTGTCTCTATTTTGTGGAATAGTTTGAAGAGAATTGGTATTAGGTCTTCCTTGAAGGTCTGATAGAATTCAGCACTAAAACCATCTGGTCCTGGGCTTTTTTTAGTGGGGAGGCTTTTGATGACTGCTGCTATTTCCTGAGGGGTTATGGGACTATTTAGATGGTTTATCTGCTCCTGGTTTAACTTCGGTACCTGGTATCTGTCTAGGAAATTGTCCATTTCATCCAGGTTTTCCAGTTTTGTTGAGTATAGGCCTTTGTAGTAGGATCTGATGATTTTTTGAATTTCTTCAGTTTCTGTTGTTATGTCTCCCTTTTCAGTTCTGATTTTATTAATTTGGATACTGTCTCTGTGCCCTCTGGTTAATCTGGCTAAGGGTTTATCTATCTTGTTGATTTTCTCAAAGAACCAACTCCTGGTTTTATTGATATTTTGTATTGTTCTTTCTGTTTCTATTTGGTTGATTTCAGCCCTGAGTTTGATTATTTCCTGCCTTCTACTCCTCCTGGGTGTATTTGCTTCTTTTTGTTCTAGAGCTTTTAGTTGTGCAGTCAACTTGTTAGTGTGTGCTCTTTCCAGTTTCTTTTTGTAGGCACTTAGAGCTATGACCTTTCCTCTTAGCACTGCCTTCATGGAGTCCCACAAGTTTTGGTATGATGTGTCCTCATTTTCATTGAATTCTAAAAAGTCTTTTATTTCTTTCTTTATTTCTTCCTTGACCAAGTCATCATTGAGTAGAGAGTTGTTCAGTTTCCATGTGTACGTGGGTTTTCCATTGTTTTTGTCATTATTAAAGACCAGTCTTAGTCCGTGGTGATCTGATAAGATGCAAGGGATTATTTCAATCTTTTTGTATCTGTAGAGGCTTGTTTTGTGACCAATTATATGGTCTATTTTGGAGAAGGTACCATGAGGTGCTGAGAAAAAGGTATATTCTTTTGTTTTAGGATGAAATGTTCTATAGATGTCTGTTAAGTCCATTTGGTTCATAACTTCTGTTAATTTCAAAGTGTCTCTGTTTAGTTTCTGTTTCCATGATCTGTCCATTGCTGACAGTGGGGTGTTGAAATCCCCCACTATTATTGTGTGAGGTGTAATGTGTGTTTTGAGCTTTAGTAAAGTTTCTTTTATGTATGTAGGTGCCCTTGCATTTGGAGCATAGATGTTCAGAATTGAGAGTTCACCTTGGTAGATTTTTCCTTTGATGAGTATGAAGTGTCCTTCCTTATCTTTTTTGATTAATTTTGGATGAAATTCGATTTTATTTGATATTAGAATGGCTACTCCAGCTTGTTTCTTGGGACCATTGGCTTGAAAAATTGTTTTCCACCCTTTTATTCTGAGGTAGTGTCTGTCTTTGTCACTGAGGTGTGTTTCTTGTATGCAGCAAAATTCTGGGTCTTGTTTGTGTATCCAGTCTGATAGTCTGCGTCTTTTTATTGGGGAATTGAGACCATTGATGTTAAGAGATATTAAGGAAAAATGATTGTTGCTTCCTGTTTTTTTTTTTTATTAGAGGTAAAGTTATGTTTGTATCTTTTTTGGGGGTTGTTGGAAGATTACTTACTTGCTTTTCCTAGGTTGTAGTTTCCCTCCTTGTGTTGGCATTTTCCATCAATTATCCTTTGAAGTGCTGGGTTTGTGGGAAGATATTGTGCAAATTTGGTTTTGTCATGGAATATCTTGGTTTCACCATCTATAGTGATTGAGAGTTTTGCTGGGTATAGTAATCTGGGCTGGCAATTGTGTTCTCTTAGTGTCTGTATGATGTCAGTCCAGGCTCTTCTGGCTTTTATAGTCTCTGGTGAGAAGTCTGGTGTAATTCTTATAGGTCTGCCTTTATATGTTACTTGACCTTTTTCCCTTACTGCTTTTAGTATTTTTTCTTTGTTTTGTGCATCTGATGTTTTGATTATTATGTGATGGGAGGTATTTCTTTTCTGGTCTAGTCTATTTGGTGTTCTGTAGGCTTCTTGTATGTTTATGGGCATCTTGTTCTTTAGGTTAGGGAAGTTTTCCTCAATAATTTTGTTGAAGATATTTACTGGCCCTTTAAGTTGGGAATCTTCATTCTCATCTATACCTATTATCCTTAGGTTTGGTCTTCTCATTGTGTCCTGGATTTCCTGGATGTTTTGAGTTAGGAGTTTTTTGCATTTTGCATTTTCTTTGACAACTGTGTCAATATTTTCCACCGTATCTTCTGCATTTGAGATTCTCTCTTCTATCTCTTGTATTCGGTTGGTGATGCTTGCGTCTGTGACTCCTGATCTCTTTCTTAGGTTTTCTATCTCCATGGTTGTCTCCCTTTGAACTTTCTTTATTGTTTCTATTTCTAGTTTCAGATCCTGAATGTTTTTGTTTAATTCCTTCTTTGTGTTTTCTTCCATTTCTTTAAGGGATTTCTGTGATTCCTCTTTAAGGGCTTCTATCTGTTTACTTGTACTCTCCTGTATTTCTTTAAGGGAGTTACTTAATTCCTTCTTATAATCCTCTATCATCATCATGAGAAGTGATTTTAATTCTGAATCCTGCTTTTCAGGTGTGATGGGGTGTTCAGGGCTTGCTATATTGGGAGAATTGGGCACTGATGATGCCAAGAAACTTTGGTTTCCGTTGCTTATGTTCTTGCGCTTGCCTTTCGCCATCTGGTTAACTCTAGTGGTACCTG
>NW_021620842.1:2763469-2853710 GCF_004785775.1 Grammomys surdaster
TCCTGGATGACTCAGGATTCAGTTTCTCCACAGGACAGGAGCAGACCGACTCTGTGTCTCGAGGTTTCTTTTAAAAGCCACCTTCCACACTATCTGTCTGCCCTTTGGCTAAGAATCCTTCTTCCCAGTCACTCACCGTGTTCTGTTCTGGGAAGCTTTGACTAAGGTCTGCTTTCAGTGTGTGTGTGTGTGTATTTGTGTGTGTGTGTGTGTGTGTGTTGCTTCATTTTGATTTGACTTGATTTGATTTTTTTAAAGAGACCAGGCCTCTTGTGCAGCTAGACTGATTTTTCTCTTTTATTACTTGTGCCTTGTAATATAAATTTGAATTCTAAGTAAGGTCTCACCCCATGTATGGTACCATTTGTAAAATTTAGGTCTGGTTCTTCCTTCCAGCCACATGCTCTCAGAAATAAGACAGACTCAAAATACATTAGCAAATACCTTGGCTATCTGGCTAGGCTCTCCTCTGACTAGATCATAACTTAAAATAACCCACTTATTCCAATGTAGACTTTGGCATGTGGCTGATTTCCTATGCTCAGGTACCATGTATCTGTCTTACTATATCCTCTCAGAAGAATCTCCAACCTGGCACTATCCCAGAATCCTTTCTGCTCCCCGAATATTTCACCTCCTTTATCCTGACTGATCTATATGCCAAATACTTAATATTGACAGAAGCCTTATCGATAAAGACACAAGATATTCTCTCTATACTGCCCCATGCCTTTTCTGTGCTAGGGCTCTGCCCAAGCTGTGGACACTATTGGATTGATTGCCCTACTCTGCTTAATCAAAGTGAGGTCAGTAACCAAGGCCCCTCTCCACAGGAAAGTTTCCCAGACTTGGATCTGGCAGCCACAGTCCTATGCTGTTCTATATGGCAGCTGAAGTTTAAATGCTCTCCTGTACGGCAAGTGAAGACCAACCACAGACTCCAAAAAAGCCATTGAGAAAAGGCAAGCCTGGGCAACCTAGGTAGTGGGTAAATCTGTCATTTTAATCATTACATAAGCCACTAAATTATGCCTCCTGCTGTAATTTGTCCTCCTTAGATCTCTGATGATATTGACTAACTATAGCTTTAACAGCAACAAGCGTAACAACTCCTCCCAAGGCCAAAGCTGACCTCTTTTCATGGGTAAAATCACACCTTACTCTTTCAATAATTTTATTTTCATAAATACCTCTTAAGTGTAATAGCTCTTTTGGGTTCAAGTGTTTTTACATTCTGCAAATTAATGTCAATTCTATTCTTTCACTAAATGTTGCAATTTTTGTGCACTAATTTTATTGACTAAGTTCTGTATGCATTTCAGGATTGATCTCAGCACTTTCTAACTCAGTGGATTCATCTGTGTGGTGTTTTGTATGTTTTTATTATGCTTATTTTTTCCGTTTTAAGGTTTGAATATATTATTGTGTGTTCTCTTCTCTACAGGATATTTTTTTTTCTGCTTGGTCAAGTCTACGGATGGCATTTTAAACTGTGTATTTTATTTAATTCATTATATTTATCAGCATTTGTAAGTTTTATTTGACAAAATCTAATGCTTGCCAAATTTTTCTTCCATGTTGTAGAGTTTTTTGACTTTATTGCTGAATTTCTGATAGATTTTTCCAATTTTCTCTTTTCTGGTGATGACTTTCCTTTACAGAGCTGTATTGGCTAGTGTCACTAAGCTAGAGTCATCAGAGAAGAAGAAAATTTAGTGGAGAAAGTGACTTCATAAGATCAGGTTGCAGACAAGTCTTTAAGAGCATTTTCTTGATTAGAGATTGACAGGGAAAAACCACCATATTTTGGGTGGACCCACTTCTGAGCTGATGACTTTGGGGTTTGTAAGAAAGCAGGCTGAACAAGCCATGAGGAACAAGCCAGTAAACAGCATTTCTCAATGGCTTATGTAGCCAAATAAACCAGGTCTTCCTCCTCACACTGATCATTGTGTATCATCCTAGTAATAATAGCCCTAAGATAAGAACCTGTAATAAATTCTGCTCCTTTGTATTCTGTTTCTAATTAGTGATCTATTTACTAGTGATTTAAATATATATATTGCCATGACCATGGGAGATCTTTCTTTCTATCTTTCTGAGATGTTCTTTGATTCTTTGATTTATTTCTTCAGAGATTTGAATTTTTTGTCATACAGATCTTTCACTTCCTTGGTTAGAGTCACACCAAGATATTTTATATTATTTGTGACTATTGTGAAGGGTGTTGTTTGCCTAATTTCAGCCTTTCTCAGACTGTTTATTTTTTGAGTAGAGGGAGGCTACTGATTTGTTTGAGTTAATTTTATATCTAGCCACTTGCTGAAGTTGTTTATCAGGTGTATAAATTCTCTTGTGTAGTTATTGAGGTCACATAAGTATACTATCATATCATCTGCAAATAGTGATATTTTGACTTCTCCTTTACAATTTGGATTCCTTTGACCTCTTTTTGTTCTGGCTAGGACTTTCAATACTATATTAAATGGACAAGGAAACAGTTGGCAGCCTTGTCTAGTCCCTGATTTTAGTGGGATTGCTTTAAGTTTCTCTCCATTTAGTTTGATGTTGGCTACTGGTTTGCTATATATTGCTTTTAAGACCCAGTCACAAAAGAATAAACATGCTATATATTCACTGATAAGTGGAAATTAGCCCCAAAACTCAGTGCACCCATGATAAAATTTACAGACCATATGAAACTCAAGAAGAAGGAAGACCAAAATGTGAATGCTTCAGTCTTTCTTAAAAGGGGGAACAAAATACAGGAGATAGAGGATGGGAGGGACTTGGGAGGAAAAGAAGAGGAAGAGGAAGAGAAATGGACAGGATCAGGTATGGAAGGAGAAGGGGATGATATACAGAGAGTCAAGAATTTGAACAGAAGTGTGTAGCAACAGGGGATGGGGAACTGGGGGTAGCCATCAGAAAGTCCCAGATGCCTGGAAACCAAGAGGCTATCATGAATCAAGGTGGATGAGATTAGCTGAGTGACCCAACAAAAAGGAGGGAAAATCTATGGAGACCACATCCGGTGGTTAGGCAAGGCCCCAGTTGGGGGATGGGACGACCCACTCGTCTCCAAATTTTTAACCCATAATTGCTCCTTTCTAAAGGAATTATGAGGACAAAGTGTGGATCAGAGATTAAAGGAAAGGCCATCCAGAGACTGCCCCACCTGGGAATCCATCCTATATACAGACACTAAGCCTAGACACTATTGCTGATGCCAAGAAGTGCTTGCTGACAGGAGTCTGATATAGCTGTCTATTGAGAGACCCTGACAGAGGCTGACAACTACAGAGGCGGATGTTTGCAACCAACCATTAGACTGAGCAAAGGACCCCAAAAGAGGAGTTAGAGAAAAGATTGAAGGAACTGAAGGGGTTTGCAACCCCATAGTAAGAACAATAATATCAACCCACCAGAGTTCCCAGAGCTCCCAGGGACTAAACCACCAACCAAAGGGTACACATGGAGGAATCCATGGCCACAGCTATATATGCAGCAGGGGATGGCCTTATCTGGCATCAATGGGAGGAAAGTCCCTTGGGCCTCTGGATGCTCAATGCCCCAGTGTAGGGGGATGCCAGAGTGTTGAGGAGGGAGAGGATGGGGGGTGGAGAAGCACCCTCCTAGAAGCAGGGAAAAGAAGAATAGGATAGGACGTTTATGGAGGGGAAACTGGGAAAGGGGATAACATTTGAAATGTAAATAAATAAAATATTCAATTAAATACTCATTATCATTCATCATTTTACCTGTTTCAGTATCTTTATGTATTAAAGAATTTTTTTATCATTTTAAGGAATCACATTGTTTTTGTTGGTTTCTGTTAGTTTCGATGTCTCTCCTGGTTTTCTTTCATATCTTCAGACTATGTCACCTACTTGTGAAGGCTTTGACATCTGTCCAATTCATGGAGAAAACCAATTGATATTATAACATATAATCATCACACCATACAAGACATAAAAATATACATAAAATTAATTAAAGGCCAGTAGTATATCATCAGTAACTATAAAACAAAAGGTGAAAATATACTATAAGAGTACTGTGATGTCAAAAAACACATAAAACTATGAATAGTCAATTAATTAGAAAAAATAAATGAGAAAAGAAAAAGAAGTTATTAAAAATAAGCAGGGTTTTTTTTACTGTATTTCTTTCTTTTTTTAGGTAAATAGTTAACAGAATAACTCCTTATGGCTTTTTCATAAAAAGAAGATAAGAGGGTGAATGAGAATAATGTTATTAATGAGAAGAGAAAAAATCAAGAGAATATAAAAGGCTAAAAAAGAAAAAGATGAATATTACTTATTAATGAAAGTTCAATGCAAGGTTATGGAAGAGCTTGAGAGTTCTACATCTTCATCTAAAAGCTAGGAGCAGACTGTCTTCCAGAAGCTAGAAGGAAGGTATCAAAGCCTACCCCCACAGTGATATACTTCCAACAAGGCCACACCTCCAAATAGTGCCACTCCCTGGGCCAAGCATATTCAAAACACCACATAGAGTAAAGGAAGAAACTAATTTGAAGCTGTGTGCTCCTGATGTTCCTATGGCATATGTTGTTGCTGAGTCATTGACAAGTGTTGATGTTCTCTAGATTGGTCTTCACTGTTAATAGTATATCTTTTTTTCTTTTTTACCAGGGGCTCTCCTGGCGGTATTTTGTTTTGCAGTTTGTGAATTGATCTTACTGTATTATCTCCTGAGTCTTCCTGAATCACAACACTTGGAAGCTAATATTTTGGTTGATAGGTATTTTTAATGTATGTGGGCTGTAAAAAGCAACTATAGCACCTAGATCTAAACACACACACAGGAGCTTTATTATGTAGTTTCCAGAGGTTTTGAGAGTTGCTTACCCTATCTAGGGACTCTTGCTGCATATGTCAAGCATAGCCCTGAAGGGTTCAGACTCTGTCAGTGGACAGGTGGCTTATGAAGCTGATCTAGATGTTCATTTCAGGCGCAAAACACTTAAACTTCAGACTTGTTCTCATTTGCTATGATCTGCTTCTGACAACCAGAGATTTTTTTTTTATTAATTTACCTGCTTTAGTTCTGGATGCTGCCATCAACCTGAATCATTTGGCTTGTTATAATGACATCTGTGCTCCATGAGCACTCAGGAGATGTAACAGAACAGGAGGATCTCTTATCTCAAGATTCCAAAGTAGCTCAAGTTTTACCAATTGTTTCTCTCTTAAGATGGCATATGGCCACTAACCATGTCATATGGAGTGAGACATTGGATTCTTCCTCATCACTGACCTGTCTGCTAAACCCCAAAACAGGATTCTTAAAATCTTTGGGCTTGTCCTCATGGTATGATTCCCTATCTTTGTATAACTAATGTTTTAAAACAAGATACAGCTTTCCTTCCCCAGTTAGGGAACTGGGAACCTGAGAGCTCTGTTAAGCTCATTTCTGATCTGTTGACATTTTTTTTCCTATATCAGGTGTCACATCTTCTTTTTGAGTTTCCCACAGCTTCATCTTTCTTTCTCTTGGGATATCGCCTCTTTTAGTGCTGTCTTCACACAGAGGCAGCTTCTAGAGGTTTTCCAGAAGTATCGTTGAATATGTCTATTTAATACTTTTACTGTCTTATGTACATTGTTTCATATTCTTAGGAAGTCCACACTATACTGTATGCTGTCTTTCATATGTATGGTTATGAGCATAATAGAGCAACTGAATTAACTGACTGTAGAGTCAAACAAATACAGAGTAAGGAGATACTGACATTAGCCACACATCAAATATTTAACTTACATATATATGTATGAAATTTTCAAATAGTGTTAATGAGATTGAATTTGAACAAATGAGATTTTTAAATCCACTGTATAACTACATGTGGACACACACACATACACAAACACACGTGTGTATAGGAAGGGATCAGAGGTAATAAATTCTAGAAGCCTAGAAGTAAAAACATACAAGTCATTTTATAAGGACCATTAATCTCATGGATTCCTATAGGCATTCTTTTCCACACATGAGGTAGTATCAGTTATTGATTTCAACTACATATTTACAATATCTTGACTCCTGCTTATTTTTCAGTGTTAGGGAAACAAAAACTAATGTTTCCTCATATTACTTACATTTGAATGTAAGTTTGAAAATGCTCTCAGAATTCATGACTCTTTCTTGTATTCCAGGAGGAAATGGTACTCTCCATAACAGATACAAGAAAATAAACATCTTTTCTCCAAATTGTCAAAAGAGGCTCAGAAAAATTATGGAATATTCTTTAACACATACATGCACACACACACACACTCATATGTATGTATGTATGTATGTATGTATGTATGTATGTATGTATGTATGTATATAACATGTGAGAACATGATTATATATGCCTCTGTGCATGTACATATGTAAATGTGAACATGGGTTTGTGTGTACATGCATGTGCATGAAGGCCAGCATTGAACGTCTTCCTTAATCACACTTCAGCTTATTTTTTGATGATAAAGTCTCTAATTGACCTGGAGTTCACTAATTCTGCAAGATTAGCTGATCAGAAAGGCTAAGGTATCATCACACCCCATCTCCTGAGTGTCAGGATTAGATGTGTCTAGAGCTGATATGGGTGCTGGACACCAAATTTAGGTCTTCATGCTTGTGTAGAACTTTAAATGAATGATAACCCCTTCCAGGACTCCTGAACACATATAAAAAATCTTAGCGTATTATAATATGCTAATATTATAATATAATAATGGTATTTACTGTGAAAATTTTCATATACCTACATTTTGATTGCATTCAAAACACATGAGCAGCCTTTGTCCCATCCCACTCTCATTGATCCTGACTCTTTGTGCATATAAACATTCTCCTGCTATCAGTTTTTGTGATCCAGTGAGTTTTATTAGGGTTACTTACAGAATCATGGCTGAAATGTTATTTAGAGAACCATGAACATCTTACCAATGCCTACAGTAACAAAGAAAATGTCTGTCCTACATCCAGCAACTATTAACTTCTTTTTTTGTCATAAGTGGAGGAAGCCTCATAGGCTCCCCTCTCAAGTTGCTATTAACTGTCTATAAATACTCAGGAGGGATGTAACTGCATGAGTTCCTTTGACTAATTATGATATGTTGTCTGATCCAATATTTTGTGATCCTAAGTAATCATAGCTGCTTGACTTAAAGAAGGATTTGTCTGTGTCATGTCTTGAACACAACATTCCACAATGTCCCACTCTTTCTTTCTTCTTACCTCATCTTCTTCAATGTTCATTGAGCCCTGGAGAAGGTGATAGATACACAGTGCTGTAAGTATATTATTTAATTATAGATGATGCCTGCATCTCTCAAAAATTGATTCAAAAATATTACATAAATGTCATATTCCAATTGCTCTAAACAGCAATGTTAGTGTCAATCAAAAGTCCATGAAAATTCTTACATACTTATAAACTTATTTCTCCAATTGAAAATATTTATACTGACCTTTAGATAAATTTCAATGTTCCTTCCAGTACACCAGATTCTTTGCTAAATTAAGACATATGACCTAGTTCATAAAAATTTGCGATCTAGAAAGCCAAAGAGTAGCAACATAATCAGCATGCAGATAATATATATATATTGTTATAAATGGGCTACTCTAAGAAACAAACTGGATTAGATCATCTAAACATAAAACAGAATTTTAACAGATTTGAACATGTGTGGAAACAATTTCTAGTTGGTTCAGAAACACAAGTTGGGAGGGAGGGAAGGACCTGGGAGGGAAAGTCGATGGGGAGAAGGGGAACCAGATCTGATATTGGGTGAGGGAAAAGGACTGAAGCCCAAAGGGTCAGCAGATAGAATGGAAATAGGTAACCTAGGGAGGTAGGGGGTTAAGGGGACCCTCCAGAATGCATCAGAGACCTGGCAGGTGATAGACTCTCAGGAGTCAAAGAGAATAACCTTAGATGAAATTCCTGACAGTAGGGAGAGGGAACTTATAGAGCCCACCTCCAGCAGGAAGACAGGGCATCAAATGAGGGAAGGGGTTGCCATCCCACAGTCAAAACTATGACCCATAATTGTTCCTGTCTGAAAAAACTACAGGGATGGAAAAGGAGAGGAGACTGAGGAAAAGAAGGTCCAGCAATAGGCCCAAAGTGGCATCCAGCTCAAGAGGAAGTCCCAAAGCCTGACACTATTACTGAAACTATGGAGAACTCTCAAAAATGGACCTAGCATGACTGCCCTCTAGAAGACCCAACAAGCAGTTGAAAGTGTCACATGCAGATGTTTGCACACAACCAATGGACAGAAGCTGCTGACTCCTGTGGTTGAAATAGGGAAAGGTTGAAAGAAGCTGAGAAGGAGGGCAACTCTGTAGAAGGACCAACTGTTTTGATTAATCTGGACACCCAAGATCTCTCAAATACTGGACCACCAAAAAATGCAGCATACAACAGCTGATATCAGGGCCCCAACACATATATAGCATAGGACTGCAGGGTCTGTGATCAATCAGACATGATGCATCTAACCCTCAAGAGACTAGAGGCCTCAGAGAGTTTAAAGGTCAGGAGGGGTGAGGGGTGGGGGATGGGGACAGCTTTGTGGAGACAGGGAGTGAGTTGGAGGTATGGGATGTGGAACAGTCAGAGGGTGAATGGACGGGATGAAATCTGGAGTGTAAAAATAAATAAATAAATAAATAAATAAATAAATAAATAAATAAATAAATAAAAATGGAAAGAAGGAAAGAAAGAAAGAAAGAAAGAAAGAAAGAAAGAAAGAAAGAAAGAAAGAAAGAAAAAGAAAAAAGGGCTGAATACATACCCTTCTTTTCCAAAGCCAGTTAGAAGCGTTGGTGGTAGTTCCTAGATTTCATAAAATCTGACAAATCCTCTGAGTCCCACTTCTTATTTGTTCAAACACATCACAAGAAATTTAAGGGGGAAGGGAACATGTAGATTAACGAACATAAGTTCTACATTTTGTTATCTTTGGATAGAGAGAATAAATGGATTTCTAGGATCAGTAGAATATAGTTCTATGGGTTTTTTTTTTAATATGAGCCCTGTTTTTCTGATACACATATACCTAAATTTTATCAAAAAAGTTGCTGGTGAAAAATATGAATGTGATAAGGTGAGTCCATTGTGAAAACTCTCCCTTTGAGAACTTAAGTTAAAAATGATATGCAATGGATTGCTTCCTTGGGCTTCAAACACAGAAACTTCAAAGGATGCAGATAGCCAGGATCTCAGAGTCACTGAGGAGCCCTAGTTTTGCCACCTCTGACAAGTTAATACAGAAAATTGCTTAGCTCTTGTTTTGGGACTTGGATATTGTAGGAGCACAAGACCCTCTGGATGAGTCATGGAGCCAGAGTGGATGCCAGGGATCCAGAGGGAAGCCCTTTCCTCTTCTCTGATGAGAAGCTCACTCCCAGTGAGTTTGGAATTTGGGTAGATTTAGTGCCACCAACAGAATTAGCCATCTTGGATAATAGCTCCTCTAAAATGTGCATTGCTGGGATCACGAGATGGATCAGCAAGTAAATGTGCTTGCTGCTAAGCTTAATGACTTGATCCCCAGGTGCCACATATAAAGAAAAAAAACTGACTGTCATGAATTATCTTCTGATCTCAAATGCATGTGGTGGTATGTTTGTGGATGCAAACACAAACACACACACACACATACACACAAGACACACACACAAATCAACATATATATTTTAAAAATTATTTTTTTAAAGAAATTACATTCTTAATCTCAATCAAACTTTATAATGATCTCATATAGTAGATCTGAAAATAATTTGAATACTGGGACAAATGCCTAATCTTGCTCTATATTTATGCGACAACTTATGTAGTACTATTCCATGACCTTTGTTTATTTAAAGAAAAATACATCCTAAGGCTACATCATCTGTTAGAACTTTTGTGTAATCATATCTTTTTTATTATTTGAAAAATTTAAATAAGCATGCAATGTGTTTTGACCAAGTCCACAGTCATTTCCTCTGTTCAACACCACCCACCATTACTAATTGTTATTCCTTCTTGACTTTACATCTTCTTTTACTTCTTCCTCTTCTGCTTTCTTCTTCTCCTACTTCTTTCTCTTCTGCTTTCTTCTTCTTCTTCTTCTTCTTCTTCTTATTCTTCTTCTTCTTCTTCTTCTTCTTCTTCTTCTTCTTCTTCTTCTTCTTCTTTTCTTCTTCTTCTTCTTCTTCTTCTTCTTCTTCTTCTTCTTCTTCTTCTCCTCCTCCTCCTCCTTCTTGCTTCTGCTTCTGCTTCTTTTCCCACCTCTTCATTCTCTTCATTCTCTTTCTTATCCTCCTTTTTCTATTCTTCCTTTTTTTTAACACACTGAGTATACTAAGCATAAGCTGTTTGAGTATAGGCACAAGACTACTTACTCAAGCATAGGTAGCTTCTCCAGGTCTACATCCTTAAAGAAAACAAAATTTCACTCTCCCAGAGGTGCCTGACATTTGGGAATAAGTTAGGATTGCAGATCAACCTCCAAATTCTATGTTTAGATTCTGTCTGGCTCCGGTTTGCACTGGTCTTATGCATGATGTCACAACCATTGTCCAACTGTCCTTCAGGTATTGATCTCTTCTGGCTCTTATAATCTTTATGCCTCTTTTACCACAACTATTCCTAAATCTTGTAGAGAGAGTATATAAGGCAGTTGTCACATTTAAAATTAAATTCTCTATACTTTTTTATTCTCTGCATGTTTACCAGTTGCTGGGCTCTATGTTAATCAACATTTGTTGAAAGTAAGACAAAAATTGTTTCCAGAGTGTGATGTACTTTTTACACCAGTTGTTAATGGGTTTTTGTTATTGTTGTTTGGAAGAATATGGGATGCTTTGATATCTACATTTAGGGAAGCAGCAAAATTTTGTAACTGAGGCTCAATGGGACATCCTAGTAGGAACTATGAAGATAAAAGTACTGACAACTATGTGTTCTATGGAGGCACCACTCAAGTGGTTTCAGAGAAAAGCAATATCAAGAACTGGATTAGAAAAGGCAAAGGACACTGTCAATAGGACAAAATAGCAACCAACAGATTGGGAAAAGATCTTTATCAATCCTACATCTGATAGGGGGCTCATATCCAATATATACAAAGAACTCAAGAAATTAGACTCCAGAAAATCAAATAACTCTATTATAAAATGTGGTACAGAGCTAAACAAAGAATTCACAACTGAGGAAACTCAAATGATTGCAAAGCATCTAAAAAATGTTCAATATCCTTAGACATCAGGGAAATGCAAATCAAAACAACCCTGAGATTCCACCTCACACCAGCAGAACCGCTAAGATCAGAACTTAGGTGACAGGAGATGTTGGAGAGGATGTGGATAAAGAGTATCACTCCTCCATTGTTGGTGGGATTTCAAGCTGGTACAATCAGGAAACCAGTACTGATCTGGAAATCAATCTGGCCGTTCCTCAGAAAATTGGACATAGTATTACCTGAGGACCCAGTTATGCCACTCCTGGGAAATATCCAAAAGATGCTCCAACATATAACAAGGACACATGCTCCACTATGTTAATAGCAGCCTTATTTATAATAGCCAGAAGCTGGAGAGAACCCAGATGTCCTTCAACAGAGGAATGGATACAGAAAATGTGATACATTTCAGAGAATGTGGACTCATAACTCCAGCTGTATATGCAATGGAGGATGGCCTTGTAAGCCATTGGTGGGAGAGATGGGCCTTGCTTCTGTGAAGGTAGAATGCTCCCACGTAGGGGATTTCAAGGGCACTGAGGGGGGAGTGGGTGTATGTGTTAGAGCAGTGGAAGGAGGGATAGGATAGGGAGTTCGTGGGGATAAAGGGATATGGCAAAAGGGGATAATTTCTAAAATGTAAATAAGTAGAATATTCAATAAAAACAAAAGAGAAAATAAAATAAGGTATTCTTGTGATATTTTGACAAATAGAATGGCTACTTTTTGCCCTTATCCTAAGGATCTGCCTCAGACTAAAAGTGTTAGATTAATTTCCTTGGTAGAGAAGATTAATTTAATATTGAATCTATCTAATGGTTATTAGTAATCTTTCTATTAAAGGTCTACAATAAAAATAAATACAAACCACTGTTTAAAAGGTGAAAGAGCATCAAGAAATTTAATGTTGGAGCCAAGACTTGTGCTGAAAGGCATAAGATTAAAGGAAGGACTGTTCTGAAATAGAGAGAAAGGATGTTCTTCCTCAGAGTACAGCTACATACAGATAAGCCTTCAATTTGTAAATGGAAAGGTGTGAGGATATTTTGCCCCTAAACAGCAACAATAAGAGAAAGATTCTGAAAAACATGGTGACTTAAGGTAGCCAGACTCCATAACAAGCAGTTAATGAAACATGGAAGTATAGTGCAAATGGTCCTTTCATTAGAATTATGAACATTAACAAAATAAATACATTGTGGAATCTTTCTCCAAAGTCAAGAATGACCACTTGATTAGTTCTTGCATGAAGGCCTTGGGAGGATACTGAATGAACCCTGGCTTGAAATAGAGGTCCTAGGATATTGGGAGTGTCAAAGCCATGGAATGTCTACCAAAAAAATCTTCAGATAGGAAGTAGAACAAGAAAGAGAGAAAGAGAGATGGGAGGAGGGAGGGAGGGAGGGAGGGGTTCCATTCTCATCCAGCAATCCTGGCCGCAATAGGTTGATGGCCATTTAGACCAACTTTAAATGTCCCCATAGTCTTTTCCAGTCTCAGGATAAGCATTTGTTGTTATCTGGATCTTTGTTGTTTTTAACTATCCTTAGCTTTTCTGACTGGATTAAGATTAATTCTAAAGGCATATTTCATTTGCATTTCTCTGATGACTAAAATTGAAGATTTGAAAGAAAACGATTTCTTAATCTTGTGTACTTCTTATGAGATCTCTTTAGGTTAGTTTCATCCTCTGATTTTAAATCAGGTTATTTGGAGGGGTTTGTGCTTTTGTTTGTTTTGTTTTACTTTTTTGGTTCACTGTCTCTTCTAGCTATTACTCCTTTTTAAGATGTATAGCTGGTTTAAAAAATTCCTAATTTCATATCCTACCACTTGACTGGAGTGCTTGTGTCCTTTTTGTACAGAAGCTTTTTGTTTCATGTGATCCCATATATTAACTATTGTTCTTAATACCTACAATTTACAGGATCCTACTCAAAACTCTCTTTCCTGTGACTATAAATTGAGATGTATTCTCCCCTTTCTTTGCCATCAGTTCCAGGGTATCAGGTCTTATGTTGAAGTTCTTGGTTCATCTGTAGTTGATTATTACAAAGAGTGAAGAGCTAGCTATGTAGCTAACTAATTTTCTCAACATCATTTTGTTAAAGTTGCAATCATTCCCCAATATATATATTTAACCTTCTTGGGCCAGATAAGGCCACATTTGTATCTATTTCCTCGATCTTTTTCATCGAAAAAAAGATTATTTTTAATGCCAATACATCATCATCATCATTATATTACTATAGCTTTTTAGTTTGGTTATTTTAACTCGAATTCAGTAAATTCAGAAGTTTGTTTGTTTACTTGCTTTTTGTTTGCTTCTTTTATCTTCAGGAAAGTTTTTACTATCTTGAGTCTTTTGTTTCCATGTGAAATTTAAGATTATTTTATCAGGTTCTGTGAAATTTTTCTGATGATTGCATTAAATCTGTAGATTGCTTTTAATGGGATGACTACTTTTACAATTTAATCATACCAATCTCTAAGCTTGGGATGTCTTCCCATCTTCTGGTGAATTCATTCAATTTCTTTCTTCAGTGTTTTAAAGAACAAATCTTTCACTTCCTTAGATTTATCTAAGAACAATAGCAAAATTTAAAATACGTGTGTGTGAGAGTGCTTAAATCACTTCATCTCTCATACACTAGCAGAGATATTTCCTTTTGAAGTATAATATTGATAACACAAAACCTCATGAATGGTCAAAATGTAGAGTTGTATTATAATCTGAGACCTTGGTCACAAACCAGGACATCTATTTTATTTATCATCAGTGTACATTTCAGAAAAGGAACTGAAAAGTTTGTAAGTGCTAGAGATAAGGGAGGATTAGAGAAATAGATTATCACTTGAACATGACATCTTAGCTCTACTCATGAACTTATCTCAGCTAGGGTTGGTTGCACAAGACCTTCATAAAATCAAGCCAATCAACATTCTCACATGGCTTGTCAGAATGCATCCTTCTCCTTTAACTAAGCAAACATGGACAATAGATGGCTTCTGGGGAAAGAGGAATCAATTTTCTTTATAGGCAAGGTTCCTGGTAGATCAACCATAATCCATTAAATTGTTCTATAACACAAATAATATAAAGTATATAAAACAAGGAATCTATATCACATCTTATACATACCAAGATGTGATCTCTCCAATGTATTTAAATGAGACTTTGTTCCTGTTTTCCTTGAAAAAAATGAGTACATTTAAATTCAAATAAAATGCTCACAAATCATCATTACAAATATGTAATGATCATTTAAAAGATATTAAATAGAGCTATTCATAACCCGTGTGGTGTCAAAAACAATTATCTATATTCATCTCGCATAATTTGATGTTGAGTCCTCTCACATCATTACAAGGTTATTTTCACTGATATATGTGTGCTTTGTTTATGAAAAATAAAACCTGTGATTATTGAATTAGGTTTTTAATCATTCTTTTTACAAAAAGTATTATCAAAGAAGAACAGTTGAATAGGGGAGGACAGAGGCTTGAAAATCTGTCTGTATGTCTGCCTATCTATATATCTATAAACATATCTACATCTATTTTCAACTAGGAGGGTACAAACCACTAGCATTTCATTGCTTTCTTCCTTAGTGCTTTAAGTGTGGTGCTTTTCATAGGTCGACTACTTTCACAAACATGCATGCATCTCTTTCAAGCATGAATCTGATATGGCGGACAAATGAAATCCTCTGTAACAGTTAAATAACAATTTGTGAAATTTCAAATCAAGGCAACCAATTGACAAAATATAAATAAGAAAAAAAATGAACTGCTGATATAAATTGCACAGTATCTGATAGCATAGACTTTTATATAAAAATACCATAGTCTCAAACTTTTATGTAAAATGTTGACCTGGATCTTATCTAAGAGCTAATATTCACAGTATCAAATAAATATCAATGTTAACAAAATTAACATGTGGGTGTGTTCATACCATATGAGAAAAAGCATCTTGTGTTTTAACTAAATGTGTACAGTGAGGTGGAAACTTGCAAGATTCATGTATACTCTGATATTTATGAGATACAATTTTAAGAAGAACATTTGATAAAGCACTATTACACAACTATTTTATCACACAGTTATACTAAAAAAAATCATCTATTTTATGTGGTATTTATACCAAACCACAAAGCTTAAAACATAATAAAATATTATGACATACTACATAAAACCTCATTATTATGTAGGATAGGATTAACTCATTCCAGAAGTAATAATCATTTATTCAATCAAATATATGTTGATATATTTTATATGGGTCTTTGGAGAAATGTGAAGATAACATTGCACATTTCCAGAAGAAAAGAATATATCTACACAAGTAACTGATATTTTTCCACATGGGGCAATGGGAAGGTGTAGGAGCAACCAAATACAAGCAATTGATTCTTTATATTCAAAGGAGAGCCAGAAAGATTGAAAAAAAAAGGCCTCATCACTGAATTATCCAACAGGGAATTAACCATCTGTGTTTCTGACAATACAAGGGAATATAAGGGTATACAGAGTTCTTACTATTATCCCTTAATATATAATAAGATTTAAATATGAGGATAGGGCAAGAGACAAATAGTCTAAGGAGAACAATTATGGAAAAAGACAACTTTACTGTAATTCTCTCAGCATGGGAAAATTCAAAAGAGTTGTATTTAGTTCAGATTAGTGTGGATGATGAGGATTCGCAATAAGAATTAGTAAACATTTACTGAGTGCTTGCTGTCTATGAGGCAAGTACTTTTCACCCTGTGTGGACAGAACTATTGTGAAAGCAGACAGAATTACTATTATTTCTTAGTATGCATTACAGTGATCATAAATATATACTTTGAAGTACCTCTACTGTAGAGCTTTTCCTTGAGCATTATTACCCCTCTTTTTTCAGAAATGCATGAGCGCGCGCACACACACACACACACACACACACACACACACACACACACATTTATACTCAAGATTTTAGAGACTCAACAATGATAATAGTCAAGATTTTAGAAACTCGACAATGATAATAGTCAAGAAATATGACTGGTTGATTCTTGAGGTCTCATGTCATTTCTCCACAGTTGATACCTAATACTCAAGAAGTTACATTTATAAGTGAGTGAAAGAGGTTTCCATTTCTGATGTCTATTCCTGAGAGAAGATGCATAAACCCATTTTCCAGGAGATCAACACCAGAACAAATTAGTCCTGAGGCTTTGTGTGTCATAGTTGGGTATTACTTCTCTACTTTTAATACTCTTCAAGTATTTTCCATGTGTATCAGATGAAAAAACATTGATGAAATCTGTATTCTAATGACTCTCACTATTTTTATGCCATTATACAACTCCGATACATAAATATATACCTTTCTTTAATACTTGAAAGCTGCTTCAGATACTATTTGAAAGCACACAGAATTGTGAAAAAGAAAAATTGTCAGAAATCAGAACAAGAAAAATAAGTAGTTAAAAATGTCAAACCAGCATTCAACTGGAAACATATTTGGAGGTCTGTGGAAGCTCAGTGGGGAGAAGTTGAATATAAATATAGTTTCCTAGATATGAGTCTTGGCTTTTTGTTTGAGATTTTCTAATCTGTAAAACTCAAATATCTTATTTCTCTCCTGTCTAATTAACAAGGCTCTGTTGAAAGACTGTGTCAGTGCAAGTGTTTTATGAACTAGAAAACTCTATTATAAGCCAGAGAAATGTTCCTAAGAGTTGACACAACATCAGAAAGTAAAATTTATCTATATGGTCCAAATTCTCAACAGTGATCTGATCACACAATTAGATACGACAAAGGAAACCAATCGTTTTAAATGTGTGTTCACAAAACCAGTTATTTTTCTTTTCTTTTTTTTCTGAGTTTTAATTTATAATTTATTGAGGTGGTAAATGACAAGAGAAAATAAAATTACTCTGTATACAAATCATGTACATAAGCAAAAATCATATTCACATATAAATTTGCTAAGAAATTTATCAGTAATTTAAAGAACTTACATTTCTGCACCTTTAAAAATACTGTTCATCTGCCAAGAAAAGTGCAAAGTGATAACTGTGGCTGCAAGCACCAGTAAAGTTTGTGTAGAGAAAGCACTCCACAAAACAAAACAATCCCGGACTTAAGGAAATATTTGCAAGCCATCTGTTTTATACAGAGTTAATATCCAAACTAGATCATTCAAAACACATAACAGCATGTGTTTAAGAGTACATAAATATTACATGCATGTATAAGAGATGACTCTGCAAAGATGGGTTAAAGTCCTTGAATATTTTCCAGACAATAAGTATGAATTACTAAGACATATGCCTTCAACATCACTAATCATCAGAAAAATGCAAAACAAACCATCGATATGAAATAGTGTATACTACCAAAAGTCAAACCTCTACTTCATTAAATGGAGATGGATACAAGGACAGATTTTGTCTAGTCTACTTTTAGTACATTTTAACACATCTTGTCGTGTGTCTAGCATTGTTTTCCTATTTTTAAAGTTTAACTTGGGGGAGGGGGAGTTGAATTATCAGACATGAATACTGTATTTACTTCACTTAAATACTTTCTCTCCACTCCATCTCTTCCCATGCCTCCTAATGCTTTCAAATTAGTGACTACTTTAAGGATAAAATATCAACGTTATGAGAGAGGAATAAGTTGGTATCTTGGACAACAAGTCATTGCCTGTATCCTAGCAGAAGTAGCAAGAAGTAGCCCACCCTTCAAACAAAAGTTTACTATCTAGAACACAATAAGAGAATAAACCACCTTTTAAAGGAGATGAAGATTTTGAAAATTTGCTACTGATGCAAAATCTTTTTCCTTCTCTGAGATTTGAGCCAAGCAATAAACTAGAGTCAAGAAACAACCAGGTACAAAGCACTCCTTTGTTGCAATTATTAAAGCCAAACATTGACATATTGTTTGTTACTGTGTACATTTTGCTTTAGCAACTACAACATGTGGGCACAATCCTAGATTCTATGGAACAGAAAAACAGATTCAAACACAGAATTAACATATTACCTATAATCTATCATCTGTCTATCTATCTATCTATCTATCTATCTATCTATCTATCTATCTATCTATCTATCATCATTATCTATGTATCTATCTATCTATCTATCACTTCCCCTCTTCCTATAGTGTCCCTGTCTACTTCCCACCGCTGAATCCTTCCCCCAAGTCACACATAAGAATCCCTGAGCTCCAGTCAATGTTTAGTTGTGGCTCCCTGAATCTCTTTCCATTGGCTTCTGTGTGTGTGAATCTCGTTCCATTGGAGTGTGTGTGTGTGTGTGTGTGTGTGTGTGATTTGAGTGAGATGTATAAGGCTTGATCCCCAACTTTGAAGACTTTTGGAAAGGACTACAGTTGTTTTCAACACATGGGTTGTAAACTATCAGGATCACCTATGACCATTAGAAAGTTTAGATATTTACATTCCCGTTCGTAACAGTAGTAATATTACAGTTATAAAATAGAAAAATAATTTTATGATGGGGAATGATGAAAATATGAGGAACTAGAATAAAGAATCTCAACATGAGGAAATTTGAGATGAACTGGATTGGGAGCAGGTATAGCCTTGACCAGAAGAAGTTTTCCCCTGGGGGTGGGCTTTGACGTTTAAAAGTCCATTACCATTCCTAGTGCACATGTTCTGCTTTCTACTTGCTCTTCAAGATGTGAACTCTTTAGCAGCTTCTTTTTCAACCACTATGGCAATACTTCCCCAGCAAACCAGACCTAACCTCTGGAACTGTAAGCCTGAATTAACCCTTCCTTCTATAAATTTCCTTGGTCCTGGTGTTGAATTGCAATATCAAAAAATAAATAAATAAATAACTACTACAATCTCAATCTCTCTCTCTCTCTCTCTCTCTCTCTCTCTCTCTCTCTCTCTCTCTGTAGATGGTTATGTTAGCACATTTGTCAATGTTAGAAAATATGTCAAGCCGTGAATCTTTGGTTCCAACTAGTTTGAAGAAAGTTGCTTTGATGCTTTTTCCTACATTTTTCCTACATATTCCAGGCTACTTGGCCTTCAAGTTTCTAGGGCTTTATGTAGAATTCTCTCCAACTTTCCAGTGGGAACACTGGGATCATTGACAAGAAAGTCATCATGTCTGAATTTTACATGGTATCCAAACTTTTGTTCTCACAGTTGAGTTCCTAATGCTGTGCCCACTGTGCTATCTCCATATGCTTAGAATTAAGTTCAGAGAGCTTCGATAGTGAACACCATTCTCAATTTACAAGTACTATAGTTAAGAAAGACAGTGGGATTCCTGCTCAAATGCTTACTTGTGAAAAGCTCAAGCCACTTGTATTTTTCCGGGATGTAGTAATTATAAAATTTATTTCTACACCCATTCATCTCTTTGAATAATTCTCAGTAGGATGGATAATCTTGGGTTAATTTTCAAGAAACTTGGCTTTCTCTCTTTAGCTTTATCAGCAGCCTATTCAGTGACTAAAACCTTAGATTAAAAAATTCTAGGATTAAAAAATTCTGAAATTGTTTATCAGTTTGCCTGGATTTTTTTCTTGAAGTTTAGAAATGAGAACCCAGTAAACGGCTTCCCTGATGTTGCTTGAAGACTGCTAAAAGGGTATTTTGTTATGTGTTTATCATACTTTTCATAACTTGAAACCAAAATATGTTAAGCCAAAATTTATATTCCTAAACCTAAAGTGCTGTCTCTGACAACCTAGCCTTGGGGATGTATCCTGAATTATTGGTAGATGCCCCTGAATGATAAGAAAGATTAATTCTTCCCAGTAAATGAGCAAAGTTTTCTTCACACACAGAGTGAAAATTTTTCTGTTAGTTTGATTTGTCAAGATATTTTTTTTCCTTTTTTCCTAAAAGAACGTCTTTTTTGAAATAGTGACGTCATCCACAGACCATGTACAATAAAATATCTGTGTGGAATTGTTAATCCTCTCCTCATACCCAGTGCTACTCAGACATACTACCGCTTCTAAATGGACATGGTCAGAACACAGCACTAATCCAGCCATACTGACAGCCTTCTCCAGTCTTGTTTTAGAGTTCCAGAAGAAGGTTGTTGATGGTACCCTAGCAGGCATTAATAGTCTTTACTGTAATACAAAGGATGGGAAGGAAGGAAGCTAAAAACTGTTTGGTGTAATTTTAGCCTAATGTATTTTATTACATCTGTGAATTGACTTGCCTAAAACCCAGGAAACCAGTAAATTTCAGTAAACAAATGCTAAAATAATGAGAACCAATTCTTTGTTCTATATAGATAGTCACTGCCGGAGTAACTGAATTACTTTATACTCTAAAAGATGTTTATGCGATTTGAAGACAGCCTAAATAATTATATCTAGTTTCTTTCATTCTTATTAAAATGGCCAAGTTTTTGAGTTCAGAAACCTTTTTCTGAGGTTGATAACTTTATTAAATATATGTCCTTGGCCCACCTTTATTTAACACAGACAGTTTCTGAAGGAGATAAGCTATTCTGGAAAGTAGAGTTTTCTTACTTAGAAAGCACATACTCAGGAGGTAAGCTCTAGACTGCCCACCTTTTCCTTTTTTCACACCTCACTTTTCAGTATTTTGTTTAATTGGTATATAAATGTATTTTAAACATCTAAACTCCATTTAGGTGTCTATCAGAACAAATGTAAATACTGTTTTAAAGTTATTTAAACTTTCCTGTTAACAATATTTATTTGATTAAAAAAGAGAGGAGAAAAAATGAAATCCTGTCACAGGCAGGTGGAAGGACACCACAGGCAGGACTGTGGCATCCAGCAAGCTAATGAGTCCATGTCTATGGAAATTGATTCATTAATATTTCATCAAGGCAGCTTCAGAGCAATTCAAGAACCAGCTCCCAGGAATTCAATCAGCAAGTTCAGTGAATTGTTGAGCTTAAAATACCGAGGGCAGAAACATATATTTGACATGTTGCATATAAAAGCACACTGAAGTGACACACTTATGCACAGAAATACAGGTACATCTATTAAAGCTATCATATGTAAAAAAAAATTTAGGCTCAAACTACAGTCTTTCCTCTTTTAATTTTACTTCACTCTTTCTTAGAAAATATCTAAATAATTCTTCTTAACATTATTTTCTTTTTGTTCAGTACCAGCCTTGAAAAACAAGTTAACCACAAAAGTCAGCTATAACTCTCCCACTGGTAATTAAATGCCTATCACTAGAGTCCCTTCTATCAGGTAACAGAATGCAAAGATGGCTCCCTAGGAACTATGCTAAGTCAGGAAAATGAGGAGAACAAATGTTTAACAAAGAAAGGGCTGTTAGTTTGGGCCATAATACCTGATTTAACATGTAAAATACACTTTGAGAAAGCCCAGTTAGGGAAATAGTTTCAAATTACCATGTCAACTAAGTAATTGGTCTTTGGATGTCCCTAAACACCAACCTATAAATAATTTTATTTTCATTTTGGATCAATGTCTTGTAGCCCTTGTCTAACTAACCTGTATTGATGTCTTTTTAATTAAACCATGCGTGGTGTGCTCACTTGGCAGTGGGGCATACTGAGTGTTCATGCTAGGAATTTCAGATAAGGTAATTATGCTATGTGTCACTGTCATGATTAATGTGTGACAGCTGTTATGACAGCTGTGCCACTGTTTTGTCACAATACTCTGTTCATCCATAACAAAATTAGCTGTCATACTCAAAGGTACACACCTGCTGCTATTTCTTTCTGAAGTCAACAATGAGAAAATCAAGAGGGAAAATTATATGATCTCTATGACAAACAAGAAAAATGACATCTTGGGGGTTTTTGTTTTGTTTTGTTTTGTTTTTTTCCTTTAAATGATGATATAACCTGCTTGCTTTGGAAATGCAGATAGCTCATCTCTAGCAAGCAAGCTGTCACAAGAAGCCAATTCACCGCTAATCTAGCTAACAAGGTTTCAGTGTACAAAGGTTTGCTTCATCATTTGGATCTGCCTTGTCAGGCAAGTCTTTTAGATGTTTCCTAAATCAGGACAGGCTGATGCTGTCTCTACCTGTCAAGGTGAGAACCTGAAAATGTACAGTTATTACAGAAGGTGTGAGAATGACTTATGCTTTATGGTGAGAATCAGTCAAGTGGAGCAAAACAGCAGCCCTTACTCCATCTCTGTCAAGACAGCCATTGCCCTTTCCCCTGCCTATACTGATGTGACACATTTCCAATTGCGGTAGATGTTTTCAAGAGCTAACTGCAAATAAAGGCGTAAATTATCAGATGATGGGAGTTATTAATGTTACACACCATTGTTTCATACGGTGTTCTCAAACGATAGAAAACGCTGGCTACAAAAGCATTATTATTCTATAGCTTTGGGTAAAGTGGATACTGCACAAAGCCCACATAGATATCTGTTCACAGTGAAAAAGAAAAATTGTAACAACAAAGACTCTGAGTGTCATTAAAAGAAAATAGGCCTTATATGCATATTTAATGATTTATATATGTATGTATGTATTTATTTATTTATCTAAATAAACAGATGCATGTGTGAGGACCAAACGACAATATGGAGGACCCATTCTCTCTTTTTACTGTGTGGGGTCCTAGAAACTGGAGTTTAGTCATCAGGCTTGGAAGCAAATACCTTTACTTGGTGAGCCATCTAGCTTGCCCTGAATATGAATAATATGCATATTTAAGTGAATATTGAATGGTGAATATTGAAAAATCAATGGAAAACAGCTATAGCAATTGCAATACACAGTCTGAGATACTGATTATTCTTTTGCCACTGTTTAAGCAGCAAATACAGTGTGTACTTTTAATATGAAACTTTCAAGATCATGTCCATCTTTATCATTTCCTGGACTCACTGTCATAAAGCGAACTTGAGACAGAAAAGGAAACTGTTCCTAACTATTACAATCAAAATGAATTGTATTCTCTTACCTGCTGATGGCATGAAAGCCCTCAGCCCTCAGTCAATGAAGATTTAACTTAGAATATTTACCAATAATTAGTTTTGTTTTGTCCAGACTTCTCTACATGAGTAGAATAAATCTTTTAAATATGAAATTGAAAGATAAGAAAAAAATCTAGACCGAGACATCAAACTTTCTAACCTCCTGGTGGGGGAAGACTTCTGTGTAAGCAGTGAGTTCAAGGGCAGCGACACCTTGCTGTCGAACACCATGGGCACACCCACCTTCATGGCACCCTAGTCGCTCTCAGAGACCCAGAGAGCAAAGCCTTGGATGTCTGGGCCATGGGTATAACTCTGTACTGCTTTGTCTTTGGCCAGTGCCCTTTCATCGGTGAACGAATCACGTGTTTACACGGTAAGATCAAGAGTCAGGCCCTGAAGTTTCCAGCCCAGCCTGATATAGATGAAGACTTGAAAGATCTGATCACCCGGATGTTGGACAAGACTCCTGAGTCCAGGATTGTGGTGCTTGAAATCAAGCTGCATCCTTGGGTCAAGAGGCATGGGGCTGAGCCGTTGCTGTTGGAGGACGAGAACTGCACACTAGTCGAGGTGAGCAAAGAGGAGGTCGAGAATTCAGTCAAACACATTCCCAGCCTGGCAACTGTTATCCTTGTGAAGACCATGGTTCGCAAACGCTCTTTCCAGAACCGGTTTGAAGGTAACCTACATGAGGAAAGCTTCTTGTCAGCTTCTGGGAACCTGCTCAGGAAGCAAGGCAGTAGTGAAGGCAGCCTCTGGGGCCCAGAGCCAGCTCCTGTGTGGGAGAAGGAAGCACTCTTGTAAAAGGTGGTCCCTGCGTAGAACATTGTGGGGGCCAGCCCCCCCTCCCCCGACTCTCTACCATGCGTACCTTTACTGCAGACAGAAGAGGCGATGGAGCCAGAGTAGCTGCGTGGATCTCCTGACCTCGCATGCCTGTCTGTGTGGTCCTGCATGGGGCTGCTGCACCCTGCGTTTCTGTACCAGCATGTCCTACGGAAACCAAGCACCTGTGTAGAGCCTTGACTGTCATCTCTGGTTATCTGGTTTTTTGGTTGGTTTGTTTGTTTGTGTTTGTTTGTTTTTGTTGTTGCTGTTGTTTTTCTTGTGGTTTTTCTTTTTCTTTCCTTTCTTTCTTTTTTTCTTTCCCTTTGTTGTCTAAGGGGACAAAGAAAAAAAAGGACTTGACTCCATGACGTCATCGACTTTGGCAGCTGGCTGGCCGGACTGGCCGGTGTGAGGAGTTGCAAACTGAAAACAACATGCATTTTGGGACAATTGCTTTTTAAAATTTAAAATGTTTTAATGCAAAAAAACCCAAAAACAACAACAAAAAACCCTCAAAAACAAACAAACAAACAAAAACAATAACGAAACAAAGCAAAACAAAAAAACCCTCTTCATTGTGAATTCAGACCAATGTCAGATGTTCCAGGTAAATGTGTATGGGGTTTGAGCAGCATGGAGAATCACATCGGGAGTCTCCCTGCTGGCTGGGGCTACACTGAGGGGGATTAGGAGGATCTGTGTGACCCACATACAAACCCCATGCCTGAGCACCTTACAGGACCATGGAAAGACAGGGCTAGCCCTCAGTAGCTGCAGGGAGCTTCAATGTCATTTATTTGTAATGAGGACTTTTTAAGTTTTTTTTTTAATGAATAAAACTCATAGTCATGAAAACTAAAAGGGCTTGAAGTTGAAATGCTTGAAGGGTACTTTGCAACTCTGAAAGAGCATTCAGCAGCTGTGGTGGCAGAGGTTTGTCTGGAACACAAAGAGGTTTGAAGGAACACACTTATTCATGTTACCTATCCAAAATGGGATCCTTGAGGTTGTCAGCTAAGCTAATTCTCTTTGTAAATTGGCAAAAAACTTCAGGGTGGTGTCTACTCTTTCATATAGATTACATGACTTAAAGACTCAACAGATGTTTCCAAGTCTTTAACCAGCTAGAACTCTGGAGAAGTTCACAAGTTACATACTGGAGCTTCCAGGATCTGTGTCCCAGCTTCCTCCTTGCAGAAGACTGTGCAGGGGACTGAGAGCTGACGAAACCTGTGCCTGTATATTAGCAACTGTGCTTGTTTATTACCTGTGTATTCTAGAAACCGCAAGCTTTCCTCTTCAATACTGTCTGGTCCATACAGTCAATTTCTTGTGGGCCACTTAGACAAGATTGTCACTCAGCATAGGCACAAATGGCTATCTTTAGGATCAAAGCGTTAGTGGGAACTGCAGTGACATCAGGGTGCCATTGTAGAGAAAAGGGTCAAAACCCACAACGTTCCTCAGGGAAAATGGCCTTCATTTTTTTTCCTGTAGCTAGAAGACTAGAGAGCAAACAGGAACCTTTTTGACTTTCAGCCAATATTGAAAGTTTGGTTGGTTTGGATGTGACGACCCAGGGCCACAGAAGTAAGTAGGAAGTTTAAGGGGGTGTCCAGACTGGTTTCCAGTGCTTTGGTAATGACTGTCTTGTCAGAAGATTGCCTTCTGGCCTGTGTGGAGTCCAGGCGTTCCTGGCTTCCTTCCGTAGGGTTACTTAAGCTCTTGACTGTAGTGTAACCACTTTCCCTGCTATTGCATAAGCAGTTAGAATCCAGGCAAAGACTGCAGTGTGGGGAAGGGTCTGTGGGACCAAGAATTTCCTGTCACTTTCCCATTTTAAAATTTAAGGAATAGCTCCACACCTTGTGGCCACAGATGGAGTTCAATTAGTTTGCAATAAGCATCTTGTGGTTAAACCAACAGGACATACAGCTCAGACCCAGCTTGTCTGCTTGCCTGGATGCTGGCTTGGCTGAGTGGCCTGCCTGTACAGGGCAGGCATTATACAGAACTCTGCAGAATTCTTCTTGTGTTTACACAGCCCTTCTGGACAATGCCATTTCTCTCAGCCAGGAGACTGTCGTCCAGGATGTCTTAGGATTACCACCAATCGGGCAGTCCCCAGCTCCTCAGGCAAAAGGAACTGAGAGGTCTGCATGGGTAACTTTTTATCTTAAACAAAGAAACACCAAAGAAAGCTGTGGAATGGAGTTACCCCCTCTCCCACCCTCACGCATCCTGCCCAGCTGCCATGGAAAAGATAAGAGGTTCTACCATAACTAGAGCACTAGAGTACAAACATTGTTTTCAAAGTATCATTAGTGAGGAGAGAAGCTGTCAGAGTTACTTTTCTCTGTGGGTAGATAGGATGCCCAGGATTCCTTCTGTGGCTGGATCACCCATGATTCATGCGTAAGCAACCTTGGCCTGCACCTATGGCCTTGAAGGAAACACAAGCCCCAAAACATTTGATATCCCTCTCCCTTATTAAAACTAGGTTTTTAAAAATCTAAGCCTACCATAACCTACTGGAAAACGTGGAGTATTGAAGTCACCTATTATTACTCAGGGAGAGTTGACTTGTATTTTGAATAAAAATAGTGTAATTTTTATAAAATTCAGCATTCCATAGTATGGTGTAACGTCTTATTTGTTAATTATTCCCTTAATTAGAATAAACTATCTTTTATTTCTCTTTATTTGTTTTAGATGGCTATATTGTCACATTTTGGGATACCTGCTTGCATCTTGAAATAAGTTTTTTCCATCTTTTCACTTTAAGGTGGTACCTATCCTTAAAGATAAAATCAATTTCTGGAAGACAACAAAAATATGGTCTTTTTTTTTTCTAACTTACAGTTTTATTTGCAAACAAAAATGAGTTCAAAATGTTTGCAACAATAGCCAAATACTATGGATGTATCCTACCATGTCATTCACCCTGTGATAGGTATTTTTTAGTTAAAAATATAGGCTTTGTTAGCTAAAAAATTCAGAAACCATTTGTTCTTTGGTTGGGAAATTGAGGACATTAATAGTTAAAGTTATTAATGAGAGATGTGTGTTGATTAATGTTGTCTTGTTGCTTTTTATTACTGTTTGTGGCTTTGGTCATATTTTGTGTTTCAGGTTCCATTTGTTTTCTATGACCTGCTGATCATACTTATTACTCTCTTTAGTCTAAGATATTTCTTACAGTAGTTTCTGTGGA
This sequence comes from Grammomys surdaster, assembly GCF_004785775.1. NCBI lineage: Eukaryota > Metazoa > Chordata > Mammalia > Rodentia > Muridae > Grammomys > Grammomys surdaster. Next base: position 2,790,734 of record NW_021620842.1, read on the forward strand.
ACTGCTTTGGTAGACATGAATACCATGTGTCTGTTTCTAGCAAGAAAAACATCTTTCTACTTTAACTATGACAGATAGTTTTGCTAAGCAGAATAATTTAGGTTGGTATCTGTAGTCTTTTAAATTGAAATACAGAGCTCCATATACTTCTGACTTTTAGTGTCTCTTTTGAAAAATAAGATGTAACTGTGATGAGTTTTCTTTATGACTTGCTTGTCTGGGTAGCATTAATAACCTCCCCTTTTTCTATATATTTGATCTTTTAATTTTAATATCCTGTGAGGAGTTTGTTTCCTAGTCCTGTCTGTTCAGAGTTCTATGTATTTGTTTCCATAAGAGATTGTGCTTCCTCTATTTAGTGACATTTTCTCCTATGGTCATATTGAAGATTTCATTTATGTCATTGACTTGAGAGCCTGCAAGCCTATCTATAATTTAAAAAAATTCTTTTAATGGTGTTGCACATTTTTGCATGCACCTTTCATGTGGTTTTAATCTTTTCATAATCTTTCATTTGGGAAGTCCTGTTGTTCAACTTTATTGTCCACTTTAGACATCTTACTTCAGCTTGATCTTTTCTACTGCCTTCCTCTGAGTTTTCTAATTGTTTTTCTGAATTTTCATCATCATCATTTCAACTAGAGTTTGTTAATATTTCTGTATCTGTTTTCAGTTTGTCTTCAGCATTTTATTCAACTATGTTTTTGTGTTTTCTTGGACTTTACCCAGGGGTGCATTTGTATCTGCTTTAGTTTTGCTGAAGTGTTTTATTCATGTCCTCTTTAAAATCCTTAATTGTGTTGATGGAGTGTTAATGCTCTGAGTTCTGTGTTCTGGTTTTCCTGTAGGTAATTCTAGTTGGATAACTTAGCTACAAGATTGGTGGATTTGGGTGAGAATATACTATTTGGGCCTTTTTCACTGATCTGTCTTTTGTTATGTGACCTGGACTTATGGACTTCTTTCAGTGGTTGATATGAAATTCCAGTCTGTCTTTGTTAAATGGAAGTTTTAGTTTTTTCCCAAGCCTGGTTAATTTCAGATCACATATAAAAAAACTAATAGTCAGTATTCCAAATGCTCAGTACTGATTCTGGATTAGAGAAAATGGGCCAATTTCAATTCAATGGTAAACAAAGAATCATAGGACAAATGAGGGGATCTTCTCCAGCTAGTGTGCTAGCTCTGTTACACAAACTCTGCTTAAGAGTGTGAAGATGGGTTAGTGGGTCAAGGTTTTAGGTCCTCAGCAGGCTATGCAAGAATACAGGCTGTTTCACCAAGACTAGGTCTGAGAGTTGGAGATGGAATGTGTTAGTGAGGTTCATCTCACTAGATGACTCATCATGTTGTGCTACAGTACAGGAAGTCAACTTAGCATTGGTCTCAGAGGTGGAGGTTGTGTATTTTGGTGTGGATTGGGGTACACGGGAGACTGAGCTGAAGCATGAAGAGATCTGCAACCATGGCTCTGCCTAAACTTTGAGAATGTCGCTGGAGGAGCCAAGAGTTCTTCATCTTGATCTACAGGTAGCAAGGAGAGACTGGGGTGTAGTTTGAGGAAAGCTCACCTCAAAGATCACCACCACAATGATATACTTCCTCCAATAAGGACACACCTCATAATAGTGTCACTCTCTATAGGCAAAGCATTCATACAAATTAGGGTATAAGGAGCCATTCCTATTCAAAGCACCACAGTGCCAGAAAATAAATATTCAGGAAACTTACTGGACTGGGCCAGTACACAGGATGTAAGACCTGAGCTAGTCGTGAGTTAGGAAGGGCAGCAAACTGGCTACAGGTTGAGAAACTCACGAGGCTGGGTTGGTGCACTGAATGAGTCAGGTCAGGTCTGGAGTCTGGAGATGATGCAAGCTAGCACAAGTCCATTGGATTAATCTGAACTATACCTGGGTACTGGAACTAGGCAGGTAGGCAGGTTAGGGTCACTGACCCCTCAGCCTGGGTAGCATTAATGACCAAGTTTAGGGCAGGGTATTAAGTACTAGACTAAGTTGTTCTGGTCAATAGCCATGGGGGTTTATGAAACGTTGTTCTGCTGTCTGAGAAGGAATCTACAGTAAGTCTAGATAGCAGAAAGCAAAAGTCAATTGTTGCTGTTTTATGAAATGCAACTTTTGCAAAAGATAAATTATAGTAGAGGATGGTTGTCTTCCTAGCCTTTCAAAGTTCTATGAAAGAAGCATCTATGACAGATGTAGTCACAGAAATAGTACTGCATTAGATAGGCTGGGGATCACTGGAAGCTAAAACTTAGAACTTCATAATGAGGATGTAAATGTTTACCAGAAATGTGAAACACTAGAATGATATGAGTGGAAGAAAAGGCAATTATATTTAGCAACTGGAGAAAAAAAGACGTGCTTCAAATCCCATTAGAATATTGACAAGCTTCACTTTAGTTAGGAAGAAACAATACACAAAAGAAGTCACAGAATTTGAGCTTTATATATTAATTTCACTGTTTTAACTCAAGCTAATGGCTTAAATATTTTGGCTCAGCATATGCGTTCAGTTCCTTTGAAGCTATAAATATGGGTATTAATAGGAAGACACTAAATTCATCCTTTAATACAAAATTTATGATCCATGATTAGGTTATATCGTAGAAGCTCATTCCACTCATAGATCTAATACCTGGTGTTTAATAATTAATCTTATATTTTTCTTTATAATTCAAGACATGATCTTCAAAAACTATTGCATATTGATTATCTCAGATGCCATCTCTGATCCACAGACAAAAGGTTTCAATACTAAGCTAACATAAACAAACAGTTGATATTTTGCTGCAACATAATTCACAACTTAAGTATTGTTGATTTGTGCTCATCCTCAACAACAGTAAAGCCTTTTGTCAACAAATCAGTATCCTCTATAACCCTTTTTAAAAAGCTTTGTTAAGGGCAAGCAGAATCTTGGTGGATGGCACAAATTAGTTAACACTTGAGTGCTTATTTATAATTTAAGAACTAAATTATACTGTCTATCTTGTCACCTTGCTTGCAATGGAGTACTGCCTGTCTCTCAAGTAACAGAATGTTCTCCAAAGCTACTTTTAATGACTTCCAAGCTCATGCACCACTTCTTGTTCTCTCAGAGAATCCTAATTCATAGTCAAAAGTTAGGAAACATTACGAGAGCTGAGGATTTACTTATCACTAATGTGTATAAAAAAAATCTATCCAAATCTTGTGCAGTACATTTGAGATGTGTCCCAACACTGTCTCTCCATAAGACTTCAGGGTGGTGCTTATGTGCCTGGCCTTCAATTACAGGCTTTAGCAAGTCTATGGTTATTTCACACGTGCTCAAGTTTACGTCTAAGTTACTGCTCACTTGGATTAACAATGACTAAAGCGGAGTCCTCATAGGAACGAGGACATTGAGGGTAAAGATGGTAAGTAGGGAAAAGTACTGAAAAATTAAATCCCCAGATGCCCTTCTAGACACTGTGTATTCCTCTTTGAAGAAAAAGTGTGCTTTCAAAAGGAGTTTTAAACTATATTTTAAAAGTCAGTTTAAACATGGTTGTTTTTCACATATACAAGACATTGTCACACATCATTTTCCTACACACACACACACACACCTGCACAGTGTGTTATATTTCAGTTTCTTGTGATAGTTTTCTTGCAATTAATCCAGTGATGTGTGAGTATAGGTCCTTTGGATAGTCTCACTGATGTGAAGATGTTCGTTTCTTTTAATAAGTATCACTCTAAAATAAGACATTCTTCCTTGGGTAGCCAGATTTCTGTAAATTAGTGAAAATGTCTAGGCCGCAAATGTACAGCTGGTGTTCCAAAATAATGCTCATTGAAAAAATTTGGAGCAGTTTCTGCTGATACTTTTGAATTTAGTAAATTTCAAAGATAAGAGATAGTGTGTGTGTGTGTGTGTGTGTGTGTGTGTGTTGCACAACAGCAACAAAAATGCAGATGGTGAAATATGTTCATCTATATACCTCATAAAAGACTGAATATAAACTTATCTCATTTTAATCTAGCATTTGAAAGGCTGAGAAAGAAGATTTTGGAAAGTTCCAGGCCAGCTTGAACTTCATAGTAAAATTCTGTCACAAAACAAATTCAATAAAATAGAAAAGAAAAACAAAACAAACAAACAAGAAAACAGCCGAAACAAAATGCAAAAACAAAAACAAACAAATAAAACAAAAAAAAACAAAAACAAAAAAAAACCCTACCACACCAAACTATGTTACCATTACCCTTGCAGAAGCAGCTGTTCAGACTGCTGGCTGTGATCCCACATGAGTTTCTCTATGTAGGAGCTTATAATAAGCTTGACAATGATAAAAGTATCTGGAACACAGACTATCAAAAGTTAGCTCAAAAGCAAACTAATGCTGGATCTGAGGTGATTCTGGCAGTATTCACCCTTGTGCTATGAAGCTTCCTGCAGCCTTGCTTCTGATGACATACATCATACAGTGAATGCTGTGCAAGTCCAGAAACACAGCCTGAAACACTGGCTCACATTAATGACTATTGCTTGCAATAACATACTCTATCTTTTGCTGTACACACAATTTATCTCTACTTACACAAATGTAATGATTCAATTATGGAGAGCAAAGACACTATTTCCCTATAATAATTCTTCAGAATAAGAGTAAGAGATGATATATTTTATAGTATATTTTATATTGTATTTAGAACACTTGATTTTAAAGTTACTGCATTAATTACTAACTTCATAAAAATATCATTGCTAGATGGATTTTGGTTTAGAATCAGAATGTACTTCACTACAATTTCTGAGATAGCCCTAAACATACTCAAGCCATTTTGGTCAACCTAGTTTTGCAAAACAGCACTGTTGGCTTTGATTATTATAAAATAAATAAATCAGTCACCTGGATAAAACACTGATAAAAGTTTTCTCTCTTCTACAGTATCAGACACTCAACTAAGGCTAATTTTGCATGTAAAATAATCATATTTGACTAACTAGTATAAATTTTTGACTCCATCTTTAATAAATGGTAAAGTTTTAGGTCTAACAAATAATTCTTTTAAAGTAAATTTTCTACAAGATACTTATTAATAAATGCTGGATTAGTTTTATATACCTTATATACCCAGAATGACATAAGCAACTCTTAGGCAAAAATGGAAAGCACTTAAGAAGTTGCAAACACTGGCCATAGCCTGCTTTTGTCTAGCCACATACTATAATGATTTTAAACTAGTTAAATAAAATTAAAATAATATTCTATGACCAGTACTTTTATATTTTTTCTGCTTTTATTTTGTATGTATGTGCAGAGGTATATGATATTAGCGTCTGTGTAATTGTGTGTGTGGGGGGAGGTGCTATCTAGCTTAGTCTCTCTTCATGCTTTGCTGTTACATGAACTCACTGAATCTGGAGCACACTGACTTACTTCATCTGACTGCCAATCTCTATGATATGACATGCCCTGTTGCCTCCAGCTTTTTATATGGGTGACAAGGAACCAAATTCATGTCTTCATGCTTGCATGGCAGGCACTTTACAAGCTGAGACACTGCCTTATCTGTGTAATTTTATAAAATTTAAACGTCAGTGTTCATAATATTGTCAGTACACAGATATACGGCACTTTGTGAGTTTTGCCTACAGCTGACTTTGTGGTACAATGGCCAAGTTAAATCTCTAAGTCAGAGGGATTCATAATCTGAAACTTTTATCTGATATTTCACAGAAAAATAATGCTGACTTCAACTCTAGTTATATAGTAATTTATTTTCCTTTCCTTTTTAATTTTCCTGCCCAGGTTTTTAAAAAATTTTTTTCTAAGAAAAACTTACTGGGAACAAGGAAGCACACATATACAACAGGTATATCAAAAACAAAAACAAACAAACAAACAAACAAAAAACCCAAAACACTACCCTCCAAAAGCATGGAGTGGGGACAGGGGAGAGAACAGAACATGAAATATTTGCAAGCAAAAAGTGATGTTTTTAGTCTCTGAAAGGTTTTTATACTCTCTGAAAGCTCTCCTTCTCCTAATTTCTTACTGGTTAGTTTGAAGAACCCAGATTATCGATTGGTCCACAACTGTGGAAACATGTCCTAATACACTCTTGAACTTGTTGAGCCAAAATTTTCACAAAGCCTTTGCTTGAATTGTTTGCTCCAGGATTCCCTTTGAATATCCTATGAATCAGCATCCCAAGGCCCCAGCCCTTTGCTTCTTAGCAGATAATCAGCATACATTTTTTTCCTTATCAATGCAAAAGAATTCAGAGATCTCTCTGCCTTTGTTAAACACAGATGATAAGCTAGTTGGCTGGGACCCTGCCCTGAAATTATTTCCACCACACCAGAGCCTAACCTTGTTCTGTCCTAAGCTGATCCTGAATTTAGGAATCTGTCTGCTTTTGTTAGTATAAACAAAAAACTTAGCTAGTTGGGATGTCCTGTGATGACCACTCCCTAAATCTCTTTATCTCCTTCCTTAGTAATCTAACAAGTTGGCTCACAGCACAGCTGCTTTTGTTCCTTTAGATTCATGAAGACTCTCATAATTCCTATTGCATCCTCATTTTTTGTCTAGTTGAGAAATTATACGTTCTTGAATTCGTTTATCTAGAGTTCTTTCCCATAGCCTTAAGAGATGTCCTGAAAGTCCCAGTGTTTACCATTTTGAGGAGACACGGACATACCCTTGATGCCTGGACTCATTCTGTTTCTAATTATCATGGAGTCATTAATAGTTGACAGGGGAGAATTTCTCAGAAGGAAAAAGTCTTCCACTGCTAGTGAGTCCAGAAAATATGTACATTATTACACAAACAACACTTATGCCTATAGCAGCCATCAGCACTCATGATGGCTCATACCAGAGCCCTGTCCCAGGAGCAAAAACCATGTCATTCTGCATTCTGTCCCCACCAAGGCAAGAGAATTGACCTTTTGAATTTCCCTCAGTATTTATGATAGGTTTTTTCTTGTTGTTGTTGTGTTTGTTTGTTTGTTTGTTTTTTGTCAGTGGCAGACACTGAAAAGCAAAGCAAAAGTCTTATATTACATCTGAGCAAATGCATGTCAGGAAGAGGTCAGGAAGTAACACCTCATATTGATAAGTACAACATCTGAGGACTGAAGCATGCTGATCTTTTAAATTTCAATAATTTCATTCTTTAATAATTAAATAAATGTTTTATTCAATAATTAAATAAATTAAAAATCAACAATTTCTTATTGAAGATTTAAGACTATTTACTTGGCCAAAATAAATCACTTTCCTTTTTTTGTTAAAATCAGTTAACAGTCTCATCTTCAGGGTCAGTGTGGCTTGGGAGGGACCCCAGACTCCTCTAGTCTTCCATTTGCCAGTTTGTTGATCTAAGTGATGGAAAGACAAAGGCCTTGCTTGTTCACTGTGTTTCACTTGGAAGTGTGGAAACACACCCTAAATACCTTACCTTATTTTTATATAAGTGTTTATATAATTTATATAAGTATTTCAGCTTTTTTTTCCATTTTAGAAAAAAATTTAGTCATGTTAATCCTTAACATTGTAACACCAACAAATAAATTTACCATCTGTGATGAAAATTTGGAAGGTGAGGATTATACCACTTCTATCTCTTCCTCATAAGCTTGTACCAACAAACAAAAGTTCTAATTTTACCTTATTAGGGGACTAATAAAGTCTTACATATGCTTACAAAATATGTAAGGCATTATTAACAGGAGCATCCTGAGAACTATCCAGTATTGTTGATGACTTTCCCAAAATCATGTAGGCAGAGCCTCCTTTCTCTATCCTTTTAATCTCTTATATGTATATATTTTAATTATTCCCATGACCACAACCCCATGAGCAAGTTGGACAAAATTGCATGCTAGCTAGGAGTGTTAAGATTTTTGAGGTGAACAGAGGTTCAACAAATATCACAGAGATCAAAATGTTGCAGTATTTTGATTACATTGTGAACTGAGATTGTGTTGAAAAAACTGTTTCTAGTTATGGTATGGCTCAATCCTAGCACACACCTTTAGAGAGCTTTCTGTTAACTGTAAACAGGATTAAATCAAGTCAACCATAAGTCAAGATACAGGGCAAGATCCAGCTGACAGCAAGTGAACAAAGGAAACAAAACAAAGAATGAAAGGGAGTCAGGAAAATAAATGAAGAGAGGCACAGGAAGTAGAAGGGAGGGGTGTTCAGTTTGAAGGGTTTTGGTGACAGCATGGAGAAAGAGAGCTTCTTTTACCTTTTGGCATGTCAGCTGAGGAAGAAAGTCAGCTGGGTGTTTTCTCTAACTCTTTGAGATAGGATTTCACCCAACACCAGGCTCCTGGGTCTTGATTAGAAAAATCAAATGTTTGAGAGAATATCACACCATGCCACAGACCTCATACAATGGATTTTTTGGGGATGGGAAGCAGACCACCTCTGAGTGGAGACATGAGAGAGAGAGGGAGAGAAACAGGATCTCTGATGGCATGGTCTTTACAAAGGCTATGAATCTTGTAGCAATAGAGGAAACAGGTCACCAGCATTTGGTGCCTGGTGAGGATGTAGCTGCTGGAGCTGAGTCACTGAAGGTACCCTGATGGGACACCTAGTTTGGGGATGTGGACAGTTCCTTGTATTTCTCCTTTTTATTATGAAAGTTGTGGGAATAAGAAGAGGTGACTGACTGGTGAGGCAGAAATGGGGGCACCATGATCTTTAAACTGTCTCATGCAATGCAGAGCTTGAACATCTTTGGCAACTCAGGGAAAATTGGATTCTGAAAAGGACAGGCTGATTCACTTGCTGTCCAGGCTCTGCAGGATCACCTGCAGCTAGCCATATGAAAGCTGTCTGAGATGCAAATTTTGAGGGAACACCTAGAGCTGGTGAGTTGATAGAGTAGGTATATATTAGGGACCGAAGGTAAAGTTACAGAGTTTATGGGGAATGTTTTCACTAAAGTGTAAATTTGAAATGTTTTAGCCCATGGTCCTGGTAATTGGGGGACCACAAAAAGGGAGAGTGAAGAAGAAAGAACCCTTGGCAGTAAGCATAATAGGCAGGTGGAAAGACAGACTTTGATTAACAGTACTTACCCGGAGTCCCTGTGACTCATGAGAAGTGAACTCAAGCCAATTGTCTATAGCTTACAGGAAATTTTAAGGTTTGCAGAAGAAATGTCTTACTTACATTAGCATTACCATGGTTTGTAAAATATACTGAAATTCATATTGTAGAAAAGGCAGCAGACTCATGTCCTTGAGTCATAGTAGAAACTTGAGGATGCAAAAATAATTCTGGGAATGTATGAACACTTTTCTTTACCCATAAGACAAAATCTATATAAATAAGACCAATGATTTTAGCACAATGAGAAAGATTACCAAAAGACATTTAAGATCTACTTTTGTTTGTGACCATGATAATACCTTAATAAAGATGACTGCCAACCATATGGCTGTTTATAATTTGATGAGGTAATGACCCAAGAAGAAGAGCCACATGGCTGCTATCTAAAAATATCTGTTTTCAGGAGCCTATCATGACTGCCCTCTGAAAGGCCCAACAAGCAGTTGAAAGAGTCAGATGCAGATATTTACACCCAACAATGAACAGAAGCTGATGACTCCTGTGGTTGAACTAAGAAAAAGCTGGAAGAAACTGAGGAGGAGGACCATCCATTGGAAGACCAGCAGTCTCAACTAACCTGGATCCCCAGGATCTCTGACACTATGCCACCAATCAGGAAGCATACACTTGCTGATATGAGGCCCCTAACACATATACAGCAGAAGACTGCCAGGGGTCTGGACTCAGTCAGAGAAGATGCACCTAATCCTTGAGAGACTTTGCACCCCAGGGAGTGGGGAGGTCTATTGAGGTGTGAAGGGAGTTGGAGAAATTCACTTGGAGATAGGCGTGTTGTGGGATATGGAACAGACTGGTGGACTGAGAGGGGGATAAAGTCTGGACTGTAGAAAAACATTAAAGAATAAAAAGTAATTCATTAAATATATTTATAAGATTAAAATATATCTGTTTTCCTAGTAGATATTATTATTATTAATTTTTCAGCTCCTATTTTTTATTAATCATTTTACTTGTTTACCATTTCAAATGTTATCCTCCTTCCTGGATTTCCTTCCATGAACACCCCATCCGATAACCCTCACTTTTGTCCCTAAGATGGTGCTCCTCCATCCACCCACACACTCCCACCTCACTCCACTAGCATTCCCATTCTCTGGGGCATCAAACCTCAACAGTACAAAGCTACTCCCTTCCCACTGATGCCAGATGAGGCAGTCCTCTGCTATATGTAGCTGGAGCCATGGACTGAATCTTGTATACTCTTTGGTTTGTTGTTTAGTCACTAGGAGCCCTGAGGGATCCAGTTAATTGATACTGTTGTTCTTATTATAGGGATGCAATCCCTTCAGCTCCTACAACCCTTCTCCTAACTCCTCCATTGGGGTCCCTGGGTTCAGTCCAATGGTTGGCTGTGAATTAGAAAATTATCCTTATCATGTAGATTTTCCAATTTTGTTGAGTGTAGGCTTTTGTAGTAGGATTTGATGAATTTTTGAATTTCTTCAGTTTCTTTTGCTATGGCGTCCTTTTCATTTCTAATACTGTTGATTTGGATACTGTCACTGTGCTCCTTAGTTAGTTTGGCTAAGCGTTTATCTATTTTATTGATTTTCCCAAAGAACCATCTCTTACCTTTGTTGACTCTTTGTATAGTTCTCTTTGTTTCTACTTGTTAATTTCAGCTCTGAGTTTGATATTTCTTGATGTTTACTCCTCTTTAGTGTGCTTGCTTCTTTTTTCTTCTAGAGCTATCAGATGTGCTATTAAGATGCTAGTGTAAGATCTCTTCAATTTCTTTATGAAGGTACTCTGTGGTATGAATTTTCCTATTAGCACTGCTTTTATTGTGTCATATAAGTTTGGGTATGCTATGACTTCATTTTTATTAAATTCCAGAAAGCCTTTAATTTCTTTCTTTATTTCTTCCCTGACCAAGTTATCATTGAGTAGAGAGTTATTCAGTTTCCATGTGTATGTGGGCTTTCTGTTGTTTGTATTATTATTGAAGACAAGCCTTAGTCCATGGTGATTTGATAGAGATTATTTCAATCTTCTTGTATCTGTTGAGGATTGTTTTGTGTCCAATTATATGGTCAACTTGGGAGAAAGTACCATGAGGTCCTGAGAATAAGGTATATTCTTTTGTTTTATGGTGAATTGTTCTATAAATAACTGTTAAGTCCATTTGGTTCATAACTTCTGTTAGTTTCACTCTGTCTCTGTTTAGTTTCTGTTTCCATGATCTGTCCATTGGTAAGAGTAGGGTGTTAAAGACTCCCACTATTATTATTTAAGGTTCAATGTATGTTTTGAACTTAGTAATGTTTCTTTTACAAATGTGGATGTCCTTGAATTAAGGGTGTAGATGTTCAAAAATAAAGAGTTCATCTTGGTGAATTTTTCTTTTGATGAGTTTGAATTGTACTTCCCAATTTCTTTTGATAACTTTTGGTTGCAAGTCTATTTTATTGGATATTAGAATGGCTATTCCAGCTTGTTTCTTGGGACCATTTACTTGGAAATTTTTTTCCAGACTTTAACTCTGAGGTAGTGTCTGTCTTAGTCACTGAGGTGTGTTTCTTGTATGCAGCAAAATGCTGGATCCTATTTATATAGCATCTTGGTAAAGTGGGAGAACTTGAAAAACCCTAAGAAAAAACCCTCCAATCCAATCCCTGTCACATTTTCTATTGTTTTGAGGACAATCCCTCAAGTTGAAGGATTTCCTTAACATGAAAGTCGAATTGAAATTGATACTGTATCCTAAATGAACTTTTCTATTGTTGAGAATAATTTTTTTTTTAAGAAACAGGTTTAGCATAGCTTATCATGCATAATAAATTCTATTTCATTGTACAATTTATCAGTTTTCCTTTGATACTAAAAAACTTTTAAGTTATAATCTCTGCATCATGAAAGAAAATTAACTTCCTCATGTCTATGAAAAATATATTAAGGTGATTAACGATTGTCTTAGTGTTTCCATTGCTATGAAGAGACACCATGACCAAGGCAACTCTTATAAAGGAAAACATTTAATTGGGGCTGGCTTATATTTCCAGAGATTCATTCATTTATTACCATGGCAAGAAGCATGGTAGAATGCAGGCAGACCTGGTGCTGAAGGAGCCAAGAGTTCTAACTCTTGATCTGAAAGTATCAGGGAGAAAAATATGTTCTACTTTGGGCATATCTGAAGAATAAGAGACCTCAAATGCTGCTCCTACAATGGTACACTTCATCCAACCAGACCACACATACTCCCACGGGGCCACAACTCCTAATAAAACAATAAAAAAATAAAAAGACTTTTAAGAATGAGCTTGATTAGAAGAAAGGGGCTAGAGATCATGAAACTTAAGACTGGGAGTTGGGGTGAGAGCATTAAAAAGAAGCAATACATTATATCAGAAACAATATAAGTAGGATGATAAGAGGAAGGAGAGACCTCCCTTGAAAGAGGAGAGAAGCTTCATTAAGATGTCTACCTTAAAGATGACAGAGGTTTTCATCATGGACAAGATGACAAGGCAAGACCCATAGTAGAAATTTTTTCCACAGACGTCTGACTTTTGTATCTTTTCAAGAGGCAGTGGAAAGTTCCACACTATATAATTTACTTCTACATGGCATATGTGACAAAGTAAGGAGCCAAGTTCTGGTTAGGCACCTAAATTGGGAGCAGTGATCCAGGACACAGAACAGCTTCCTAACTCTCCTCCTCAAAGACAAAGCAGCCAGGAGGTGGGGCTGTGGAAAACAGCCTGCTAAATTGCTGAGCATCTTACAGGGTTAGGATCACCATATAGAAAAAGCATATTCTGCTTTGTTTTGTTTGATAAACAGGCATTTTCTTTCATTGTTTTTGAGACACAGGAAGAACATGTAGGGCTTAAATTTCATGTATATATGTTAGGAAAATGTTTACTGGCATAGACATATGAACTACTCATACAATGGGGAAAAATGGTAGTGGTAAAAATATCTCATGCAATTTGGAATTTGAGATTGAAAACACATTCTGGGAATTAAATCTCCAAATTCATTTCCTTGTTCCCTAAACTGTTCACATGTCATCAGGGTGCTATAAAAATGTAAGAAAGATCAAACTGTTGAAAACTTGAAACATTATTCAAACTCAGTAACAAAAAGTAAATCATAAAAACATTGGCAACTAATTTCTCCTTTAAATATTAATGAGTCCATGGCTTTGCAGAATCAGAAATGAAGAAACCAAGTTACACTGTGAAACTTCCAAGAATAGTTAAATACCATAAAATGTCCAATGGAGGACTGTCAATGACATAATAAATATAAATGGTGAAGACTTGACATTTTTAGTTACTGTAATGCAATGTGTGATGTTACTACATAAAAAAGATGTAAATATAAAATTTACATTAGAAATTAAAAAATTTAAAATGTGATTATCCAGTGACCTTGAGGTAGCTTTTATCTTCTGCTTCTCTGGACAAAAAAAAAAAAAAAAAAGAAAGAAAGAAAAAAGAAAAAAAGAAAAAAGGCAAAAATAAAACAGAAAACAGAAAACAAACAAACAAACAAACAAAAAATCCCCAAAGCCAGATAAACAAAACCACCAAACAAACAAAAAAGACAAGTCTCATTTTCAGGTGTATAAGGGACAGTTTATTCTGCATCTGTTTTGAATGACCATGTCCCTGGGAACAAAGATTTAAGTTGCTCCTAATTCCGTGTAAACAATTTTAGCGTTCTCCGTATGAAGTCATAAATCAAGGCAAGTGTAAAATACATTTATGGTTATATCTGAGAGGTGGCTTAGAGAACATAATATGGGTAGCTTGTCTATATACCTACAGCACTTTATAATGACATTGTAGCTTTCAGGTTGTTGGAAACTTGTACTCTGCTAAGTTAATAGATTCCAAAAGGGTTTGATCTATTAATCACAAATATTAGTTCAGGCACAACGTTAGGCAAGAAATATGTACTCTGAAGGGAGAAAACAAGCCCAGGATAAGATAGCATCTGGATTTGCAACATTACAATCTCTGTACAAGACTGAAATTCTTTTTTTTTCATTCTTTTTTTATTGGATGTTTTATTTACATTTCCTATGTTTTCCCCTTACCTCATCCCCCACCCACCCCGGAACCCCCAATCCCCTCACCCCTCCTCCTTCTTCTCTGTGGATGTAACCTCTATCTACCCCCCCCCACTCCAACCTCCCCACCCTCAAAATTCCCACCCTCTGGGGCATCCAGCCTTCATGTGGTCAAGGTTCTCTTCTTCCACCTATGCCCAGCAGGGCCCTCCACTCTTACATATTCAACTGAAGCGCTGGATCCCTCCCTAAGTGCTCCCAGGCTGGTGGTTTAGACCCTGGGAGCTGTGGTTGGTTGGTATTGTTGCTCTCCTCATGGTACCGCAAATCCTTTCAGCTCTCCTTCAGTCTTCACTCTAACTCCTCTATTGAGAACCCCATGATCAGTTCAATGGCTAGTTGTGAGCATCTGCCTCTGAGTATGTCAGACTCTTGAAGACCTCTGAGGAGATATCCATATCAGGCTCTTATCAGCATGCACTTCCTGACTTCCACATCAGCATCTACCTTTGGTGATTGCACATGGGATAGATACTCAGGTGGAGTGGTCTTGAGACGGCCGAGCCAGGCGAGGGACGGACATTCATGGTGAATGGTCATTCCTGGAAGACTGAAATTCTAATAAGTAAATCAGGTGCGCAGACATCATTTCTTTCCAGAAATTCTTATTCACACTTCAAATATGGAACTATTTCTTCCTGAAAAATCAAAGTCAGTGAGGGAAAATGTAGAAAAATAAAATCACTGTCCTGTTGGAAATGTGTAAGTAAATATATGATGATGGTGACATTTAAAAATAGTAAACCTTTTTGTTACTTTTGTGCATAAACCCTCAGAGGTCAAAAGATGGTCTTGGAACTCTTGGAGTTACAGGTTATAGAAAACAGCCATGTAGATAGGCTGTAGTAAATAACCCAGGTACATTGCAAGAGCAATAGATACTCTTAATCTCTCAACAGCCTTTGATGATTTTATTTTTTAATTGAAGTAGTATATCCAATGCAACTAACACCCCACAAAAGAATGAAAGATTTCTGGGTTTATATTTTACAATGATAAAAAAGTGTCTCAGGTTCAGGGAGTTCATTTGAAAGGTGATCCCAGTAAATGATACAGTTGAAGTGAACTAAAGAGGAAAGCAAACAAGCAAATAATGGCCCTGCCAGATGGCTGAACAAGCCTGTCTTCATCACAGCATCTACAGGTTAATTCTATTGTGATCTTCAGAAGACTGCAGGGCACATCCCAATGAAAATATTCTTCCATTGAGGAGCTCATATCAACATTCACATCTTTGTCATCTTTGCACTTGTTCTAAGATCATTGACATTAAGAACTTTTGACCTTTCCTTTCTTGCAGGCCAACTTGTAATCAAACAACATCCTGGACCTTGCACTTGCCTTACCTGGTGTTATCCTTTTTTAAAAAAAAATAGTCACAGGAATTTGTTCAGAATATGAATGACACTGCTTAAAATCTCAGTTCACACAACTACACATGGGTGAGGTACTGAAATATCGAACATCTATATCTCATTTTATATATGGGTCTAGCAATACTTCTTTTTATATTATGATACTAATAATGCCTCCACTTTACAGATAAGAAATCTTGAGACATGAAGGAATTTCATGATTTGCACAGGGTCAGCTCATTGTACTTGTAACATGAGCACTGATTTTATAGTGTCCATTCTGTACAGGAATTGTTGCAGAATTGTTTAAAGGTTCTGGAAAAATAAGTGATGGTTCCTTCTCATCCAATTTTCACTAATTTCCAAGCAAGTATCCAGAGTTACTGAAAATGAACAGCTTTACAAAACTGAAGAAAAGAAAGGGTCCTCAGATACATCTTCCTTCCATCGAAAGAAACTTCAAGATTTCTAGAGTTCACATAGTTTTCAGAATTCACACAGTTTCATAGGCACTACTGTATTATTGGTTTTATTCAACAAACCTTTAAGATTTTCTTTCTGCAAATAATAATGGCATAGGAATCAAATTAGTTTGATCAGAAAAGAGGAAGTTAGGTCCCTTTTCACTTGGCTATTAACTGTCACACACACAGATTCAGGAAGGTGGTAAATTTACTACTTGAAGATTCCCTTATATTTTTTTTTCATGCCACTGAGGCATTAAAGCCTTCAAGCATCTACCAGACAAAACCATAAATACTGCTGAGACTCCTCTTTGGCACATATTTAGGATCACAGTATATCCCAGATAACCTAATTAGAAGTACAGTTTATTAGAATTTTTCAAGACTATTAGCCCCAGTACTCATCTTAGCTTGGTATACAAAATTTGGAATTGATTCTAATTGGTTTAGATACTAAGTGCCCCCTGCCAATTTCTTTCAATTAAATAGAGAAAGTGAACAGCTGAGAAATCAGTCAAATAGAAGGAGACATCTTTGATCACCTTAGGTGGGATTTGAGTGTGGTCCCATTTCTTTGTTTCTTATATTATCATATAGTGTCACCAAATCCTTACCAAACAAACCAGAATGGCAGAATGAGCGTATGTTTCCCCAGGGTAATAATATGAACGTGATTTGGTTTAATCTTTACCCTTTTGAAAATATTATGAACACAAATCACTTTCTACCTTTTTTAAGCAGAAGTAAAACAATAATTATGTGCATAGGTACATAATTGAAAGGTGCACAAACTAGAAGATGATATATTTCAATATTGGACGGATGGATATATTAGGTACTTCTTTTATATTGCATGGTGTTTTGAATTCAGCAAATCTATTTTTACTTTACATCTTTATAAATCTCATGAACAACTTGAACCTATCCTGTGTGAGGGCATAAAAAGCAACAGAATTCCCAGTTTTGGGTATTCACGAAGCCATCATGTATACTTCATTATTTTTAGATATAACTAGGTCAATGGTTAGCCAAAGGAAGTCTCCTAGTTTATACTAGTGACTGTATCTGTAGTGATATTATCTATGATGCTAAATGGGCCCTGAAATTGTGGATAATAAATGAAGTATATAAAAAGATTGATATATGGATAGATCATTATATATATATCAATTATACATTTAATTTAAAAATAGTTGCAATACATTATTCATAGCAGATGCTGCAGAGATGACTCAGCAGTTAAGAGCACTTTACGGGACCTGTGTTCAGTTCTCAGCATCATATTACCTACAACTTATATAATATTACCAGCTTACAACTGCTTATAATGCCAGTTTCATGGGATCTGATGCCTTCTTCTGGACTCTGTGTGTTTTAGCATGCAAATAGTATACATAAACTGACACAAGCTTAGATAATCCTCATAGACAGTATTGCAAAAATATTTAATAAAAAGAGATTAACAACAGTACTATATAGTAAAATAGACTGGCCATAACTGTAAAATGGAACTGAATATTAAGATTTTCAAAACATAAATAATTTCATTTTATTTGTTATTTTTTAGACATTGATAATGAATACCTAAATGAAAACCTAAACTGCAGATAATATGAGGCTACTGCATAATATGTTTAGGTATAGTGAAATGCAGCCAAAATATAAGCTGAACTGACTATTCCAATCTCCATATAATCTCCATATGTTTTCACTATCTATTTCATTATTTAAATGTCTCCAGTAGTAATTGAATGATTACGTTACTATGCAGCTTCCACAGTGTTCTCAATTCCTAAAACTTTTAAAAGCTAATTCTAAACTCTAAATGCAGTGTTAACATGTTGGTACCTTAAAAACCAGACAGGGTAAGAATTTTTATGGCCTAGATCAGTGGTTCTCAACTTTCCTCATGTTGTGTTTGACTGCAACAATAAAAACATTTTGTTGCTATTTCATAAATGTAATTTTGCTACTGCTTTGAATCATAATGTAAATATCTGTGTTTTACAACACTTTTAGTCCAATCTCTGAAAGGATCATTCAACCCACAAAGATATTGCAAACCACAGGTAGAAAATCACTGGCGTAGATACTCATAATGATGATATCTAAGTATCGACCCCTCCAGTGACCCAGCTTACCTGTTCATATTGAAAATAAATAATGAATCACTAAAATCTTGTTCTTTTTTCTTTGTGTCTTGAGAACTTTGCAAAGATGAGTTTTCGTTCCATATCTAGGCTGCTTAGAATTTTGGCAGTAGCTGCTTCACTTCACAGTCAGTAACTTCATAGAGTTACCTGACTGATGCTTTTGATAATCAAATAAGGAAATTTGTTTTGATAATCTTGACTTTCAATATCTAAATGTCAAATAAAATTCTGCTCTAGCATTTTCAAATTTCTCTCCCACTACTTTACCTCACTACAGCTAATAAATGCACTCTGGGTTTTAAAATTGCTTGAGCTTCTGAAGAGTTGTAAAGCCAATTTAACCTGAAAACCCTTTTCTCTTTGGCCAGAATAGTTACTCAGAAACTACCACTACCTTGCTAACAGCTGTATCCTAAGACACATTAAATGCTACTGTTTGACAATAAAACTCAATCCTAACAAAAGTGTGGCCATAGATTTCACATGTGAAACCAGGTGTCAAATAACATATGGAATGATTTAGAAGCTACATTTAAATGGATGACTTTCTACTGTGCACTTTTTACTATGTCAGAAATGGTGGACTGACAGGCTTTCTACTGGTCAGTGTGGGAAGACTTCTTCATGAAATCTTATGGAACAGCACTTTTTCTTTTGGCACAGAAGACCATAAATGGTGATTAAAACTTTTTTCATATATAAAATATCTTTAAACTTACTTCCTTTGTTACTAAAAAAAAATAGTGAAGCTAGCACTTAACTGAAATCCCCTATTAGAGACACTTGGGCTAATGAATCTTGAGAAGCAGGCTCCTAGCATTGTACATAGACGAATGACAGTCATTGTAAATATTGTGATCAGTGTTTGAACTATGCTATTTTCATGTAACCTTAGGAATTTCCCTAGACTTATCTAAATTTAAACTTCTCATTTTCATATCAGTTAACATTATAAGACCCATATTAGGAACTATAGTAACTGCATATCCTATGTAGTAAAGTATGGTACAAAGTTAATGATAGTTTAGCTCTTCAGAAACTTAAATGTTCTTTCTTGTAAAAGTTTGTATGATCTGAAGAGAAGTCAGAGTAGAAAACATGCTTTGGTACATGTGACAATGTACTGTGTAAATCTCATGAAATTCCGGGGTTTTTACCTATTGACACAAAACCCAATCATTTTGTATCTTTGATTCTTCCTTATTAAGCCATTTCTAAATGTAGTGACCATGACCAAAGACAACCTGCATGAGGGGATGGAGCACAGGTGTATTTAGCCTAAATACTTCAATCATCATCCATCATTGGCACTCAAGCAAGAGAGGAATCTGGAATCAGGAACTGAAGTAAAGACAATAAGTGAATGGTGTGAACTCTCTTGGTCCTAATGGCTCATTAGACTTGCAATTTTGTTCATCTTAGAATCCCCTGCCTTAGGGTGGTACTGCCCATGGGGGTCAGGTTTATTTCACATCAAACATATATCAGGAACATGACTCATAGACTTGCATCCAATCCAAGCTGATGGAAATATTTTCTCAATTGAGGTTTCCTTTTCCCAGAAGACTGTAGCTTATGTCAAATTGAAAAACAAAAACAAAAATAAAACAAACAAACAACAAAAATACCCAACGTAGTACAATATGGTTGACATTTTCTATATTCTACAAAGTGCTTAAAGAGGGCCTAAAAGAACTGTAATCATTTTACCACAAGGCCTAAGAATGTATGCTGGCCAGCTACTTACTTTATCAACAACTTCAAATAAAGCAAGGAAAATATATTCAAACTCTGCTATGACTTGGTCTCAAGTGAGGTGGTCTTTAGTGATGTTAGGGTCATTAAGTTGATTACTGAATTTCTTTTAAGGCTAATTAATTTTGTCTGGAAATGCCCAGCCTTGGAAAGTATAGGTTACTATTAAGTAACCTGGTATTTATTCGGGTCTATTTCTTAGCAATATATATATATATATATCTCTTCTGCATATAACTTCTACTCTTTGATTGCCAAGCCCCATGCTAGAGACATGTTTTCTGTTTTCTGAACTCTAAACTCGTTTGTTTTTGAATGATCTACTCTTAGGCATGTTTTTATTTTTAGTCATTCATTTATGTTTATTAATTTGTGTGTGTGTGTGTGTGTGTGTGTGTGTGTGTGTGTGTGTGATGAATCTGCCTGCCTATTTGCAGGTGCCTACTGGTGCCAGAAGGAATTGATTTCTCTGAAGATGAAGCTATAAGTCATTGTAAATGTTTGGAACTGAACCTGTAGTCCTTGGTAGGAGTTGTAAGCACTCTTGTCTGCTGAGCCAACTCTCTAGTCCCAGACATGTTGTTAATGAAAAAAAAAGAAACAAAGATAAATGCCAAAGAATAAATAAAAGGATATTTTCAATACACTTTATTTATTTATTTATTTATTTGGCTTTTCAAAGCAGGGATTTTCTGTAGAGCCCGGGCTGTCCTGGAACTCACTCTGTAGACCAGGCTGTCCTCGAACTCAGAAATCTTCCTGCCTCTGCCTCCCAAGTGCTGGGATTAAAGGCATGTGCCACCACTGCCTGGCTTTTCAATACACTTTATAACGTAGATCATATTACTTGTATTACTGTCATTGTTAATATTTTTCTGAAATGTGGTTTCTATGCAAAGTTATTCTAGAAGTCATTTATACCACAGGCTAGTCTCTAACTCAAAATTCTTTTTTTTAACCAGTGTACACTATAATATATACCTTTAATGCTAATCATCTCTTTTTTTTAATCAAAGTTTTTAAAAGAACACAAAAATAAGTTGTAAATATTTTTAACATATAGGAGAGAAAGAAGCCCTTTCAAAATGAGTCATAAGTAAAGCATTATTCTTAATAACATATAGTGATCATTTTAAAAATGGATCAAGAGACTGGTACATGTAGAAAAGTTCATTCAATAAGTTGAGGCTAAAATTTGTGAATAAATTTTCCTCCTAGATTTTCCACGATTTCATGCATCTACTTACCTGTTCAATGGTAGGAATATAGATTTCTTTGTCATATTTTTTTTGTCATATTCATTGTCATATCAATCACAATGCCTCATAAAATCAATAATCACACAAAATTTTAAAACAAAATAATTTTCATTTTTAATTAAATTCTTAAACAAAATTCTATTCATAGAATTTGTAGAATATCACTCCCCTTTGCAAATTAGAACTGTTTAAAGAACAAATAATATAGCTTACTGTGTACTGTATACTATCAGATTGTTTTGAATCTTAGTTAGAAAAGTGTGCCTAACATAATAAAACAGCAAGGAAGTCTACAGATTTTAAAACTCATGATTTTATTTCAAATAAAATGAAAGCAAATATCAGGGGAAAATAGTGACATATTCACATCCCTTTTGATGACAGTGATCAACAAGAAAAGACAAATGATGCTGGATCAGGAATTGTTTAATTGCCTCTGCCAAACCAATACTCAGTTTCCTCAAAAAATGTTTAATGTTTAACAATCATAGTAGCATCATAGTGGCAATATGCAAAACAAAATAAAACAAATTCAATGAAGTAGATTGTATGGAAGAAGTCTCAAATATGAACTTTGATAATACTAGATTTGAATAATGCATAACTTCGTTTTATCAGCTTTTATTCAGATGTCTAAACCTCTGAGGCACACCTATGAACTTTCCTGTCAAATTCAGTTTTATTAAAAATCTCTGTTAAGTCAGTTACCCTCAAATGGGACATCAACAAGAGACAAATAAATCATTCCATCCATCCCTAGTATTTTCTTCTATTTCACTATCTTATTATTCCTATAGGTTTGAAGTTTGTAGAACATAGGAAATGCTATTTTGCACAAATAAAATTTAAATGTCTTTTCTTCGTATGCTACCAAACATAAAAAAGACAAAACGTTAACACCTACATGTTATGACCTCTTTTTGGCACTTTTCTTCCCAAATCAGATGCTTACGAGTCTTGGGTAAGATCTTCCTGACAAGACAACTGAAAGTAATTTGTATGGCTTATTGCCCACAGTGAAGGCCATGAAACTGATACTACGGCCTGCTTCCATAAAATCCAATGTATGCTACTATCAATGATTGCAACATATACTCCCAGTACATAGTCCATTTTGCAGCTATTATTATCAGGTGAACATTACAGGTCAAGAAGTCATGCTATTCTATACACAGAGAGAAAGATGGTCACCTTCATTTCTCCAGTGGTTTGGCTTCAGTTGCATGTGTCACAAGAAACCTACATGATTAACTTTACATCTTTACAGTAAGACACATACATTGCTTACAAATGGAAGAAAATAGCCATGTCAGCGTTGCCTCTGCAGATTTTCCTCCTTATTATGGATCAGCTTAAGGTGAATAATTCAGTGCCTAATGCAAATACCATCAAATCACACCACCCCAATTCAGTTCTGGTTTTGTAGATTCCTATTTGAGAGTCAGTTACACTGTGTGACTTTTACAGAACATACACAATAAAAATCTATTCACTATAATACAATACTTATGACAGGTCAAAACAACAATGTCCCCTTAATCTATTTAAAGTGAACCAGTGAGTACCAAGACTACTCAGGAAATTATGACTGGAGGTTTATTTATAGGAATATAGGGAACTTAAAGGCAGTTTTGTATGGGGCAATGACTCAGAAATGCTGTGCCCATGGATTTCCCTGCATGACTTGTATGTAAACAACTAAGCAGGTTAGAGTTGTTCTGTTGTTGTTGTTGTTGTTATTATTATTATTATTATTATTGCCCATATAACCAGGAAAAAGGATATTGTGAGTCTCAATGTCAGGAGTTTCTTGAAACTTAAGAGGCTACCTTGTTTCTCCAGCAATGAATGTTTCAATTCAAAGTAAATAGCTGCATACCTTCTTGCTTTCAGATCTCTTCCAGGCTTTCCTATTAAATGCAGCGGTTTCTATACCTATTGCAAATGCCCTTATGTGAATGCTATATTTACCAAGTTGCTTTATCAAATTGCACTGAGTAATTCCTTAACAGAGGTTAATGAAAGCTTGAAATAGGAGTAGAGGATCCACTGTGAATAGAATCCAAAGAGAACTATGGATGGTGGCAAATAAAGTTTGAAAATGGCCAGGTCGTGGGGCACCTGTGAAGACAGAATCAGTCAGATCACTCTGAGAGCAGTGTATGCTCAAACATAGAAGTGTTGGGACAAGAGCCATGAATGAAAATACTAAAAAGAGGTTTAGGTAACTGGTAGAGTTCAAAATTGGTCTCTTTATATATAAAATGAAATAGGAGGAAAAAGTATTCACCAAAAAGAAACAGATCACATTAACAAGAAAACGAAACAGGGTTTGTTATGTAACTCACAGCTACGTGGCACTGGTGGTAATCATGCAAATAATCATTAGAGATTTGATACTCACTATGATTTTTATACTCTGGGGGGAGGAGAGAGAGCTATTAGGGAGAAGACAGCAAGAGGAAGCAAATGTTCATCTTCCACATTGGAAACCCAACAGATAACTACCACATAAATTTCAAGCAAGCAGCCTTCTGGATAAGAAATCAGAAAAAGAAAGACAAGGGCTGTCAGTTGTACCTGTTATGCTTTTGTAGAAACATTTGGCCTTCTGAACTAACTATATATGTATTTGACAAAAATGGATTTTTTTCTTTATATAGGTAAGAGTAAAAGGTAGAACCTTAAGAGGCAACTACTAACTCACTTGAACTTCACCCAAAGGGAGGTTTCAGGTAACACAGAAAAGTCAAAGGTGAAGGCAAAAATACTGGTTACTGTTCAGTAGTGTTTGAAGTGAAAAGGGGCTCCTCAGCTTGGTGTGAGGTGTCTACTCTTTGGAAGGAAATTTAAAGCTTTAACATTGCTTATCTCAAGGTTACAGTGATCTCCACAAAGTATAACAAGGTGGGTGCAAGACAGAGGAGTTCACATATTCAGCAATATTCATCTGAGAGCCTAGGCTTTGGAAGTCAAGAATACTGGCACATAGAGGAAGCCAAGGAAACATTAACTAGAAGAGCTTCAGAACAGCACTAAGCTGTTCACTTGGAAGGCTTGTTAGGGTTAGGAAAAATTGCACTATTGAATTTGCCGTAAATTATGGATATTTTTCCTTTTTTCTGTTATTGAATTACCCACATTATGGAAAGACACTTCTCAGAAAAAGAAAAAGGGGGAAAAGCCAGCCATTAAGCTAACAGGAAAAGGTCTGGCTTATAAAGGAAAAAAATTACATCCATTAAAATCCAAAGAATGAAACTAAGTAGTGAGCAAAAGGAAAAGCAAAGAATTCTAACCAAGAACTTAAAACAAAGAGTTTTGCAAGCACTACGTGTGTTTGAGAAGACAAACAATCAAGGAAAAGTGGTGTGCTCTTAAAATAATAGCAGGGAATTAGAGACAACGGAAAAGGAAACAGCAGAGACACTAGTCAATTACTTGCAGCTGTCTTACAGCTTTAAAAGACTAATATTCTTGCAATTTGGAGATCATGTATCTTTCCCAGAAGCATGTGAAATGAAAGTGAGTTGCTGACAGTGGTACTGCTGATGAAGACAGTACCTCTCATTTGATAAATAAGAAACCAGAAGCATCAGAAGAAAACAAAGAAGACAGCCAATTCTTTCAAGAGTCAGTTTTTAATTTTTGCTATTTTATAAAGCAAGATAGTGACTTTCTTAATTGCCTAACTTTAAGAAAGGCAGTAACTAAATAAGCAGTTTAGGTTTACTAGAAGAAAAGCAGTTATAAAGTATCATTAAAACGGAAAATTAATGCACTGTGTCTTCCAGCATATGAGATGGTTGTTGTAGTACAATCGAGTATAGCCACCCTATGTTAAGGAGGACACCTCAGCCCCATCCCATAATTCTGGGACTATAGGTCAATTTATTTAAGGATTTCATGATTTAGTCACCTCTACATGATCATTACATATTATTGTACTCTGAAGATTTAGCATGCAGTGTGAAGCTGAGATACAAAACAAAGTTTAAAACGACTATTCTTGCATTTTTTAGTAAGGGTATTTAAGCGTACTCTTCCCTGGTGGATCTTGGCTCTAGTCTTTGAACAGATTCATATTTATTTTTAGCACATTTGCTACTTTTTACCTTCCAACTAGGACGAGTTTACTCCATCTGAATTTTAGGAGGAAAACTGTACACACTGTCTCTAATTGCGTGTTATGATTGGCTTTTCTGTTTCCTGACTGTGAAAGAAAAGGATTGTTTTACATGTGCAAATCACCTTTTGATTTTAAACTTCAGAGCAGGACCATCATAACAGTAGAAATAACCCATTGAGGATGGAGACCATTTTTATATTAATTGAAATACTCACTTATACATTCTTATTATTGAATTTATTAATGAAATGATGGTCTCAGTCCATTATAACTCTCCACAATTGTGTTTCTCTATTACACACACACACACACACACACACACACACACACACTCACACTTTCTAATTATGTCTAAACTAATGAAAGAAAAAATATTTAGACTTTAGGTAATAACTATTACAATAAATCTTTAATCATAAAATTAAAGCTTTTAACAGATAATGTGTACTAATAAAACAATGAAAAACAATACTAACATAGGTAAACTTATTTGGCATTCAGAAATACGCTGACTGTTGAATGAACGCTGATCCATTTAGTGCCACTCATTTAATTAGTGCTAAATTGCCTCTTGCCACTGTTTTTGCACCATCAATGCAAATGTTAATTAATGAAGCAAATAGCTTCTCAGAATTATTATAAAAAGGTTTAGGCTCAAATTTTCTTTAAGGGCCTTAGGTACGTCTAATGTTTCATAAATCATATTTTTATAAATCATCATGTATAGAATATAAACTATTTACTAAAGCAAGAATAGACAATGCACCCAAAGTAATTATTGATCACTGAATAGACATTTTACAAGACAATACTGTAGACTAGCTATCAGACCTTGAAATGTAATAAAATGTGGGATATGCATAATTGTGAAGTAAAAGCACAACAAGATTGTCTTGTATAAAATAAAAGGCTAAAAAGGGAGCCTGGCACTGTAATATGTTGGGGAAGGTGTAAAAGTACTAGAGATTAACTCTAAAATACTGCAAGCCTTTTGAAAACTTCCTGTCATTTTTGTGTAAGGTCAACCATGCATTTACTTATGGTTCAACTATTTATTTCTGGGTATTTACTCCATATAAATGTTTACACGGGTAGTTTTACAAGAAAATATTGTTTGTTTTTCACTCTTCCTATAAATAAACTGACAAATATCCATTAGCAGAAAATGGATATTGTGATGTGCCTATTTAATAGAATGTTGTAAAGTAATTAAAAAAGAATAATGGGCAAAATTAGGGATGTATTTTGTGCACACTGTTTTGCGACAGAGAGAAGCCAACTAAAACAGTGTGCAATATTAAATCTAAGTTATATGAAGTGCAACAACAGGGTGAATTAGAGTAAAGAGGCTTAAATGAAAATACAAGCACAAGTTATGGAAGAAGAGCAAGGAGAAATGCAACAGACAGTGAGTGATGCTCTGGCATTCCTTGACCTTACTGGTTGTCATTGGACTTCACTTGTCACTTCACAGAGCAAAATGCACCAAAGAACTTCTGGTGGTGTTCTGGCTGTTTCTTGCCGTTTCAGAGGACTTGTACTGATTGGAAGAGCCTCATAGTTTCTTCTGGATTGAGGCATTGCTGTTGATTCATTTTTCTTTTATACCTGTAAAGAATTCCATTGTATACATGTATAGCACTTTCATTATCCATCCATGAGTTGTAAATCATCTAGTTTGTTTCCATTCTTTTAAATAGAGTGGCAATTAACATGGCTGAGCAAGGATTTCTGTAGTAGGATATTGATCATTAAGGCAAATGCTAAGGTGTGGCATAACCGGGTCATGTGGTAAATGCACTTTTAGCTTTTAAAGACATTTCTTAGGCAGTTTTCTTATTTTGAGAATTCTTTGTTCTATAAACCATTTTAATTGGGTCAGTTGTTTTTGTGAATCTTGGTTTTTGAATTCTTTTTATCTTCTGGATGTTAACTTTCTATTGCACGTGGAGTAGACAAAGATTCTAGTCCATTTTGTGGGATTTCTCTTTACTTGTTTGATTAATTCCTTTGCTACACAAAATCTTTGTGGTTTTAGGAGCTCCTATTTTTCAGTTATTGGTCTTAATTCTTGTGTTAATAAGGCTTGATTCAGTGAATTCTTTTTCTATTTCTCTTTTCAATAAGGCACTGCCTATGTTTTCTTCTAGTACATTCAGCATTTCAGTTTTATCTTTGAGATCTCTTATTCATTTGGAGTTGATTATTTTACAGGATAATGGATGTAGTCATAGATGTTGTCCTAATTTCTTGCTTGTACATGTGGACATCCATTTTTTTCTGGTACCATTTGTTGAAAATCTGCCTTTCCTACAGTGTGTATTCTTGGCATCTTTGTCAAATACCATGGGTTGTGATTACATGAACTCTGTTTGGGTCTTCTATTTTGTTCCATTTATTTATATGTTTGTTTCTGTGTGAGTTTTATACTGTTTATTACTGTAGCTCTGTAGAGTAGTTTTGGTAAGTATTATTTTGGATAACTGTCTTAGTCAGGGTTTCTATTCCTGTACAAAACATCATGACCAAGAAGCAAATTGAGGAGGGAAGGATTTATTCAGCTTACACTTCCACAGTGCTGTTCATCACCAAAGGAAGTCAGGACTGGAATTCACAGGGTAGGAACCTGGAAACAGGAGCTGATGCAGAAGCCGTGGAGGAATCCTGCATACTGGATTCCTTCCCCTGGTTTGCTCAGCTTGCTTTCTCATAGAACCCAGGACTACCAGACCAGGTATGGCACCACACACAATGATCCGTTCCACCCTTGATCACTGATTAAGAAAATGCCTTATAGCTGGATCTCATGAACACATTTCTTCAAGGGAGACTCCTTTCTCTGTGATAACTAGCTTGTGTCAAGTTGACACACATAACCAGCCAATACAATAACCAAGGTCTATTGAAATTCCACAACCTATTTCCATTTCTGTGAAGAATGTCATGGGAATATTTTTATTAAAAGGAACTACACTGAATCTATAAATTTCTTTTGGATGAATGGTCATTTTTATAGTATTATTACTACCAATCCACGAGCATGTGCATTGTTTCCATCTTCTAATGTCTTTCATCAAAAACTTCAAGTTTTCATTTGCAGAGGTCTTTCATCTCCTTTAGGTGCATTGATAAAGGCCCGTTATTTTATTTTTAATTTTTTGATGCTTTAATGTATGGGAGTGTTTTCTTAATTTCATTCTCAGACAATTTGTTATCAGACTATAGAAAGGCTAGTGATTTCTATAAGCTAGCTTTACATCATGCCGCTTCACTTACTAAGAAATATTGGTCTATAGTCGTTTGTTCGTTCATCCCTTTGTTTGTTTCTGCCTTACCTGCTTGTGGTCTTAGAATTATATTAATTTCACAGAAGAAGTTTAGAAACGTTATTTCTATTTCTACTTTTGTAGTTTGAAACTGTGTCAGTACTATGCTCTGAATTCATATGTTCCATTATGTTTTGTCCTACATTGATTTTAGTTTTATCAGGAGACTGTATTTCTCTTCCTGTCCTTTTATTTATGGAGTCCTATGTTAAACTTTTATTTTTTTTGGCTAAACTTTAAACTTTGTTGTTTCATTGACCCAGCAAATTTCTATTTCTTCTAGATTTCCCAACTTAATGGAGTATAGATTGTAAAAATACTCCCTTGTATATTATAAATTTTTTGTGTCTCTTGTAATTTTTCCTTATCTATCTCTGATTCTATTCTTTGGAAACACTATTTCCAACTACCCTCTCTCCTTCTCTTTCTCTCCCTGCTAATTTTCCTAAATGTCAGCATTATTTACATTTTTACAAAATCAGATCTTAAATCTGTTAATTCTTACTATTGTTTATTTGTTTCTGTTTCAATAATTTCAGAAATAATTTTAATTGTTTTTTCTCTATATACTTTATTTAGGTTTGTTTTTTTCTTGTTTTTGTCCAAATTTCCAAGTTATATCATTCTGTTATAATTTTATTTCTTCTTATTTTTAAATATAGGCACTTAAATCTATAAATTTGTCTCTTAAGGATACATTTAATTAATCCTTGAAGTTTTTGTTTGATCTTATTTACAGACTTTTTAAAAAAATTTATTTCTTGAATTCTTCTTTGACCCATTCATCATTCAGTAACGTTTTATTTAATGTCAGTAAGCATATGCAATATCTAAGTCTCTTACTTTATTACATTGTGGTCAGATAGGATGCAAGGAGTTATTTTAGTTTTTCTGTGTTTGATTACATTTGTTTTGTGTTCAGGTATGGTAGAGTTTTGAGATGTTTCCACAGGCTACTGAGTATAATGCATATTCTTTGTTGTTCTGTAGATATCTGGTCAGTCCACTAACTGTATATTGTCATATAACTCTGCTGTTTCTGTTATATTTTTCCTGATGCCCACCTACCTGTTCAAAAAATGTGGGTATTAAAATAGAATAACATTATTTAGCTGGAGTTAATCTGTTGCTTGAAGCTAAGTAGCATCCTTGGTTTTGTTTTTAAATGAATTTGGATATGTCAGAGTTTGATATACATGATTAGGATAGTAATGTCTTTTTAGTTTTCCCTTAACACAAAGAAGTGTCATTATTTATCTCTTGTGATAAATTTTAGTTTGAGTTTATATTTTAAGATAGTGTATAGCAAGACTTACTTGTTTCCTGCTTCCACATGCTTGAAATTATTTTCTATGTTTTCACTCTAAGATGGGTCCTATTCTTAAAAGTATAACTAATACACAACAATGGTTTTATTGTTTAATTCATTCAACTAAACCTTGTCTTTTGACAAAAAATGTTATCAATATTGTTTTTTTTTATTTTAGTGGTTTTTAGTTTCATTTTTTTTCTTTCGGTGATCTCTTAGCTATATCCTTCTCTTTACTTGAAAGTATTGCTTCCAATAATCTCTGTAGGACTGGTTTGTGGGATGTGGCTTGATTTACCCTCTTTATAGTATGGAAAGTTTTTTCTTTCTCCATTAATTATGACGAAGCTTACTGGATAAAATAATCTAGGTTTGCTTATGTGGTCTTATTGAAATTGGAGCCCAACACTTTAAACTCTTCTGGCTTTTAATGTTTTCATTGAGAAATCATACATTATTCTGATGGGTTTTCTTTATATTTGACATGGATTTTCTCTTGCAGATTTCCACATCACTTCTTTGTTTGGTTTATATTTAGTGTTTTAATTATAATACTCTGTGCATAGATTTTGTTCTGGCCTATGTATATTGTCAGGATCAGCCCTGCTTATACCCTGAAGCCCTAAAATCAGCCATAGGCCTAAAATCAGCAATAGGTCTGACATACATGCCTGCTAACACAAAGTCTTTAGTCTCTGTGGAAAAACACTGAAACAGATACCTGGAAGCTATTGTAAACAAGCAGCTTTGGTGGGAAACTGCCAGGCTAAACAGCCATAGATCTTGTAGATAGGTAACCTTGGTGGATAGTACCAACTTAGATAAGGACAAGTGAATCATAGTCAGAGTCATACTGACATGTCCCCTTAACCTTCGTCCAGTTGATACTCTGTTCTGGAAGATATCTGTACTCCCTTTGAACACCCACACTCCTGCGTCATCCCCTTCCCCACATCCTGCCTTTTTTGTGTATATAACCCTTGTGTGAAAAAGTAAAAACTGCAATTTGCTCAAACTATAGACAGATCACCATTTTTTGTGTTAGCCTGTTTCCCTCATATTCTCTTTCAGGTTACCTCCCTGGACCCCTGTTTAATGCCCTGCTAGACAGGACAGTATTTGCCATTTTGGGTACTTCTTGTAACTGTATGGGTTGTGTCTTTATTTAATTTGGGGATGTTTTTCTTTATGATCTTTTTATGTATCTAATCTCTGCCACTACATAGGTTATTTTCTCATACTGACTTTATTATTTAAAGATTTTGCTTTTTCATCTCATCTTTAAGTTTCTGTGTATTTCTGTTATTTTTTTAAAATCTCATTCTTTGGTTAGATGATATACTTCATCTACTTAATACCTAATATTCTATCTTCTATTTTATTTTTTCTACCAAAAGGAATTTCTCTTGAGTCTTTGGGTTAGAACTTTTCTATTTTATCTTCATCCTAGCTTGAGTTCTTCAATATTTCTAGAACTTTATTGAACTCCAGATTGAAAAAAATCTGGAGTCACCTTCACCATTTAACTCAGCTTATTATTAGTATTATCTTAGACTTCACTCCAGAATTTATTCCTGTCTTCTTAAAGCATTTGTAGAAATACTGTTTAAATCTTTGAATTGTTTGATCATGCTTGTGATTTTTTATTTAAATACAGCTCTCAGGACTCTATGTACTTCTCATTGGAGAAATAGTGGTTTGAAGAATGGATATATTACTCTGGCTTTTCATATTCTTTCCATTTTCAGTATGTGACTTAGTCATGTGGACTTTTCTCATTGGTTGTACAGCTGATAAGAGAGACTGTTAATTCTAAAGTAGATTCTCTATTTGTTTTTGTCCAAACTTGCTTGATTTCAGATCAGGAATAGGAGTTCATGAGTTCTTCACATCCATGGTATTGGAATTTTTATTGTAGGATTGGTATGATTCCTGATCAGTTATAATGAAGAACTCATACTAATGTTACCCAAAGCTGAGTATTGTTGAGTTGCTGTACAATCTTCACTACTCAAGATAGGCCTGGAAGTATGATACTCAGATAAGAAGAGGTCAGAGTACTCACCTGGCTGGGCTGGTACACATGCTTCATGACCTAGTTAGGTAGAGAAAGTGAGGTGATCAGGAGAATGGAGAAATCATCAAGCTTAGCTAGTGTGCAAGCCATGCTACCTAAATGAGCTCTAGGTATATAGAGGTAAAGAGGGCAGACAGGTGTCTAGGACATGACACAGTTTGTTTTACTTTAAATATTTATTATAATACTGGTAAATGCAGCTTAAATAATAATAGTAATGCTTTACAGGTGTATTCCCTAGAGGTAACATTCTTCAGCATTCCCAGACTCTTCTTATCAAGAACCACACCATTTCTACCTAAGGAATATCCTCCTAACTGACAAGAATCTTCACTGCAGTTTTCATTTGATTCTTCCCTTTATCTTTGATCCTACTCCTGGATTTAGACATCTAATAAGAAATTGCATTGGAATGCAAACTGTGAGTACAAGACAGGTTAATAACTAGAGCATTGGCAAGACAATTTGCATGCCCAGAGTGAAAGAAAACCTCAGAGATCAGCATCAGAGTAAAGTTGTAGTGGTCTGGAGACAGCTAGAGTATTCTTTCCAAAGGGAAAGACAGATGAGTCTCTTGCTTCTTTTCTACTAAACACACATGTACTTGGTGAGCCACTTGGGGTTCCTAAGTGACCCATTCTCCATCTACTAAAGCTTCTCCAGTCCACACAGAGTGACACATAACACTGGCCAGCTCTGAGTGAAAATTCAGAGTATTAATTTAAACTACAGAACAAATCTCTCTAATGTTAGTCTGGTGTGATTCAAGAGACCTGGTGTTGTCACTGATGGAGAAAAGTGGCAATGTGGCAAGCCAAATTGTGTGTGTTTGTGTGTGTGGGGGGGTATTAGGTGTGTGTGGGGGGTTGGGGGAAGTTCTTTATAAGGCTTGGGTGTTTAGAACAAGGTCTTCCGATTTGCAGCAGAGGATTCAGAGTCCATATGGGAACATCACTTTCAGCATGCTAATGGTTTTCATAGAGCTCAAAAACATGTTCACAGAGCACCAAGTAACCTTGTATCTAGGACTGCCCATTTTGAATGGGGATTTGTCAGAACCACCCAGGCTGTTAACCAGAATAGGCAGAGAGTAATAACAGGATGCCTCTAACAGAACAATGTTAGATCAGAGACTGAGAGTAAGATGCTGGAGCCCCAGTCCCTGTGGCTCCCCCATGTTTGCAGCAGTGCCCATCACATCTATCAAGCTATGTGGGAAACAATACAACTAGAAGAGAGAAGAGAACTATAGCTAAGACAAAGGCTACTTGTGGGCTCAACAGTGCTATTTCTATCTTGAAAATTGATTATATATTTATAAATTTTTAATCATCATAGGCCAGGCTGAATGATACTTGACCTCAAGGGCAACCCATGATTTGATGGGAAAGAAGACTAGGAAGGCCCATTCCATTCTCCAATTAAGCTTTCTAGACTTATTTAGAGTATAGAATTACCTTATACCTCTTAGAGCCTTAGCCAGTCTGTGTACCACCTGTGTGAGCAGAACTCAGAGAGACCAGAAGAAGGTTCTGGATCCCCAGGAACTGGAGTTAACAGTTGTCTATGTGCCAAAGTACGGGTGCTAAGAATTGAAACCTGGTCATCTGGAAGAGTATTCAGTCCTCTTAACCACTGGGCCATCTCTCCAGGCCCTAATGTTAAATCTTATAAAATTATTTAGTACCATTTTAATCTTGTTTACAATGCTATGGTTCTGGAGAGATTTTAGTGTTTTATCCTTTGTCCTATTTAAATGATGTATGTTACTTTAAAAAAAAATACAGAATAAGAGCGAGTGAGATGGATCAGTGGGTAAAGGTGATTACTATCAAGAGTGACAAGATAAGTTGGATCAATGGAACCCCTTTGGTAGAAAGGGGGAGGAGGAGCTGGCTCCTATCACCTCTATTATCTAATCTCCACATGTTCCTCCTTCATTAACTATAATAAATTAAAATAGAATATTAAATTAAATGGAAATGTACATTTTCCAACAAAATTATTAAAAAAGTCACCACCCTAACTCTAAAAATATGTATGCTTTATAATATAATTTAATAGAAAATTAGGATACATAGGCAAATACATATAGAAAGCAAATTCCAATGTTGAGTATGTCATCACAGCTGCCAGAGGTCCTTACAAATGACAGGAAAACTATCAGATACCTGTATATAGATATAAATTTATAAGCCACCTTTCAGCTATCTAATAGACCTATATGTGGGTTTAAAAAAAAAACTAGGTAACTAAGTAACTATGTAACTAAGTCTAAGGTTAGTATAGTCTCAGCACTGTGTTCATAGACCATCGAGTTTTCAATATGAAATAGAGAAGGAAGATAAGAGGAAAAAATATGCGACTACTAGTCTCAATTTCTTTGCTTTGTTGGATCTGGTCTGATAAAACTCCAATATTTACATTAAGTTTTTTCCTAATAAAGTATTTATATAGAACATATTTTCAGTTAAAGTTTAATTTGTAGATCATGTTCAACTATTTCCAACTATATTGGAGAGCATGAAATAATACCACTGGTAGAAATTTAAATCTGACTCTTGGGAAAAATAGAATAACTTAGCAGGTCTCTTCTACAGCCTACCTAACTTCTGTGATTAAATTAATATAAATGATAATGGGGGAAATAGATGTATGGAACATTACATCATGAATTTTATTTATATACAGCTGTATTACAACATTAGCTTTCCAGTGAAGTTAGCAAAGTACCCAGAAATATATCAACTATTTCTGATGAGAGACAAAATTAATCCACACTGTCATCTCTTCTGCTATGAATTTAAACCACATCTATTTTATTGTGTCACCATTTGGTTTTCATTTTATTTCTAGTCATCTTCAGACCATGCTTAATTTATGACTAATATTATCCAGCTGCTGAACTGAGAACTTAAAGAAAACTTTTAAAATAAATCCACACTGTCAAGTCTGAGATCTAATTGTGTGTAGAATAAAAAAATAGAATAAATAACTGCATCCTAATAACTAAATAATAGGGAAAAAATTGAGATTACTGATAGCAGCTTTACAGATATTTTAGGTAATCCCTAGTCTTAACAGTCTGGTCTCAATTATCCAATAAAAAGATATAGATTAATAGAATGAATTAAAAAATAAGATCAACCCTTCTCATGTTTCCAAGAAACACATCTTAACATCAAGGATAGACATCATTTTAGGATAGCAACAACAACAAAAGGTAGAAAAATGTATTTCAAACAAATGGATTCCAGAAGCACACTTATGTAAATATTTCATTCTTACAAAGTACAGTTCAAATCAAATCTACTCAGAGGTGGTAGTGAAGGACACTACCTACTCATCAAAGGAAAAATCAACCAAGAAGGTATTCCAATCTAAACATGTATGCACCAAACACAAGTTCATAAAAGAAACACTGTTAAAGCTACAATTTCATATTGACCTACACGCAGTGATAGTGGGTGACTTTAATACCCCACTCTTTCCAAAAGACAGGTCATCCAGACAAAAACTAAACTCAGCAATGCTGAAGATAGATGACATTATAAATCAAAAGGATCTACAAAATATTTACAGAACATGTCACCCAAATACAAAAGAATATATGTTCTTCTCAGAAGCTCATGCGACCGTCCCCAAAATGCACCATGTACTACGACACAAAGCAAATCTCAAAGGGAATTATACAGTTGAAATAACTCCTGCATCCTATCTGGTCACCATGGATTTAAGATGAATATCAACAACAAAACAGAAAGTTTGCAAACTCATAGGAACTTAGCAAGATATTACTGAATGAAAAATGAGTTGAGACAGAAATAGAGAGGAAAATACTTTTTAGAATTTAATGAAAATATAACACAATCTTTTCAAACCTATGAAAAACTACAAAGATAGTTCAATGGGGCAAGATTATAGCACTCAGTGTCTATATAGAAGAATTGAAGAAATCACATACTAATAACTAAACAGCAAATCTTTACATGCTAAAATGAAAAAAAAATTTATACTCAAAATGAGTAGTTAAGAAACGATCAAACTCAGTGTTGAAACCAATAAAATAGAAACAAAAAACTACAAAAAGAAACCTCACAATGAAATGAAAAGGTTGTTCTTGGAGAAAAGTCGATAGCATTGACAAATGCTTAACCAAGTTAAAAGATAGAGAAGATACGAATTAATAAAATTAGAAATATAAAGGGGGATATCATAACAGAGATAGAAGAAATCCAAAAAATCATAGGGATACATTTAAAAGACTGTTCATTACCAAATTTGAAAACCTAAGTGAGATGAATACATTTCTTTATGTGTAACATTTACCAAAGTTGAATTGAGATCAAATAGACAATTCAAATCAACCCATAACCCCTAGTAAAATAGAAGAAATAACTAAATTCTCAACAAAAAAAAGTGTGATGCCACAAGGATTGTGCACTGAATCCTACTAATGAATTAATACCAATACTTCCCAAAATATTCTGCAAAGTATATCTAAAGAAACATTCTTTATGTGTTTTTTTAAAAGCAGGGCCACAATTACTCTGATATCTAAACCAAATAAATATAAAAGAAAGAGAATCACAAATTGGTTTTCCTTATGCACATATATGTAAAGAATATCTTAATAAAATGCTTTCAAACTAAATATGAAAACACATCAAAAATATCTTCCATTATGATCAAGTAGATACTATTTCAGAGATGCAAAGATGAGTCAAATATCAATAATTGTAAATCACTGTATGAACAGACTGAAAGACAAAAGCCAGGCAATCATCTTATTAGATGCAGAAAATGTCTGACAAAAATTTAACATCCTATTATGAAAAAAGTCCTCAAATTACTAGGGATAAATGTGACTTCCCTCAACATAATGGGAGCAATTTACCCAAAACATCTATTTAAATGGAGTGAAACTTAAATAATTTCCATTCAAATCAGGACAAGATAAGGTTGTTCTATTTCTTCTCCCAACTTGAAGTTAGAAATAGAGCAGTAAGACTACAGAAGAAAATCAAGAACATAGAAATAGGCAAGGGGGAGTTAACGCGTCTTTATTTGCAGATGCTATGATTTTTATACAGGAATGATACTTAAAACTCCATTGGGAAACATCTACAGACACTTTCATCAAAGTAGTAGGATAGAGAGTTCTCATTGAAATATCAATACCCTCCCTTTATAAAAGTGACAAATAGACTGAGAATGAAATCAGGGAAATCATGTCTTTCACAATAGTCTCAAAATAATTGAAATATATTGGGTTACCTCTAACCATTAAGTGAAAGCCTTGTATATTTAAAATGTTGAAACATTAAAAAAAATTGAAGTATCAGAAAATAGAAACACCCCTCATGCTCATAGTATTGTAAGACTGATATAATGAAAATCACCATTCTACAGATTTAATGGGATCCCTTCAAATTTCTAACACAATTCCTTACTGAATTTGATAGGAAAATTTTCATCTGGGAAACACACACACACACACACACACTAGTTAAAACAATCTTGAGTAATAAAAGAGCAACTGGAAATATCAGCATCCCTGATCTCAAATTATACTAAAAAGCTATAATCATAAAGAACTGCATGATGTTGTCATAAAAACAGACAATTGATGAATGGAATAGAACTGAAAAGCTAAACATCACTCCACACACCTATAGGTACCTGACTCCTTATAACAAAGCTGAAAACATACAGTGGAATAAAGCCAGAATCTTCTATAAATAGTGATGTCAAAGTGGGTGGCTGTATGGAGAAGAACGCAAGTATTCATCACAAAATTCAACTCCATATCAAAGACATCAATATAAGGTCAGCACACTGAATCTGAAAGAAATGAAAGTGGAGAATAATCTTGAATTCATTAGCATAAAATATCTTTCTGAACAGAATATTAATAGGATGTTAGGCACTAAAAACAACAGATAAATAGGACCTCATGAAACTCAAAATCTCTATATGGCAAAAGTAACTACTATGTAGACACAATGGCAGGCTACAGACTGAGAAAAGAATTTTGTGGACAATTATGAATTGATCAACATCATGATACAGCTGTACTATTCTTAGACATATATCCAAATGACTTAGCATCATACTACATAAATATTTGTTCAGCCATATTTATTGTATTTATGGCCTTATTTATAATAGCCACAAATTGAAAACAGCATAGATGTCTATCAGTGATAAACAGATAAAGATATGTTACATTTATACAATGGGATATTACTCATCTATTTAAAAAAAAAACAAAACTATTAAATTTAAGGTAAATGGATAAATCTAGAAAAAAAATTGTTCTGAATGAATCAACCCAGACCCAGAAAGACAAAGATGGTATTTGTTTGCATGTGAATGTTAGCTTTTAAGCCTTCAAAAAGGTATACAATTTATATGCTCATAGAGGTTAGTTATAGAATAAGGACCTCATGAAACTGAAAACCTTCTGTATGCAAAAGTCACCATCATGTGGACACAGTGATAGGCTGCAAAGTTGGAAACGAATTTTGTAGAAAGTTGTGAACTGGACTATTTCTCCCTAAGAAGGGGAAGTAGAATGGATATGGAGCTAGAATAAGAGAATTACATGGGGAGAGAGAAAAACAAGAGGTGGGTAGAAGAGATAAGAGACTAAAATGAAGGGCCATTTGAGGGGATTTATGGAAGTGTAATATAATATAAACTTCTTAAAATTTGTACATATATGAAATAACTCTAAATGAAATCCTCAAATAATGGGGGAGACAAAGCCACAACTAGACATCTCTTGCCACTAACTGAAAACTCCCGTCACAGGAATGGGTTTTATCTAATAAATTTTCTAGCCAAAGAGACCCCTTGGTAATCCATAACAATGCAAGCTCTTGCCAAGGATACTGTTTGCTCTCCACAAACTGATGAAAAGCCCCTATAGCTCAAGACAACACCTACCTAACTCACCAAACACCCAGAAATTGAGCTGATGCCTCGCTAGATCCTCCAACTCTAATGACTAGTGTTCATGAAACTGGAAGATACTCTGCATATTACCAGAGAAAACAGGGAAAAACAAACCCAGTTACAAACCTTTCAATCTACAATGGTGACATGTATGAAATATACACTGTATAATTATAACACAAAAGTCTTGAGAGTAACCACGCATTATCTGATTGGATTTAAGGCCCATTCATATTCCTGAAACTGCTCATGTAACTAAGACCCTGAGACTTTATAGATCATAGACTTAGGAGAAATCAAATACTATTTTTCTGCAAAATGTACATAGCCATCAACTGACTACTAATGACATTATTCTATAGTCATAGATAAATACCTTATTCAGCCATCATCAGAGAACATTACTCTTGTAGTACATTCATGCATACAAATAGAGAGACACAGAACTAGGCCATGTGAAGAGAGTGAGAGACCAAGGAATAATCAGTCCAAAGTGGAGTGTCTCCACCAAAATCCTCTCAGAAGACAGGGAACCCTGCAGGATAGTAGGTACAAAGATTATTAAATAGGCAACTGGAATGTAAGACACCAAGAAACCAGTGCCAAACCAAGCAGGACTAAGGCACATATGAACACACAAAACTATGGCAGCATGATGGTACAGGTCTATACCAGATGAGTTTTCAGGCTGAGAGGGGAAGTATATAGAAACCCACATCCTTAATCCAAAAGTTTTCTCCAATTTAGTTATTTGTGAAGGATGAAATGGTTTTCTCCAAAGAAGTCTAACTGGGTATACAAACCATGTTTAAGTCCAGAACCCATGACCAAGAGTAGGTGGTTAAGTCAAAACAAGTTTAATGTTACATATGGATATTTTATTATCATACAGATCTTTTACTTATCTAATATGGCTTCTGATTTTGTTTTTTATGAGTTTTCTGTGTGGGGGGATGTGTGTGTTTTTAGTGCTTTTTCTTTGGTTCTTTTGTGCTGTTTGTCTTGTTTTGCACCAGTCTAATTTGTTTTTTTTATCTTATTTTACTATTATTATTTGAGATGTCTGTTCATTTCTAAAGAAAGAGAGAAAGAAAACGTATATTTTGATGTGTTGGAATGTAGGGAAAATCTGATAGGAGCTGAGAAAGATAAACCATAATCAGAATAGACTATAAAAATTGCTTTCAATAAAATAAAAATTACCAATTTGTTTCCATGTTATACTGAGAATAAAATCTTCCCTTCTACTTTTAAGCAGAAACCTTCAAATTATGTATTGCAAGCAACAGAAATGTTTGTTGTCTTTTCTGGCTGAATATTTGATGGTATCCTGGATATTTCTGGAGACATACCTCAGTATTCAACAATTTAGCAAGCCATTGTGCCTTCTTGGTCAATCAGCAAAACTCAAGATCAAGGACTATCTTCCAGTGAAATCTTCAAAAGTCCTCTCTCCTCTGCTTTTACTGCCTCTTCCTCTTCATTCCCTTCCTCATCCTCTGCTCTCTCCTGTTTTCCCTTACTGTAGCACATGGGACAATACTGCCTAAGTTGCACAGTAAACATTTATGAATGAACAGATGAATGAATAAAAGGAAGATCATTAAAGAACTTCCATCAATGAAGTCAAATAGGAAAAAGGAATCAAAGATATCAGAGGCTAGGGAAAGAAACAATGACAAGGCAACAAAGCCTAAGAAATCTAGTGAAGAGATCCACAACTGAAGTAGTGATAGCATTTTGAGGTTCTTATTATGGTTGGTTTGGCTGTTCTGAGCCAAGTATACACAGAGAAAAATCAAGTGAGACAAACAGGAGATTTAACCAGCTAACTGTTCTCAGTTCATTGAGTACTGATGATCTAAGATTAAAAGACAGGTTTTCATCTTTACCAAGACTTTGTAGTGGACTTTGGGAGACATGGAGTTCTTTGGAGAAATGTCCTGAATGTCAGGTTTCCTGCCACTGAAAAAGATTCATGAAATATAACTAAAATGACTGAGTCAAGGGGAAACAAAAACAAACCAAAACAAACCAAACCAGACAAAAAAGATAGTCCAGCACATGGAGGAGTGAAAATTAGTACTATAGGGACTCCCTGGCTCCTGGAGGCCATGCACATATTTAACTCCCTTGTGCTTTAGCAAGCAGAGATGTCTGTTACCCTGTCAGGAAAATCTTCACCATAGGGATGACAGGACTCACTTTCTGCAGGGTACATAATAACTTTCCGACATGTTGTCAAAATATGTCAGGCCAAGTTATGACGTTCTATTGCATGAGAATGTGACAGACACATGGTACAGAGATTGGCGATTCAGATGCTTTCTGTCAATGCCTGCCACTCAGGAGCAGAAGTGGAATCAAACCCAAGTTATAGCTAGGCTTTTTGCATGAGAGTCACTTCCAAGTTTTACTTTTCATACCTGAGGTTTTGTATTACTGATATTAAGTAGAAAAAAAAAACTCTGTGCAATGAATTTTAAATTAGGTAAAAGCTCTCACCAGAGATTTGTTAAAAGCAGATGAACAGCTGTTCTTTCCCCCTTTTTAGTAGAAGAGCTTTAAATTATATATTAACCAAAAAGGTAAACAGAATAAAATGGGCAATTAAATATTAATGGAAGATGTAGTGGAATTGTCCTGTGCTGCACTTAAAACAGCCTGAATGATTGAGCTGTGAATTGCTCTCCCTGAGGTATTGAAATATTCATCAGCACTATTTAATAAATGTTCATATTCGTAGGCACTCATGTTTACACTACAGCCCTTGCAAGAGAGTGCTTACCAAAGAAAACATGCTAATGGAAGGTGAACCCTCCTGTACAGAGTCACCTTCAATTATGCAGTGCATTGCTGAGGAGACAGGGAAATCTCTCCTCTGACAAATGAGAAGCTTGCATACCAAATGAGTCTCTTTTGTTAAGAGAATAGCTAGGCTTGGCACAGATGCATCATGGTTCCACGACTATTTGAGATTTTAAAAAATTTATCAGCTCTGTATTTTAAAAAAATGTTTAGCCTTTTCTGCCTGCAGATGAGCTTCATTTTATTGCTATTACTGTAAACTGCCTACCTTATGGGAAGAGATGCAATGGAAAGCAAAAGAAAGATTGTAGTAGCAAACTCAAAAACAACTTAGGTAAATGTATGCCAAGTAACAGTGATCTTAAGGTTGTTGTCAACGTTTGCAGTCAGAGTTAAATACTGTCCCTCTGTGACATTTACTTAGTCATTTTGTATCTAGATCTGTAGACATTGTATCCTCTCAAGTGGGGAGTTTGATTGCCCACCTAAGTTAAACATGATCAGGGCTGGTCAATACATTGAAATTGACTTATCTCTACGGAGACTATTAAGATATAGTAGAGACCACAGGAGGAAAGAGGCTGTAGTTGTACTATTGATAATTAGGTTGACTGAAAGGGATATACCATTCTTGCTTAGACAAATGTTTGCTGCAAATAAATCATCATATTCCCAGTTCAGCATATATATTTTGGATTAGGTTCACTGGTGATGTGCATCAGCATCCTTCTGACAACCTGGCAACCCTGAGAAATGCTTAGTTAGTG
This sequence comes from Grammomys surdaster, assembly GCF_004785775.1. NCBI lineage: Eukaryota > Metazoa > Chordata > Mammalia > Rodentia > Muridae > Grammomys > Grammomys surdaster. The sequence goes on from NW_021620842.1 coordinate 2,833,333, forward strand.
GAAGAGGTTTCTATTCCGTTGGTAATAAAACTCTGCAGGTATTTTTGGTTGACTTCTGATTTCTCTGCTACAGTGGTATTGTGATCTCAAACCTTGTTCATAGCCTAACAGGGGTGGAAGAAATATCCTCTCTCATTAACCATATCAATTGACTTTGGTTTTACTAAGAGTGTACTAGGAGATGAGATATTAAGAACTATTTTACTTGGGCTGGTGTCCTGTCCAGCAGGACATTAAACAGGGGTCCGAGGAGGTAACCTGAAAGAGAGCAGGGGTTGGGGGAAGGACAGGCAAAGACACAAGGAATGGTGACCTGTCTATAATCTGATCAGGTCTTCATTTTTACTTCTGCACACACAGGTTATATACACAAAAAGGCAGGATGTGGGGAAGGGGATGACGCAAGAGTGTGGGTGTTCAGGGGGTGTACAGATATCTTTCAGAACAGAGTGTCAGCTGGGTGAAGGTTCAGGGGACAGACCACTATGACTCTGCCTATGATTCACTTGTCTTTATCTAAGTTGGTACTATCTACCAAGGTTACTTATCTACAAGGTCTATGACTAGCCAGGCTTGGCAGTCTTCCACCAAAGCTGTTTGTTTACAATAGCTATCTGTTTCAGTGCTTTTCCACAGAGACCCAAGACTTGGTGCTAGCAGGCATGTATATCAGGCCTATTGCTGATTTTAGGCCTTAAGTGTATAAGCAGGGCTGCCCCTGACAGGCTGGTGTTGTAGATCAGCTGACACAATCTTTTCTTTACCATAAGCTGGCAATGTGCATTTCTAATCTTATTACTTGTGAGGTGGACACAAGAGAAATAAGAGTTGAACGTCATCTTCATCTATATCTCACATTTGAAGCCAGACTGAAGTACATTTGGCCCTATCTCAAAGAAAGAAAATAAATTATTCATGCACAGTTCAGCATAATTCACTGTCACCAGCCTTTTTCACCAGAAAAAAAAAATTCCTTCAGCAGCTGAACTCAAAGGAAGAGTTTGTGGCAACAAGCCAGACGTATCATCCTTGTAAGTAGGCAGAGTCTATTTTTTACAATTCTGAACAAGATAGCCATTTTATGTTATTGAGCTTCAGGGTTATTTTATAAGCAGTAGTATGGTACATGATAATGATAATTTTTCAACAATTACAGTATTTCTTTTATAGAAAGGATGATTGTTTATGTGCCTTTTTGTTTGTTTTTTTTTGTTTTTTGCTTTTTACTAATTAGCAAATTTGACTGGATATTAACTGTGTACCTTCAAAAAGGACATAAATTTTTAGCCAACTTGAAGAGTATGGAGCCTTCCTTGGAATAACCTACTTCTTCAATGCCATTCTTCAAAAATATGTCACCAAGTATTATTGGCTAAAACATCCAACAACATCTCTCTGTCTCTTAGCATTGTACATGCCTGCTTCCAAAACCCTTGGCTTTGGTTCCTATGAAGCTGCTAAGTTGTCTTTTCATTGTGTACATTTGTATAAGGCCTTAAACATATCATAAAATGTGTCTATCCAATTATATCTCACTTCTCTCAAAATCTCGAAATAAAAAACTCTTCAGTGTTTGCCTATTAACTTTAATACTTCAAAAATTCCTCCATGATCTTTAATATCTATTCCAAATCACTCTAATGAGTCTCTGTTTATCTCTATTCTTCATATTAACCAGTGGAAATCACATAATACAACTTTCCTGCTTTCCCCACACTACTTCCCATCATGCTTTGCTCTCTGATTTCCTTTCGAAATTGTTCCCCAGACTTTAGTGTAGTCACAACTCACCCTGTCCTCTGGACTAGTGAAAACATCAGGGAGCAATGTTTGGGAAGTTTTTTATTATTAATATTAGTTTTTAAGAATTTCACACTATATATTTTGGTAATATTCACCTTCCTTCCCAATATCCAGCCTCCTTTCCTTACTTATTTAATAATGTGTCTTCCTTTTCTTTTCTCTTCTCTTCTCTTCTCTTCTCTTCTCTTCTCTTCTCTTCTCTTCTCTTCTCTTCTCTTCTCTTCTTTTCAAAAAGATTATTTAAGTCCAATTTGTAGAGATCGTATACTCTTGGATGTATTATCACCCACTGGAGCATCATTGACCTTTGGACAGTATAAATGTTCTTTTAATGCCTGTTTCCCCTATGCATGATGGGATTTTTATCTGGCTGGAGAGTGTGGGTCTTGTACATTCTGTCAGAATCTCTGTAAGTTTATATGTACAACTGTACTACTGTGTATGGGAAACACAGTAGTAATCTTGTAGTAATCTACTGCCTCTGATTTTTACAAGCTTTCTGCCCCTAATTCTGTAATGATCCCTGAGCCTTGAGAAAATGATGAAAGATGCAGATGTCTCACTTATGCTGACATCTTTTATTCTCTTCTTTTGATCAGTTATGTGTGTCTCTGTTTCTTGCCATGTACTGCAAAAAGAAGCTTCTCCGATGAGTGTTGAGAGGTGACTCATTGGTGGATATAATGAGAAGTATTTAGAAATCTGTTTAATATAATTTTCATTTAAGATAATATAATGATCTATATTTAGAAGTCTTTTTAATATGATTTCTAGTCAAAAGAATAATAGTAGTAAGTTCTCCTGTACGTCCTGTGACCTGTCTAGCCACCTATTCTTGGTCATAATAACAGTACCAAGTATGGGTTATATCTGTGGCATGGTCTGTAAATCCAATTTTAAAAAGTAGATGGATGTTCCCAGGGCACTTGTGCCACTATGGAACAAACTGATATAACTTCCTAGGCCAGTATTACTGTAATTTGAAGAGTTGCTCAGATGCTCATTTATGCTTTTCTTAACGACATTATATAAGGAAGTTTTCTTATCTCAGTCCCAAGTTCTTCTCTAGAACACCTTCAGATTTAGCTACCACTACAATATTGTATTAATTTCTTTCTTCACTGTGACAAAATACAGAAAAAAGGCAACCTAAGGGAAATGTGCTTTTTTGACATAGTGTGAAGCTCATCCTGAATAGCCAAAAGGCAGTCATAGCAGTAGGAAAATGAGGCAGCTCTGCTCATGGCATCTTTAGTCAGCAAGCAGGGAATGAGGGGTGCTGCTCTTTCTGTATCTTTTTGTACTTGACTTAGATTCCTAGCTCACAGGATGATATCACTAAATTTTACCCACCTCTTTCCATCTCAATTAGTTAATTTAGAAAATCTCTAGATGACATTTCCAGGTATTTGTTTGCAGGGCATTTCTAAGTGCTATCAAACTGAAAATCAAGATGAGTCATTATGACAATCTCTCATTGTGTCATACCATGACCTCACAGAATGTTAATAAAGTTCAGCTATATTTTTGCCCTCCATGTCTTCAGTACAATGTAGGGTCATCAAACTTATAGTTAATTGAATTATTTACTAAATAGCTAAATTTTATTTCACATTAGTCATTTTATTCTATGGTCTTATATATATTTTATATTATTTCTTCTTTGAATGGTGTAAGTATTTAACTCAGGGATTTTTTAAAAAGAATTTGTGCTTAAAATAAAGAAACCATTTAATTGTAAGAATTTGTCTTTTTTCATAACTCAATAAAAGACACTGTTGAAATTTTAACAGTGGTAACAGTTCATGTCATTTTAATCCTGGCTAAATTTTAACTAGCTGGTAAACATGTGAGACATATATAACCGGATTGAGAGAAATGAAAACATTTTTGCCACTTAGATGCATAGACAAATTCTGCTGTGACAGCAGTCTCTACTTCATTCTCATTTTCATCCCACAATCTGGTCTTTTAGAGGTCTGTTTAAAGTAGGTCTATTTCCAGAGAAGACGAAGTTAGTTAGAATAGAAAACTTGTTCCTAGAAGTGTGGACTCTGGTTCATTACATATCATGATAATATGAAAGAGTATGAATATATAACAACAGAGGTCAGAAGGAATCTTCCTTTTCTCATCCCTCTTCAGAGGAGACATTGCTTTGCTCTCTGGAAACATTAGTGGTGCAGTTGAAAAATGTATGGCAATTTGTAAAGGCTATCTTTTCCTTCAGTGTCAAAATCAAACAGGCTGCTACTACTTCGTTAGAGTTTGTAGGATTGTCTCCTTTCCCAAAAATACCATCAAAGAAGATAACAATATTTATTTTTTCTACATTTTTACATCAATAATTAAAATACAATAATAATTACTGAACCAATAGCTTATAATTGAGATTGAAGTGACTTAGTAGAGAAATCGCTGTGTTTACTAGTAGTACTCTGATTCGGAATCCAATTGAAAAACTAGACATATTTATGAAATTTAAGTTAAAATATTGACTACTATAAATCCTCAATGAAATCTTGAAATATTTTCCTATGTCTTTGTTGGGATCTAAATATAAATGCAAATGTTTCTCATTGTTCGACAGATAATAAACTATCACTGTGGTTTCCAACAGAGGTTTTAGCTCTAGAGACACTAAACTATGTGGACTATGAACTTGAATCCTGAAAGCTTACTTCTAAGTGCTGTATTTGACATAATAAAGAAAAAATCAAGTTCTTTGACATACATGAAAATGAAGATTTAACAACAGAGGCAACTTTTGGTGAAAGTATCATGGCAGTTAACTGTAGTGCTAAAAACACCCCACTGGGAACTTCAAATATCTTGAGCTTGTCACCCAGATTTTAAATATTTCTCATGAACTTGATACTACCTAGTGATAATTGTTGGACTTTCTCTGAAAGTTCAACACTCTATAGTAGAGGGATGACATATGATGCAGTGCTTTGGGAAAAGAAAACCATGGCATGAAGAAAGCATGTTGTGTAAAGTCATATGGTAAGGCAGAACTAGCTTGACTCTACAAGGAACTCAGTCCTCTTCCCATATTAGGAATTAATAGTAAATGTAAGTGTTCAATTTGTATCCATAATTATATTAGAAGTATCCAGCGAAAACAATCAATAGACCAACTTCCCTCACATGCATGAACATATATGAGCATGTATAAACATTTAGAGAAATTGCTGGAAAGTCCTACCTTCTGGGCATCATGTGACTGAGGCTCAAATAAAAGACTATGACACAGTTCTCATCTAAGTCGGATGTCTTTAGATAGCCAATAAGGTAACTCCAATTCTGAGAGCAGAATTTTATTTTATTTTAGTTCAAATGAACAAGAACAAGAAAAAAGAAGAAACTATCTCCTTGTCCATTTTTTTTTTCCTATTCAGGTTCTTACTCACTTTGTTCTACTCGTAATACTCATCGCGTTTGAAAGGGTGGGTATTACTTCACTTGGTACACCAATGCAAATACTAAGCATTAACTGATATGCCTTTCAGAACATCCAGGAACATTATAGAATCAAAGCAAATTTAATGTACATTTGGTACCAGAAATAATTTGTATAAATAATCACATTTTTAGCCAGTAAATATAGTGATGTTTCTATAGGTTTCTGTTCTCATCCTATTACAAAGCTATGGGGTATGTTTAATATTAACAAAATTTTTAAAATATTTTTTAAACAGAAGTCTAGTTTAGATGTTTGGTTAGGGTTTGTTTTGTTTGTTTGTCTGTTTTGTTGTTTGATCAGATTTGTCCTACAACTAGACAGCTTGTCTGAGACACATAAGTACTGTGAGGGTGCATATCTTATTTTTAGCAGCTTATTATAGAAACTGTTACTTTTATGAGAAAATTTTTTTTGCATCCTAGTATTGAGATATTTTGCTTGATTTTCTCTTTACATTTGTATTATAATTGTAACAGATCAAATTATAAAATCTAGAAAAGAGCTAATAGTCCGTGGATAATTTTAGCTAAATAAGACAGGGGGAAACAGAACCAGATTTTTAGGTTGTCTAGTTAGTGCGCAGGGAACTGGTCATGCAAAACCACCATTCTAACTTTTTCCATGTAAATGATTCTTGGGAGTCATATGCTGAAAGTATGGAAAAAAAGCCAACACACTAAGTAACTGTTCTCTGTAAAAGTACTACAGTGTCCAGGCACTGGGAGAGCATTTTGCTCCAGAGAGAGAAAAGATTCTTTTTGATGATCAGAAAGATTCAGAGGTAAATTAAAGTTCATTCTTCTTAAGTATCTCCATTTAATATTCTATTTTGTTTTCAGCATGTTTATTGGGCCTGATTTTAACCAAAAAAAAAAGAGAGAGAGAGAGAGAGACTTATTTCCTTTGTAACTATCTATCATATTTGTAATAGACATGTAAGCATCTATTTTTGTTGATTGTATTATTTATATTTTAGCTACTCTGTAGTATACTATTGAAATGTCCCATGGCATTCTTGAGATAATTTACAATTTTTTAATCTGAATAAAATTATTGAAGTAACAATACTCTGATGCGCTCAAAAGTAACTACCTTATACCATAATTCATGAACTGTTGTGTTTAATTTCCTCTCAAAGTTACTTGCTATTTTTGTTCAGCCCCTTCCCTCTATCTGTAGCACTCTTTAATACCCTACTATTGGTGGTTTAAAAATGGCTATATAGAGTAGAACTGTTTCCTCTCCTCATGTGACTAGCAAATAAAACAACATTGCTTTTTAGGGTGGGAAATTGATAACCAGAGGTTCTAATTCTAACAGTCCCCTTAGGGGTCATGATCTTAAAAGAATCTTGAGTGTAGCTTTTCTAGAGAGTAGAATCTGAATTGCAGTTTATCTGTGAATCATTTTATTGGGATCAGAAGTATAATCTAAGTAAAGTAAGAGAGGGAAAAAGATGTCATTTTAGATGTTACTTCATTTATGGGGTCAGGTCATCAAAACCAACCAAACAAACAAACAAACAAACAAATGAAGCAATCATGTGCATACTTACATAGGGTACCTGATACACAGAGCTGGTACATCATGAGTCCATCAAGAGGATAAGTAAAGACTTTATCAGCCCCTTCTTTTCCTGATGTTTATCTCCTTCATCTCCTCTATGATAGGTTAGTTTATTGACTCCTATAACAAACACTATTCAGGAACCTAGTGCTCTGGTTACTGTACTTAGGATGAACATACTTAGGATGCACTGTAGCTCAATGTATGAAAAATATCTAACAAGAAAGGACATGGAAGAACTTATGGTCCAAGTTGCCTTCATTCTGGCTGAGAATCAGAGTGATAACTGAACTCTGGAAGGCAGAAGAGGAATTTAGAAAGGAGGAGAACAAAAATTGCCCTGTGCAGTGTTGGCATTTATTATCACACAGAGAAGGAAGTCCCCCAAGTAAAGCTAGTTCCAGAATTGTCTGATTTCAAAATTCTATGCTCACCACTGTCCCAGACTTCGATTTCTCTATTGTCTCCTCTCTCTTATTTCTTTATACAGTATGGAAACAGCTTCCAACTTTGGCAAGATAAAAGGAAGAATAACTTTTCAAATTTGTTTTAAAAAGGACATATACCATTGATGAATGATTGAATGATTCCTAAGAATTTTATAGATTAAAAACTTGTGATTTTTACATGTTTACAAACAAAAAAGTCAGAATTTACAGATTTTCCACTTCATCTTCACCCAACTGACACTGACTATATGACTTCATCACAGGATATGACTGATTGAAAAATTAATATCTGATTTCTTCACCAACTATTTGGTGAGTTGTATGGAAATAGATGAAAGCATTTTAGTTTTCATTTTTTAATGAGAAGGTAAAACTAATGTTACTGGTGAGAATATACATACTCAGTAAATCATTTCAATACCACAGGCTAGTTCACAGTCCCATTCACATTTTGGCATAACTCACCAGGTTCTTTCATAGAGAATTAGTAAGTACCTTTATTTGAGGATTTTAACCACTAATGTCTTTGGGAAAAACTAGTAAAAGAGGGAGAAAATATCACCCATATTTATGTTGAGCAAAATATGTTTTATTTAATCTGAAGTAAATTCTAAAGTAGAAATGAAAATTTCCAGCTGGCCATGATTACCTAGAATAAACTCTAAAGACCCTTGGTTGTTAACCTGTCAAGTGTTAGTCAATCAAACTCAAGATCATTGACAAGCCACTTTACTTTTTCAGGTTGTCAAGATTTGTTTGGTTTCTGGTCGATTGGTTAGTTGACTTTCCTTTCCATTTGTTAAGTGGCTAAATAAAATGATAAGAAATTTTTCACTTCAAGTAAAGGAAAATATTCCCTAACTTAATGTTGGAGATATTGGCAGGGTCCCTGCAATCTGAAACTTAAAATTCTCATGGTTATGGTTTGTTAGATATTACATTGAGTGTTCAAGACTCAATTCCCACGTGAAGCAAGGAACAGAATTTGCAAGGAGAAAACCCCACTGCATTTATTTGACCTTATACACATAGAAAGAAACTACTGTGCTCCAAAATATCTGTTCTAAGAAAGATTTATTTTACTGGAAAAAATGTCTGGAACCATAGAAGGTACTTTACACACAAGTAAAATAACTCAAATGAAAAAACTAGCAATTTGATTAAATTATGTGTGCCTTTTCAACTATGCCAGTGGGGCTTAGCTCAGCAAACAGAAGCAGTGAAGTAAATCAATGTTGGTTTATTAAAGATCTGAATTCAATATCTCAGTGGGTGATGGGCTTATGCACCAGAGTGCTATTTAGCTTTTCTTAACAAAGAAAGTCAACATGGCAGAATCAAGGAGAAACTCAGAGAAAGACACTGCCAAGCAGTTTCTCAAAGAGGAGTTTGTGTCTTTCAGCAAATAGGTTTGAACAGAACATAGATTTTATCCTATGGCTTCCCATTTCATTATTTAATTTATTTATTTTAACATTGAAATTATTTCCTGAATATTGATATGGTCACCAGTGACATTAGTGTCACCTGCCAATTAATAAATGGAAATTGAAATGCCCTCGTCTGTTCCAATATAACCCACCAAATATTTGGTGAAGACATCAGAGATTAATTTCTCATTCAGATCTATTCTGTGATGAAGTCATAAATAATAGCAAATTTGTAACATCACATTATTCTCCATGGCAACAGACACTTTGCAAACAAAGGATTATGACTTCATGGGAGAATCAAACAGAAGGGAAGTGTGGGTTGCAAAGAAGAAAGCTTGTTTTCAAACTCATTTAATCTACAATAATTGCATTGGGAATATAGGCAATGCCTTGTAAAGCAAATTGCTTTTTTTAGAAATACTTTTCGCATTTGTTCCACAATAAGAATCATTGTCTAAATCGTGTATAGTGTGTAGCATGCAATAATTTTAACACATAACTTATATGACAGAAGTAATCTGGGATATAAAGGTATGAACTGGAAGTGACAATGCCATGAAAGAGTTTCTTCAGCATCACATAGTGCTGAAGAAAACAAAACAGATTTGTTACTAACGTGTTCATTGTCTGCGTATCTAACATTTGTAAAGGAGCTGGCCTATTCATCCTTCTTACCTTCTTTACACCCTTTCAAACACTGCCTATAACAATTACACTTACCAAAGAAAACAAAACAAAGAAAAAAAACAAAAAAACAAAACAAAACAATCACTCTTACTTCTAAACAACATCTTTGAGGTTTACTCATATGCAAATTATCTCAAGAAGCTGTTTTTTACTGATGTTGTTTTCTCCAAGAGATATTGAAATTTCCTGTCCAAAAACATGAGACAACAAACAATAAAATTCATTTTTTGTAGGATTTTTGGCTTTTAAATAATTCTATACTAGGCAATATTGCTAAGAATTTTTCTAAGATAAATAAAAAGAACTGGAGTTCCAAGAAATTGAGCCAAATGGTTACATATTTGGTTTTGTTGTTATGGTTATTATATGATGCTTAATACTATTTTCCTTAGCTTCCTTTTCTAGTACAACAATAATATTTTTTAGGAAAATAAGAGATAAAAAATGAACTAAAATCATGTGACTGTTACTGATACCATGACAAAGGGAGGATTAACTCATGATTCAAGAGGGAAGCCAAGAACATTAACAATATGCTATAACGGTTCTATGGGACCTCATCTGCCAGCAACTCTAGTGGAAGTAGCCTAGCTAACCTGACACTGAGCTTTTTATTTGTTATCTTGTGCTATCTAGTATTGTTACTTTATTTTAGGGATAACTCCATTCAAACTCTTTATATTTTTATACTTAGAAATATTAGGAAGTTTCTACAGAATAGGTGTCCATATAATTTTGCATAAGTTTAGTGTTAGTTATCCCTCAAGTCACTTATCTACCCTGTTCTCCCATTACAGAGTATTTTTAATGATCTTAGTTACCCTACAGAAGTTGATGCTAACATTCTTTTTACTGATAACATCATACAATTATGTCAGAGAACAAAGTGTTTCAAAACCAGTACTCACTTTAATCTTCCTCTCTACTGGCTAGAATTCACATTCCCTGGAGGTGCTATACATGCCAACAAAGGAGAAAATAATCACAAATTTTACCCAGTTTTCAATGCTGTGAGCAATAATGACTGGTCAGGAAAAACAGGCTCACTAATGCAATAATGACATGATTGTTATAGGTATAACCAATCACTTTATGGTCGAATTTAAGTCCTGCTCCACAGATTTGAATCCATGCATAGGACCATTATTCTGGCCAACAAACTATGACTGGTAAGGTCATGAAGCTTGAGGAGAGTATTACTATTACACACCTAAATGAATATCATCTTAAACAAATTTCTAATGGCTTATTACTAGATCCATATATTAGTGCATCTCCCAGACGTCATCAAAGAAGCTTCTTTGTGAAGTAGATGGCAATTACAGAGACCCACATATGATTACACTACAGGAAATAAGAATCTGCTCAGCTCTAAGTGTTCTAAGTCTATATTACACTTTTCTCATGCCTCACAAATCATAGCAAAAAAGGGAACGTACAGTGGAAGAACCATCAGTGGGCAGTTATAAATGACTACAAGGAATCACTGTTTTCTGGGCATGGCAGGATAGCTACATATCATGAATTCATAGCAGTTGAGATAGCATATGCAAGACCTGCACAGGCTCTGGCCCTACAAACTTAGAGCATTTAGTAGGGAGATGAGAATAAACTACCACTTACAGATAAGAAGATCTTGGTAGCTGAAAGCATCTAGCAGAGAAGAGCCGATATTCTTCAAAAATGTGGCTATGGATACTGCAGTTTACTCTTCAACCCACATTCAAATGTATATGGACAGTCTGAATTCTTCTTTTCTTCTCTTTTTATTTAAGAGAGAAGGTGCAAAGCTGGGTAGGAAAAATGAGATAGATTCACAATAATGGCAAGATGGGTGAATATGACAATAATGGATTATACAAAAATCTTTGCAAACTAAAAATGATTTTAAAATATAATTAATACTATAGTCCAAATATTTTGCAAACTGTTTCATATTTTCTAACTCTCTAGCTGTAAAGCAGATTTATAAGGATCGAGCCTAAAAAGCAACAAGTTGTGTAATACTTGAGATCTTTGTGGTCTAATATTTTAACAACATGTCTTCTGAATATGAGGAAGGATATGGCTAACATTTAACATATGATGAAGAAAAACTGCATATAAAAACTACTTAGGAATCATGAAGGAGCAAGCCTCATAGTTCACAACTGGCAAAATTAACAATCTCTATCAAGAGAATCATCTGACCAAATCCTGGGATAACATTTCACAAGACTGAATGATTTGAGTCTTTTACATGTTTGAAATCAAACAGAGCACCAACTACCTGAAGTTCTTTTTTATGTATGTATGTATGTATGTATACACACATATGCATATATATACACATATATATATATATGTGTGTGTGTGTGTGTGTGTGTGTGTGTAGTCATTAATGCTTAATATTTTGTTTCTGGTAATAATTTTTTTCTTTATTTTTATTTCATACAATACTTTCCATAAGTAGCCTCCCATTCCTCTCCTCCTCACAGAATGCCCCCATCTCTCTTCTCTTCTAGCTCCATGGCTCCTCCATTTTCCTTCAGAAAAAATAGCAGGTCTCTGAGGGATATCAACAAAACAAGGCATAACAGGGTGCAATAAGACTAGTCATAAATCCCCATATCAAAGCTGGCTGAGGCAACTCAGTAGGAAAGAAAATATCCATGAGCAGGTAAAATAGCCAGACACCCCACTTTCACTGTTAGGAGTCCAATAAATCCCCAAGCTAAATAACCACAGCATATATGCAGAGGGATTAGTGCAGAACCATGTAGGCTCAGTAGTTGCTGTTTCAGTCTCTGTGAGCCCTGATTAGTTGATGTTGTGAAGACCTTATAAGAACATGTGCTTGGAATAGTAGTATTGCCATATATAGTCTAATTTAGTCTAGAATCTTGCTGACATACTTTCAGTAGAGAATGACAACTCATCTTTTATCTTACAGTACCCACTCATGATATCTACCAGATACATTCATAAGCACAAATCCACAACTAGAATCATCAACTTAACTGCAACTATGTAACATTTGATTAAGTCAATATCAAAAGATCCTTCTGAAGAACATCTGGAAAGTCTCTTCTAAAACATAAACACCCTTTTTATGTTTTCTGTAAGCTCTTCAAGAACTGATTATATATGTGGAAGCTGGCTCCCTGCTGCCATTCACAGTTTGTCATCTCTTTTTACCAATATAGTAAGATTAATTACCTAGGAAAATATTCTAATTAAGATCAGATTTAGATTTCAATAAGCAAATAGTAATAATATTCCATGCATAGATTCACAATATGGTTAAATATATAACCATATAATGAAGTTAGTTTATTTTAATCAGTGAATAATAAATTTACCTTATTTTACACCACTATTACTACCGGCACACAAAAATCATATATCATTTATCATAATCTATAGAGCACATAATTTCTGAAGAGCAGGACCACATACAGGGAGTCTTATAATATAGAAGGTATAAAAAAATTGCCAACAAAACTTTGACTAGTTATGACATCTCTGCATTTTCAGGGATGTAGATGATCTATAGTTACTTCCTCAGGCATGAACTCTGATAGAGATGTGGCTACATGACTTTGTAAAATGTCAGGCTCAGAATAGCAGCTGGGCACAATGACCTTCAAGGCAAACAAGATCACAAGGACAGAGAACTGTGGAAAGGGGGAACTCAGATCAAAGATCCAAGAAATTAGTTGCTCAAGCTCTGATAGTATCTGACTAAATGCTATATAAACAGCGTTGAAAAAAATAAAAACTGTTCATTCATGAAGTGAACACAGAGTTCAGTGTGTTTGTTTACCAATGTCCACCTATCCAGGTTCTTGTGTTGCTCATGATTGTGCTGGCCACACAGCAAAAAAGAAGCTCTTTTACCAAGGTTCAGAGCAGCTTAGGCCTATGGGTATAAAGATAAATATTCAAAAGCCAAATTGGCAATGAGACCATTTAGAAAAATAACTGCAGGAGACTGAGGCTTCAATAAGGTATTAGTTTTAGGTTTAGGTTTAGTCAATCTAGCCTCTACTATGGCTAAGAAAACTTAGGAAAAGTAGGAAGATTATAATAGCCAGAATATGGAAATATATATCATTAAATAACTATGTGGAAGATTATATCTAGTGGTTGACTAAACACTATCTAAATAGCAGTAGGAAATAAATAAATATTGCTCACTTCTGAAATTAACCCTGAGTCCTTTGTTTCTTTCTTCAGTTGTTTTTCCTACTAAGGTTCTTGTTGTTTTCATTATATCACAGCATTTTTGGCTATCTATATAAAATTTGTCTAAGATCAAGACAGTCAAAATTCCTGCATATCTGAGAAAGGTAGTCTCCAAGTTCCATCACTTATTGTAAAGCCATTGGCAGGTGATGAATACCAAGGAAGGGAGAATCACTCATCTTTGAGTGTGCACTACTAATAGACTTCATATTATCCTATGGATGACCAGGTAACTATGTGCACATTGGCAACACTAATTGGACTTAATTTATTACAAACAAAAAGATGAAATTGGGATGAAGACAATGTAGGAAAAGATATGGGGGAAGTTGGAAATAGTAAATGGGAGTGAATATAATTACAGTTCATTGAATACATGTATGAAATTCTCGAGGATAGATAAAAAATCAATTTGAAAACCCTATACCATACCTCAAAAATGACAACAGACAAGGTTTCTGAATGCACAAAAGTCAAACACTTAATTCACTATCAAACATGAAATGGAGCCAAGGGGTCCCAGCAGCACTTACTGTATTGCATCATGCAGCTGCTCTGAAGCCATGGTTCTGAACACTTGGACAAGCACACTGTGCATGTTGTTGTGCTATGTAACACGAGCAAGCATTGCCAGAAACATCTCAGTTTCTGGAGTGTTTGACTTTAAACATTAGCATTTCAGTTAACTGAGTTGAAATTCATTAACAGTCATTAAGTGAATTTGGGTTTGACTTAGGACAGTGCTTCCAACAGTTTCTTTCTTTTTTTTTTCTTTTTCTTTTTTAAAAAATTCTTTATTTACATTTCAAATGTTATCCTCTTTCTCGGTTATTACCCCCACACACACCACTGGAAACCCTCATCCCATTCCCCCACCCCCTGCTTCTATGAGGGTGTTCCTTCACTCACCCACTCACTCTTGCCTCACCACCCTCAAATTCCTGTACTCTGGGGCATTTAGCTTTCACAGAAAAAAGGACCTCTCCTCCCACTGATGCCTGACAAGGCCATCCATTGCTACATATGCAGCTGGAGCCACAGGTTCCTTCATGTGTATTCCTTGACTGGTGGTTTAGTCCCTGGGAGCTCTGAGGGGGAGGGGTCTGGTTGGTTGGTATTTTTGTTCTTCCTAAAGGGATGCAAACCCCTTCAGCTTCCTTAGTCCTTTCTCTAACTCCTCCATTGGAGACACTGTGCTCAGTCTAATGGTTGGCTGCAAGCATCTGCCTCTGGATTTGATAGGCTCTGGCAGAGCCTCTCAGGAGACAGCTATATCAGGCTCCTGTCAGCATGCACTTCTTGGCATCCACAAACAGTGGCTGGGTTTGGTGACTGTACATGGGATGAATCCCCAGGTGGAGAAGTCTCTGGATGACCTTTCCATCAGTCTCTGCTCCACATTTTGTCTCCATATTTATTCCCATGAGTAATTTGTTCCCCTTTCTAAGAAGGACCTAAGTACCCACACTTTGGTATTACTTCTTCTTGTGCTTCATGTGGTCTGTATCTTGGGTATTCCAAGCTTTTGGGCTAATATCTACTTATCAGTGAATGCATACTGTTTGTGTTCTTCTGTAATTGGGTTACCTCACTCAGGACTAAATTTTCTAGTTCCTTCTATTTGCCTAAGAATTTCATGAAGTCATTGTTTTTAATAGCAGAGTAATTCTCCATTGTGTAAATGTACCACATATTCTGTATCTGTTCGTCTGTTGAAGGACATCTGGGTTCTTTCCAGCTTCTGGCTATTATAAATAAGGCTGCTATGAACATAGTGGAGCATTTGTCCTTGTAATATGTTGGAGAATCTTTTGGGTATATGCCCAGGATGGTATAGCTGGATCCTCAAGTAGTACTATGTCCAATTTTGTAAGGAACTGCCAGACTGATTTCCAGAGTGGTTGCAACAGCTTGCAATCCCACCAGCATCTGCTGTCACCTGAGTTTTTGATCTTAGCCATTCTGACTGATGTGGAGAGGAATTTCAGTGTTGTTTTGATTTGTATTTCCCTGTTGACTAAGGATGTTGAACATTTCTTTAGGTGCTTTTCGATCATTCCTGTTACCTCAGTTGAAAATTCTTTGTTTAGTTCTGTAGCCCATTTTTAATAGGGTTGTTTGTTTCTCTGGAGTCTAACTTCTTGAGTTCTTTGTATATATTGGATACTAGTCCTCTATCAGATGTAGGATTGGTAACGATCTTTTCCCAATCTGTTGGTTGCCATTTTGTCCTATTGACAGTGTCCTTTGCCTTACAGAAGCTTTACAATTTTATGTGGTCCCATTTGTGGATTCTTGATCTTAGAGCATAAGTCGTTGGTGTTCTATTCAGGAACTTTTCCCCTGTGCCCATGTGTTCAAGGCTTTTCCTGCCTTTTTCTTCTATTAATTTCAGTGTATCTGGTTTTATGTAGAGGTTCTTGATCCTCTTGGACTTGAGATTTGTACAAGGAGGTAAGTATGGATCTATTTTCATTCTTCTACATGCTGACCCCCAGTTGAACCAGCCCTATTTGTTGAAAATACTGTCTTTTTCTACTGGATGGTTTTTGCTCCTTTGTCGAAGATTAAGTCACCATAGGTGTGTGGGTTCATTTCTGGCTCTTTAATTCTATTGATCTTCCTGCCCGTCTCTGTTCCAATGGTCAAAAACATACTTCTGTCATTTTATAACTGGTATTTTGTCGCCATAGGTGTGTGGGTTCATTTCTGGCTCTTTAATTCTATTGATCTTCCTGCCCGTCTCTGTTCCAATGGTCAAAAACATACTTCTGTCATTTTATAACTGGTATTTTTATGAAGAAACCTTCTCATCACTGAGTATAAATTGAAAAAAATTCACCTTCAATTGTCAAGCATTCATCTAATATTTAACTCTCCATATGAAACTAGATTCACTCGCAGCCAAACAGTGGACTGAGTCCAGGGTCCCCAATGGAGGAGTCAGATAAAGGATTGAAGGAGCTGAAGGGGATTGCAACCCCATAGAAAGAACAACAGTCCTGTAAAGGCTTGATGCACCAGTGTACGGGAATGCCAGGGCAGGAAGCAGGAGTGGCTGTGTGGTTGGGGGAGCACTCTCATAGAAGCAAGGGGATGAGGGATGGGACAGGGGTTTTCTGGAGGGAAAACCAGGAAAGGGAATAACATTTGAAATGTAAATACATAAAATAGCAAATAAAAATAAATTAAGAAAAGAAACTATATACACATATCACTCATTAGTTTCCAAAATTATTTTCACTTTTAAAAATGTTAAAATTTATGTATAGCAAAAAGTTATTTCTTTATGATTTATTAAAAGTAAAGGTTTGATTTGTATATCTATATAAATACAAATGTCTACATGTCTTCTAGAGGTCACAAATCTTTTTCTTAGAAAAATAAGATTTGCAAGTAGACAAAGTCTTGAATGAAATAATATATATATATATGACAGCGCCAGCGCTGCCTGTGGTACCGAGCTCGGGCGTAGGCCTGGGGGATTAAAGAAATACTCAGACTCTGGTCATTCGTTGTGGGAGAATGCCAATGTCTTTACTGAGCAGGTTCAATATATATACAGCAAGCCAGGGAAGGAAAAATACAAACTCAGGAAAAAACAAGAACTCAACTGGGGGGCAATAGGATGTCAAGAGTAAATTCCCTTCCTGGGGCACCATGCCTTAGTCAGGATGTTTTGATCCTAGAGGAACTGCAGAATGTTACTTAGTAGACAGCAGCATACGAAAAGGTTCAGCCAGGGCATAGCAGCCCTTTGGGGTCCTACAGGTCCCCCGTTTTTATTTTATAGACGAATAGCGTCTGTCTTAGGTCACCTTCTGTCAATACCAATTACCCGTCATAGGGAATCCCTGCCAGCCTCAGGGCCCCTGTCTTAGGTAGGTAAGGACTGCAAAGGAGTTGCCCGTCATTGACTAACTATTCTCAGTAAATGCTGAACCAAACATGGGCAGAAGGGTTCTCTCGTGCCAGCAACACGAGCACCTGCTTAGTAACTGCCTGGGACTGGATCTGTTGTCTGTGAAGGCGGCAATATCAATCCTGCTGTAGCTGCCCCAAAGGCTAGGACTCCAAAAGACAAGGACCTCTAGCCCATCCTTTAAGGAGCCTTCTGGCCAGTTTGAGTCCTGCTAGAAACCACTCTCCATAAAGAGGCTGCACACAAGTAGTAACATTAATATTAACATAAAGAAATTGTTGGTTTATTAGAATTAGCAGCAGTTTTTCCAGTAGTCTTGGTGGGAGCTATGACCAGTCAAATCAAGCTGCTTATCCCCATTGACATCCGAATTGTGTGGTTCATCACAATGCTCCAGTAGATCTCCACTTGGGTGAGGCTGCGTAGTGACAGGACGAGGCTGTGTGGTGACAGGGTGCACACAATGCTCAGGAATCCAAACAGGACTTTCAGCATCTTTGGGAAAAACACAAACAGAACCTCTCACCCTGACTAACACAGGGTCAGGGCCTTTCCATTTCTCTAAGCCCAGTGTCTTCTGGGCTCATTTCTAATGTCTGTCTCTTGCAGACAATACATCGTTAACCACTAATAAAAATTTTAAAATATACAAAATAAAGGATAATCTTGCATGAGATGAATTAACCTCCCCCCTTTTTGTTTTTTTCAAGATAATTTTTCAAAGTTAAATGTGCTCTTTCCACTATAGCCTGGCCTTTAACGGCTGAGCCATCTCTCCAGCCCTGAGTTACTAGTTAAACCAAATTTCTATTATCAAAGTTGAATTTTTAACCATACCCAATAAACACTTTTTTAACATAAAACAATAAAACCAAAATAGGCAATTAACAGATTGATGCACCAAGGACAGACAATAGACAGGAAAAGCAGAACTAGAGGTTTCTCCAGTAGGAGCCAGAGAGAAAGCAGAATGTATCCCAGGAGGGCTCTGAATTGCAGTATAAGGATGAAAACATGATAAGCAGCATTTTTGCTGCATTGTTATTGATTAAACTCATGATACACTCATTATTCCAGTTATAGAGTGTCCACTCTGACACATGGAAGTGAGGGCTAGAAACACATTTGGCTGACTGTTGGAAAAGAGGCTCTATAATCTTTACAAATTCTGATGGTTCAATTACATCTAAAATTTCTTCTAATTCATTTAAGAACATTACTTCTTTTGGACTGTGAGTCTTTGGCCAGTATCTGAGAAGTGTCATTACCACTGGTTCAGTGAGGGTGCTGTTCTTCTCTAAAAACTGTATGACACAGTATGCCAGCTTGAGATGGTAGACACTCAGGGACCTCACTTTGTATAAGGGCAGCAATACCTTCAACAGGAAGATCTTGTGACCTTCCTTTAATGGTAAGGCAAATCTATTAATTATACTTCCCAGGATCTCTAGTAATTCTGTTATGTCACTGTGGTGCTCTGTCTCATAGATAAACCTATAAGATATATTACTGATCTGTTTCCTGATGTAAGCGAGCAGGCCTAAGAACTTTACATAGATTCTGTGTTGGGTCGTTTTGAGAAAATCTCTCTCCCAAGGATCTTCACTGTCAAAGAGTTTTAGAAGCTGCAATAGAAACTTTTGATCAATATATTTCTTTGCTATATTGGGCTGGAAATCTGGAGACTCTAAAAATCTTAAGAAAAATGCATAAACAAGCTGCGGATGAGGCCAAGCTGCTTCTAACATTGGTTCATCTCCTCCTGGGTCAAATTCTGCTCCCGTAGGATTGGAGGAGGGTAGTAAGGTTCGAAACCTATTAACTGCAAACGTGTGGATGGCTTTGGGGTAAATGGGCTCTGTGATCGTGTTCTGGTTGTAGGTGATATGTTCCACCATTTCGCTTAGGGCAGCTCGCTTTTCTTCTTTCCATTTTAAGTTACTCAGTGGGTCAGAAGCAAAGTCAAGGATGACATAACACTGACTTAGCTTCTGGATGAAAAGCTTCTCTTGACCCACAGGAGGAACATCTTGTAAAGATGGGAATTTTTGCAGTTCTCTATTATTGCTGGCATTAACCCGTGAAGAGTTCTGCCATTTGTCTTTCTTCACAGGGACTACGATTGGCTGAGGGACTGGTACTTTTATTTTAGTAGGTGTCGAAGACTGGACAGCTCCGAGGCTGTTTTTCCTGCTGGCTATCTCTACTTCTGTTATATCTTGTCCTTCTCCTTCTTTTGAACCTTTTCCACTTTTCACTAGTTTTGGTGGTTCTTTCTCTTTCTTGGTTTTATTCGGTATGGCTGGTGCAGACTGCGGCCTCTGCAGCTCCTGCAGCTGCCCACCACCACTGCTGCTGCAGCGGCAGAAATGCCCCGGGCCCGGCCATTGCGGCATCCGGGATGCCACTGCTGCCACTGGGGAACTGAGTAGCTTGTCCGCTCTTGTTTCCCCTTTTCTAGGCTCCCATTCCCATTTTCTGACCTTGCATTTCTTCAATTTTTCCTTTTCTAAAATTTCTCCCTCATCCTCAGAGCTGGAGCTATTCTCCACCTCATACAAGGATTCCTTACCTGCATCATCCCGTGTCAATACACGTAGAAAGGAACTCACAATTCCCATGGCGCGATCAAAGCTCACACTCTCGTAGCGCTGCTTTCAGTTTAATCCTGCGCCGCTTCTCCAATACGTTCCACTCTCCGAACCAGTCCAGCCGGCTCCTTCCAGGAACGTCCCGTCAGGTTCTCCTCTCTTTCCCGATCTCAGTGGAACCTCCACTTGACAGCGCCAGCGCTGCCTGTGGTACCGAGCTCGGGCGTAGGCCTG